>NC_139982.1:26298167-26783167 GCF_963993115.1 Abramis brama
GACAAATAACCCAGGGATGCATGATTTCAAAATGATGGCCTTATACTAATAAGCTTAATATCATGCAATGGCCAATAACTGATAAATTGCACACTGAGATTTTTTGTGAAGAAACAGTTTTCACTCAGAAAAAAAAAGCAAGTTACACTGTCAAAATAAATCAAATATAAAACACTAAAAACTGAAATTAATATTTTAAAATACACACCCATTTAGGGATCACAGCATTATAATTTACAGTAAATACATTGATATTCATTTTGCGATTTGCTGAAGATTAAGCTTAGCTGTTTAATTGTTATGAAACAATTAAATGAGTGTTGGACAACTGCACATGTAATTCATTGAGCATCCCTAATATTTCCGAGTGAAACAGTATATTAATAAGATTTTTTTTTTCTTTAGAATACACAGCTTTTTTTAAATGGCTGTCTATAGAGAAAGATGGTTTTGTCCATAGATGGCTAACTACAAAACTAGCCAAACCTTTCATTGGTGAAGCATCTTTTGATTACATTGACAAATGTTGTTTTTTTCCACTTTAGAATAATCTGAATTGATGAATTGTGCGCAATAACAGCAAGCATGTTTTATGTAAGCAATTATGGTCAATTTTGAGTTCATGTTGGCTTTAATATGCCGACATGGGGGACACATTAAACAGTATTAGATGAACTGCTGACAGTTTTTGTCCTCTACTGATCCATTTCTTTCACTCTGCAAGGAAGTCACAACCACACTGGTGCTATACTGGATGTCTCACGACGGCTTTGTCCTTTATCACAAACTCACCAGACCACAATGATGAATGGATCAAATTATAAATGATCAATCAGAACCAGACAACCTTAGAAGTCAAAGTCGTAGCAAATACCCTCTACAACACAACTGCACAGCATCATTCAAAAACAATGCCTTTAAATCCAATTTAACATGGACAACCCATTTATTTCTGCTATGTGACATTAATATCAGTAGTTTAACAAGAAAAAAAATAGTTAAGGCATCTCTCTGGAATCAATTGGATCATGTGAATTGATGGGTGTTCCATATAAGTTCAGTATAGCTAAATGAGTGTGTTCTATGTTCTACAAGAGCGGCGGGATTGAAAAATCAAGACTTTGTGACATTGCCCAAAGAGAAAAGTAATTTGAGAGGCGGAGCAAATTATTGCATTTTGGAGAACGATTACAAAGACATTTCTTTCTTTGGAGTAACAGGCACGGCTGAATCATCCACAATCAAATCAGCAGTGTGAGCAGAAGTTGACTCTTTAAAAGGAAAGCTTTGCTGGAAGTAAGAAATAGCAGGAAGTGAGTAACAACTATAAAACAAATAAATGAATACATACATAAGTAAATACATGCATAAATAGAGAATCCGTAGGTAGTTAGTCATTTCATGGAACATAACAGAAAGCCAGATTGGAAGTGTGGGTGTTGGAACATTTGATTATGGGTGTGTGACGTGTGTGAAAATCAACACATCCACAAAATGTGTCAATCCCAGAGCTCAGCAGAAACTAGTCTTGAGCTCTCGAGTGTGAGAACTAATTGAACTGACCTCTCAGCGGCAGGAAGGCCCTGAGAAGGAACCATGCTCGTAATGACAAATGCAACACAACCACGAGTTTACAACATCTCAGTCTGTTTTCATTTCATTTCCAGAGATATGTTTTTCCCCGTACTCTCCGATGAATGACTTTGGCACGATCGCGCTTTCATGTGCAAAATATAAATGAGGCGTTTCGGAGCACGGCTATATGGAGCTAACAAGATCTGAGCCGATGGGGGTCAAGGAAAACTGGCAGGGTCAGTGATCTCTGAACATGCTTCTAGTGCATTTTTGAAGTAGCACAGGGTGCGAGAACATTTGGCCCAGCTGAACCTGAGCAGGCATTGCAGGTTCTTGCATTCTCTTGACCTCTCTGACGATGGGGCGGCTGGCGGTGGTCCACCTTCCCCTGGAGAAAGAGCAGGGAACGGGTCGTGATGGAGCACACCACCAGAAGGAGAGATGGATCACAGTGGTTGAAATGATGGGGTGAATTAGGGTTTTTCCTCAGGTAACTTAATGCTCTTCTCTCCTTGCTTAGTTTTTTATTTTATTTTTTATCTCAGTTCTTCTAGCTTTATTTTGACGCGTATTTTTCTACATTTTTTATTTATTTCCTTAAATATGTATACATGTAAATGTTTCAAATTTTTTAAAGAATATCCTAACCATTTTTTGCCATACAATGAAAGTGAATGAGGACTTCATGGGCTATATTGCAAGTCTTCTGAATCCAAATAATTTATTTGTGAGACAAATTTAACCATGGATGATTGGTTCTTGTGTGTCTTGTGACCAAACCTCATTGATGTCAATGGCACCAAATTTCCATCTAAAACTAATGTTGAGGGGAAGTTTTTCAGTGGTTACTACTACTTACTACTTCAAATTTGGCCTGTTTCTCATGCAATTCTATTGTATGACTTCAGAAGACTTGGGAAATGTATTGAATGTACTACTTTTACGATCTTTTATAGTGAATTTAGGAGTCTGACAGTCCACATTCACTTTCATTGCATGAAAAAGTTCAAAATATTGAAAAAAGTGGACAGAATATTCTTCTGTGTACACAAAAGGAAAAAAGTCAATTGAGTTTGGAATGACATGAAGGTGAAAATGGAGAATGTTTTTAATTTTGGCGCACTATCCCTTTAAATATACATGACCGCACACAAAAAAGGTGTAACTGTTTCAAGGATCCGCCTATTCACATTTTAATATGGTTTGGATGGCTGAAAAATCATAAAACTCTCTCGCTCTCTCTCTCTCCTTCCCCAGCTGGCTTCGGCCGCCAGAGGCACAGTCCATCATCCTATATTCAACAGCCCTGCAACATCTGTTCATTAGCTCTGACAGATGAAAGAGGGAGAACGAGGAAGCGTATGAGTGAGAGAGAGTTACGGAAAGAGAGAGGCCAAGACATTCAGCAACCTCTGAGTTCAACATCTATTTTTTTTTTTCCTGAGGTTGAATCATAGACTGACAACTTACCTCTCACACGTCTTCATCACAATTTCAACATCATCTGTGAGTGTTTGAGCACCTGTATGTGTGTTTACCTGTCGTTTCAGGGAGAAATTGTGTGTAAATGTGCATTTTGATGGCCGCTGTATGACGTTTAGTATGTTTAGCTTGAGTCAATAGTATGTTTTCATGTGCTCCGTCAGGTGTCTTGCAGAAAGACATTGCTGATCCAGACGCCTGCTGCATCTGCCACATCCACCTCATCTGGTTGGACTGCATCTGTACAGGCTTTCCTCGTGTTAGAGTGATTTGTTGCTTCTTTAGCTCTCTCTTACTATTTGTCCCTCGGTATCTCTCTTTATTACCTTCTCTGTCTTGAAATGTCACTGGGAAATCAGCACGGAGAAGCATACGCCCGAGACCTAGATAAATAATGCAGGCTACATTACTCTGGCTTAGCCCCTATGAAGTGTTTTTGATGAAACAAGCACATTTATGCATCATAAAAATACTACACACACGAAAGTGCTTCACACAAAGAAACTTGCAAACAAAAACATCCACTCAGATTTAACATGCTGATGGTTTATAAACCCGAATAAGTTGGCAGAACTCAAATTTGAGGTAATCAGTTACAATTTTTTTGGAATGTCCGCCTGTGGTGAAAATCACGTCTTTAATGTTGTTTATATGTCTGTTGTTTTTAATATGCTTTAATATGCATAAGTCAACCACATGGCTAGAGTATTTTCTCTTTAAAACCGCAGTGATCTAAAGACATTGAAATAGCTGGTGTTTCACAAACTATTATGTAACCAATCACGTCAATGTGCCGGCGGGCTTTGGCATATCATAAACTGAAGCAATGTATTCTCAAGAGAAGCCAGGTTATCTCTGTATATTTTTCTGTTGATGTGAAAAATCGTGTAGATTTAGCAAATAGTGGGTGTATGATGTACTGTATATTACGATGCTATGATGAATTATGCCTTTCTCCACTGATGTTCAAAGCGTTTCTAATGATGTTGAATGTTAGAAGGCAGCTGTCTGACTCTGAGATGGCGAACTGGAACATGGTGTGTGTAACATTAGCAACACATTATTAGCAGTTTGATAACGTAGTCAAGCAAAAGGCTAATCATATTAATTAACGTTATGTGTCCGACGTGGTAAAGAGCGATAGCATTGTGCAGCGTTTACCTCAGTAAGTTGAGCGCATGGATCTCTGAACTGGTGTGAGTGAGTGGAGGTGGGGCTAATTTGCATATTCATTGATCCACCTATACTAAATGAAGCAAGGGTTACATTCAAGCTATTTTAAGGCATGAAAAAAAAATCACATGAAAAAAACGTTTAAATATGTCAGTTTGGTGATAACATTTCAAGAAAATTATTGACTACAGGGGGACTTTAAAGTTAAGAAGTTTGAAATTCAATCAAGCAGAACAGCCAGATTTATTTTGTACTCATTCATTTTACTCTTAACTTGAAATATTTGAATAAGCTAATTCATTAACTTTAAATCATGTATTTTCACCCCACATAACAGAAACTCTTCTAAATTAGTCATTAGAGTGTCATTGTAAAGAATGCAGGGAAATGGAAATCCCAGCCTCAGTTAAATTTAAGTTTGTCTAAATTAAATGAAACAAGTTCATAAAACACAAAACAAAGAAACAATTCATTAAATAAAAACAATTACTCAAAATGTGTCAGTTTTGTGAACTAAAGCTAATTTGATTGAATTACTTTGCTTAATTTAAGTTTACCCAAATTTACGACATTGAATTAATTATTTTGAGCATTAGTGTTTACAGTGATGGGTGAATGTTATAGACATTGGGAAACATTTTCAGGTAACATTTCACCATTTTCTTCTTATAGGGCCTTTTTCCACCTGGTCAATTCATGAGTTTTCTCTGATCAGATATCCATCCGATTGTGAAAAGACCAGGTATAAATGCCCAACTGAAACGCTTCGAGATGGATTTAAATCCAATCACTAAAACCACTTCAGGAGGTGGTCTGGGATGCATTCCAGACAAAACGAGACAAGTGTAAATGCATCTGTTGTTGAAACCACGTATGTCAATTTTACTTCTCCTTATTTAAAAAAATTAAATAAACGTGAGAGCAAGTTATAGGCTACACAGCATGTTATAGCCAGATATGACAGCGCTACACGCATCGCCACAGATGAGTAACTCAGTATCTCTTCAATAAGCCAACACGCAAACTGCCGCAAATAAAGTGTAAAGTTGCAGATGCTCAAAACACATCTTCATTAAAAGAATAGAGACTAAATTATGTTACCAGTACTCATGCCACTCTCTCTCCTAATCCTTTGATCTTGAAATTAGCTGAAATAAAAAAAGCAGCTCATATCTGTTGCATAGCAAGGGATATAAACAGATTTATATAAATTGCTTTGCTTCGAGAAACGACCAAGTATAAATGTAACCATGTTAACAAATCAGTTAACATGAAGTGACCAGGTGTAGAGGCCCATGTAGGTGAATTCAGGTTGATTAGAACACTTTTCCCCAGTCATCTCAATGGCAAAAGGTGTCCCAATCAACCTGAATTCTAAATTTAAATTGTGCAATTTTCTCATGGAAAAATAATGACGATGTGGATTTGATCCCTCCCTGAAGTATACCCCCCAGGTCAACGCCTCAGAGCATGAACATGTCGAGCTGAAGGGGAGATTAGAAGGTCAGAGAGAGTCAGGAACACGAATTTAACCATAACCCGATACAATGTTTTAAGGATGCGCTCTCCCTACGAATTAGACACTAGCTTAGCACAATCACAAGAGCTACAGACAAAGAGAACCCCTTTTTACCTCAACCATCATTGAATATTCTCAACAGAGGTTGTTGACCATGGGTACAGAAATCGATCAGAATTTCAACCAATTAAATATAAAATCTAAAAATAAAAAATGCTTACCTGCAGTTAGCATTAGCATGTAAATATTACAGGAATATTCAGGGTTCAGCAAGCTGTATCAACAATTTCAACTGAAGGATAGTTGAAGTGAGAACCCATGTGTAGTTTATTTTAAATAAAACATGAACAAAATACAAAATAAACAAAGACCTGACTTGAAACACGAACTTAAACATGAACTAAACAAACTAACCAACAGCGGGTTACAAAGACAAAAGCTAGACGACGACGGCTGGCAACCAGTGTAATAGGTGCATCACTGCCACCTTCTGCACCGGAGTGTGGAAAAGCAACAAGAGATAATGGTTACATGAGGACTATATATACACAAAATTACTTAAGACACACCTGAACACAACAAACCAATAAACAAATAAGACCGTGACAAATGAACCAAGGGAACCAATCAGAACATTACACATGAGACTAGGGAAGCACATGACATGATCACATGAGGGCAAGGAATCACAAGACAAACAGGAACCATGACTGTAATTAAATTTCAAAATAAAAGACTAAACGTGACACAACCGTATTTGTGTCAGTGTCGATCACGACAAGTTAGACAATTTAGACAAAATAATAAATGTGTATATTATTTATTTATTTTAAATATATATTTTAATATATATTTAAATAAACTATGACAGAATATACTTTTGGTGAAAAAGTCTCACAAATATATACAGTGTATAGCCAACTGTTTTTATTTCTGATTGCAAAATGATTGAAAGAACATTTGAAACCCATATTTTTTCACGTTCTCCTATGACTCGTCAGGCCATGCCACCACCCCGAGTTTCTTGTGTCAGTCATCCATCTTATGTCATGTTTATCATCATTTTATTTAATGAGGCCACCAAACAATCCATAAAATGGCCTTTTCCATATTGATCCATCTCTCTCTTAATCTGTCTCAGTTCTTACTCTCTCTGTTTCTGTGTGTTATTGAAATACAGATCTAAAGCACATCATAAGTTCAGTGAGCACTTGCAGTCATATACCTTCATTGGTTTGTCTTTGAAGGTTTCCCGTGTGAGCGGCTGGCCCGGGTGCTGATTCATGACTCTTTCTCACTCTATCTCTCTTGCTCAGCATGTCTCTCTGTGACTTCTCCCTGTGCAGTGCACCACAAGGGAGAGAAAGAGAGAGAAGCTTTGGTCTGTAGTTCCTCCGGATTCCCTGGGAGGCAGTGTTGATCTACATGAAAGCACTACAGTGAGAGCTGTGATTGAAGCCCAGGGCAAATTCCTCTCATATCCATCTTTGGGAATGCAGTAGGGTTGTCATCAAGGTTCAGCTGATTAGCATGACCTCATTAGCCCCTGCTGGTATATGCCGTAACTACACCATTTGGCTGAAAAAAAAAAAAAAAAAAAAAAAAAGGCATCTTTCATCATTCAACAGTAGACATGTATTCTAACAAACTAAATTGTTAACATTTCATTATTCTTGCTTTTAAAAGCAATAGACCTTATTCACAGCAGCGCCATCTTTGATTTTTAATGGGAATGAAAGCGAGGCTGTGAGGGACAGACATGCATCTCTTCAATGGGCTGTACTGTTATTTAATGCATTTTTGGATTGTTCTGCTCATGAAACACTGGAAAAATATATTTCCAAGAAATTTCAGCTTTTTCCAGCGGATGCCATTGGAAACACGCCAAGACTATCCCTCACAGCCTCACTTTCATACCTGTCATGGCGCTGCTCTGAATAAGGTCTATTAATGGACTTATATTTTTACCATAATGTTGCATTTGTTGTTACAGCTCAGGATGGTTGTTCATAAAGGGCATGAGGTTGTGTGTGTTCTTGTGGCCAATCAGCACTGTCATGATGTTTTCCCTGGGCTAGAGTGTAATTAGTCACATGGCATTCGCACGGCTCGAGTGATTGGCTCAAAGCAACCTGGCAGCAGGAACGAGAGCCCACAAGCAAAGATTAAATTCAGCCAGTACTAGTTAATTCGTGAGCGATATCTTTAAACAGTATGTTTTTGAACAAGTCTTTTATATGAACAAATTGTTCACAATTGTTCTGTTGTGAATGACTCAACAGATTTGTCTAAAAACCATGTTATTTTTTATAGACAAATTGGAGACAAAAAACACCTATGGTGTATTGATATAACCTACAGAAAGGGCCAATTATGAATTAATTTTGTTGGAATGAAAACTATCCATTATTTAAAAAGTTAAATATAAATACATATTTAATTACAGCACAGCTGTAAAATGGAAAAACTGTTGAAACCGTAAAATTTCCTAAATGGTTGGAAATACTGCTGCCAATATTTTACTGTTAATTTACAGGTACATTTTTTACAGTATTTAAAACCAATGGCATGTCGCCCCAAGGTAAACAGTGTTTTAAGCTTTTCCAAGTAATTAATCAAGTAAACAATAAAAAATTATAAAGAAATAACACTTTACCATAAGGTTTCATTAGTTAAAATTAGTTAACATGAACTAATAATGATCTGCACTTCTACTGCATTTTGTTAATGTTAGTTTCAACATTTACTAATACATTATTAAAATCAAAAGTTGTATTACATTAGTTAATGCACTGTGAACTAGCATGAACAAACGATTAACAGATGTATTTTTTTTTATAAAGTAACGTTAATAAAACTAACTAACAAAGATAAATAACAAATACAGTAACAAATGTATTCCTCATGGTTTGTTCATGTTAGTTAATAAATTACCTAATGTTAACATATGAAACGTTATTGTAACGTATTACTGAAATAAATTAGCATAAGCAGTGTATAGTTTACTTTTTCATTATGCCAGTGTTGTTTTGACTAAAACGTACAGCATAGAGTTTCACTTCCAAGGGAACATAATATTCAGATCTAGGTATATTAGACCATTTCCACTGCAAGGTCCAGTGCACAGACCAAATATTATGACACAATCGAGTTTGACCACAAGGTGTGAGCTCTCTTCACAAAGCATTTCAAACCAAATAATGCTATTTATATTTTTGGGCAGGAAGCTGTGAGACTTTTTACAAGTAGATTAAGAATATCACTGATATCCAACCTTTCAGAATACAAGGTGGCAGATGTGGTGGCATACAACTATTTATCAAGAAAAAAAACGAGAGCTTAGGTACAAATCAGTCAAATTGTCCCAGTTATAGGCTTCATTACTTAGTCAACTACCTGAGTATGGCTATGATTTCCATCAGTGCAACCCAGGTTGACAGCATCCTTTTTATCGCAGTGCTAAATGGCCTATGGCATCTCAGCAGTTTACTTGAACATTGGTACGCTATGCTCCCTAGACCTCTTCTGAGTAGCATAACAGCCATTTTCATCAGTTTACACACATTCCTGCCATCTATACAGTCTCCATGCTCTTCTCTCCTGGCCTTCTGACAGGAAGTGACACCACTCACTCCACGGCACTCTGTTGTTTTTGTCTGCGGCAGTCAGTGATACAGGTTGGACGGCCTCCAGTGCCAACAAACCGTGCCCAGGATTGTCACACTATGGTAGTCGCTGAAAAGGGAGTGTTTTGCTACATGTATTTGAGGGTAGAGTCGTGCAGGACTGGATGAAAACCAAGAGGAGTGCTGATGGGGCAAACGTGCCAGCAGGAAGCGAATGGCATTTGTGTAGATTCAATTCGTCTCGCATGCTATGCTCTATGTCCGCTGTGAACAAGAGGAAACCTTTAGTTCAGGGTTTGTTAAAGAATGGAATTGGTTTGTTTCAACTAAGTGAATGTTCTCTCATAAGGAGAAGTTTCTCAATGGTCTCTATAGACACTTTTGGTTTGGTATCATGCTTAGGGGTGTTCATTCTGACAAACCGAACTGACATTCTCTGTCAATGGTAGAGTAGTTGGCGATTTCTGGTGACCATTTGTAATGCAACAAATTCATGCAAGTGAGATGTGTTGATAACCAATGAGATTTCCGACTGTAAGTGTGTTTACATGTGCAGTTATAATCGTCTCTGTCCAATTATACATGAAGACACCAATGCTTAATCAACTATTTTGTGTATACATGCTGAGAAAAGTTGAGCAACAATCACTTTACGTTGGTCTGCTAGTCCAACCAGACTAATTTTAGCTGTTTACATGACATTTTAAAAGATAGAAATCTAACTTTTAAAATGCATGTAAATGCACTTAATGACTCGCCGTCCAAGTGGATATAGCAATCATGTAGTTATGACAGTGTACATTAAATAGATTCCAATACAATAAAAAATAAAGAGTAAAATAAGATACGGCTCCAGGTCCCAGATCTTATCCAACTTTTTCACTGTAGCTTTAGTCCACTTCGCTAATGGCACCTTGCCCCTGTCATATGATAGATTCGTGTTCATATGATAGATTACCATTTGCATTCAAAAGAAATGTTCTACTTTCCTTAGCAACTTTTTCACATGCACCTCATTAGAAAACCAATAGCTTGCCGATACATTTTAAAATCCCGGCCTCCCCGCTGCAGCTCCAGAACTGAAGAACACTTTGACATTTCTGGGTCGGCAAGAACACTCTCTTTGGTTGCTCTTTGATTGATGATGATCATTAAATCTTTTTTTCTTTTCTCCAACCTTTGGCAAAAATTTTGTCAGGAACTGTCAGTGGGGTCAAAGTAGACCCAGTGCTTATTTGATTACAGGGAAATAAATCCACCTCTTGCTTGTCAGGTAAGGGCTAAGCTCGTGATTTTAATGTTATTGATTAGTCTGTATGAGGATCTGTGTCATTGCAGCTTTGAAAATTGGTGGGTGTCTCTTGCAACTGTAATGATGTTAAATAGTTTGTACCTAGTTTTGCTGTTTTCACACTTTGTGCAGTTTTAGTTTGGCGTTTCTTGTTATTTGTTACCTCATTCGTTCTAAAACTGTACGTTCCTAGCATTTTCCATGATACTGCCACCTTGTTTATAATATGTTCGTCGTATGGGTTAAATACACTGTAATATTAAATATAATGTGTCTGATTTAGTCCTTTGTCTATTAATGTGCCAGGCTGGCCAAATTTAAGCTACATTAGGTCTATTAAACCAATATAGCAAAAACTGGGATGATTTCAGTTAACCTCGGGCTTGACTTCACTTTGTTTACCATGGTTAACATTTACTACATAGAATACTGTCTAAGAACGATAACAAATTATGCATAATTTGAAAGTTCTAAGGGTTTAGTGTCAATCTATGGTGTCTGTTTTAGGATATAGATGCTCCAGCAGTTTCGGGAGTGCAAATGACATGCAAAAATCTAAACGGGACTTCATATCTTTGTTATGAAATAGCGATCGCGAGATGAATCCAATCCGTCGCACTTGGGTTAAATGTCCATGACAAGCGTCCATTGAAAAACTCCAACAGCACTTTTTGTCCACTAAAGCATTAAAAATGTTTACATCAGATTTCGCCTGAACGATCTGCTCTCCATAGTCGTTCTTCAAGAAATGATGCAATCTGAGCATTGTTTATATTGTAAAACTGTATACTACTGTAAACATTAGACATAAACAAATGAGCCCGCCTACAAAGTTGATTTTTCAAAATAGGGTGGTAGTTTTACTTATAATATCCAAGAAGTGGTGTCGGATATTGTGACATATTCTCCAGCCATTGTCATTGTAGTAAATCTTGACAGACAAAACGTTTAGCCAATGCCAAGTCGATTCCAACGTGTGTGCTGTTTATGTTCCGCATATGCACATATTAGAGGCATTTTTATGATTATGTAAAGCTGTCTGGACCATTCAGAAACCAGATCTTGTCTGACAGGTGCACCTGTCACTAGTTACGACACTGTTATTCTTGAATAACTGAAATCAAACTTTCACTTTTACACTAACCAAACGGACCAATCAGATGAAGTTAAGCCCGCACCAAAATCTCTAGCGTAAAATCTCCCTCATATACATACTGTACTGTACTGTTCAATAAGGGTGCACTGGGTTCACTACACTATACGCTGTTGAAAAACTTCCAGACCGTTAAATTTTAATCGGCATCATCATCAGGCAGCGCGTGGTCTGAAATTGAAATGTTTATTTAAATATTTTCAACTTTTAGGTGGGAGCTGGCTTTTGTGCTGATTTAGTGCCAATTTTCCCAGCTTTCAACTCAAATACAAGCCTTAATCATTTCAATAGAAGACAAACAGGCTAAGATCAGTTTAAAGGGCAACTGCAAGGACGGCGGTACTCAGTTTCAGCAGGGGACTGTCAGAATCCAGCGGCAGCTCCTTAAGACCTGTGGTGAGAAGACAGGGCCCACCTTCCCCGCAGATGTGTTTATTAATAAACTGGCTGGTGTCTAATTGGCCTGTTAAGCCTGCAGAGACTTCCATAGAGAGAGAAAGAACCCCATTGGGACTTCTTTGTCATGGGGATGGGACCATTAAACAATAAAAGCCTTTTAGATGCACAGCATTCTGGGAAAAAAAGGCATTGTGTTGAGCCATTTGAGAGAGTGCAATAAAGAACTGCCTAATGTCTATTTGGTGCATTAGGATCAGGTCTACATTTACCAAAAACTATCTTTGATATCTCAGTTGTTTCTTCTAGACTCCAATGAGATTAACTGGAGAGCAAATGGAGACATTTCTGTAGTTCTTTTGCTTCTCAGATGTTTCCCCTGAGAAAAACAACTTAGTAATATATTTAAAAAGACTAGAAAAACATTTCTCAAATTCAGCTTTGGTGCAGAACAGATGCAGACCATCAAATCCAACAAGGTCCCAGGAAAAACAACTGGAGTATTGTACAATTTAGCACTATTCTAAGGTTTATGATTCAACTTTCTAGCTTGTAATATGCTTATTCTTTGTAGACAGCAGTTATACAATGGGTTTTTCTCAATCCCTTTAGTTCAGCTGCTCTTTGCGCTGGCCGGGGTCCACATGACCCCCTCCTTTTGGTCCACGCAATTACCCATTTAGGAGGATCAGGCATGGGCCGAACTCTATTAAAATCACGCAGCCCGCTCTAACAGTGCATTCGGGTCTGACAGCACTCAACCTCCATGGCCGTCGGAATGACATTTAGAGTTAAAAAAAGATGAACAAGCAGTTTGGCAGGTGTAAACAGAGCTATTAAGTTCCTAGAGTCTTCTCTACACCCCTTCCGTGCTCGTTCCGAGGGCCTGTAAGCAGGATCCGCGGGCGTACGGCGTCCCCGTGTCTGCATCAAAGCATTAGCTCATTGCTGGCTCAATTAAACCAATAGTTCTACAGGAAACATAATGACCAAAATTATAGGTACTTTCAGAGGAGGCGAATTTACAGCATTCAGCATCAGTAGCTGCGTGAGGCCTTTAAGGTCACAATATTGTGTGAGAGTACAATGCCAAATGTGGATGTGAGGTGAATAGTATGTTATTTCAAGACTTGTTCCAACCCAGGTAGCCCAGGTAATGGACAAGTAAGGGGCACTTAGAACATGCATTCCCAC
Organism: Abramis brama; assembly: GCF_963993115.1. NCBI lineage: Eukaryota > Metazoa > Chordata > Actinopteri > Cypriniformes > Leuciscidae > Abramis > Abramis brama. The sequence continues at coordinate 26,311,577 of NC_139982.1, forward strand.
AGAGCCACACGTCAAGGGCCATGGCTGAAATGGCCATTTAAAAATAGCCCTGGCAGTCATGTTCCTCTGTAGACAAAGTTGGGCACCCTGCTTGTCTACAGAGGAACTTCCAGGTTTCAGGTTTCAGCATTGAAACACAGGTCACTCTTAAGAAAATCAGGGGCACTGTAGTTTCCCTCTCATTTGGTTAAACCTTCCAGGCATAGTTGTTCTAATCATCGACACCATCAATGTAATTACCGAAGCCATAATCACAATCCTAAAGACTTAAAAAAAGTCCTCCATTAATTGCTTGCGACAAGAAACTTCCGAGCCACTCTACCTGCCGCTGAATGAAGACAATATGACTACATCTAAAATTCATAAAGTCCTCAAGGCAGGTACGTACACACCCATTTCATTTAAATCTTGATTCTAATAAAGTGATTACTTGCAGAATTAACTCAGATTTTTGAAAATGACTTCTACTTATAGCATTTCTGGTAACTCAGACCTATTTGAGTTGCATCAAGAGTTCTTTAGCGGTTGAGGCTTTCTGAACAGTTGATTCATCAGGGAAATTGGGTGTAATCTTGTGATGCTCAGCAAATGTAAATTGTCTTAAAAGCAGGTCAAAGTGACCAAAACACTTGACCCTTTTTGTAATTGATTGGGAAAAGTGTTTAGGATAAGAACCGATGCTTCTCTCCATGAATCCTTGCCAAAAGGACCATTTTAAGAACTGTTGGGTATGTGTTTAGTTATAAGGAGAAATTTGGTTTCTCTTTCTTTTTATTTCAAGTAAAGGTCTTGTTCAAAGGAGATATCTTGTAATGAAGCAATAATGCTAATAGAAATTTACCCCTTGGCTACAAAAATGAATGCATGATCCTAGTCTTATTGGGCACAAATCACTGTTGTATGTTCTTCCAAATCAAATATTATAATCATTTATTGAAATTTTATTTTAAATGGCTTTTGTTTTCAGTTGACTGTCACAATCACTTTTGTTTGGACTCGTTATGTTTCGTCATTGCCTGCCTTCGTCACTCATTTGTTATCACGGGCACTAATTATGTTGAGCTGTGCACTCATCAATCACCATCATTATCACCCGTATAGGCTATATGTTCAGTTCTGGTTCAGTTCGGTGTTGTCAGTGTTATGGATACCATTAAAGCCTGTTTTGGATCTTCATCTTCTTCGTCGTGTGTTTATACAACCAGCCCCGTGACACTGACATCATGTCTTTTTCAACACTTCACATCTAACCATGGAAGCTGGTATGTATCCTTCAGAAAAGATTAATATTTTACATGTAACATATTCATTGGGTCAGTACTGTAGGGTAAATACACGTTCTTGGTATGTTTGGGAGTATGAGTGCATGGTGTGGTTCATGCGATTGCCCTTGTGTTTGGTGCAGTTACTTGTTCTTTAAACTTAATTATTATAATATTTGTTACAGCAATTTCAAGAGGTGGCACAAAGAAATGCTTCAAAGAAATCAATATTTATTAAACCTGTTAAGACATGTAAGCTTTAGTTTGACTGCTTGATAAACTTAGTGTGTGTATAAATGTGCCCGCAAATCTCCACTCTGTAGAAATGTTAGAAAAGCTGTACATTGCACCGTCTGAGATATGGTCTCCACTCCTGTTCAGACCTGTTATATTTGAAAAGTAGTTTTCACATGGCAGATATCACCAAAATAAAGATGAATTGACTGGGGTATCTCTCCACTGTAATATCATGCCATCGGACTATAAGCTAGACGGATTTTATGAAGTCTGTGCTCCCTGCCATCCAGCGCTGAACAGACATCAAGCCAGAATGAATGTGACAGTTTGGAAGGATGCTGATTTATGGCAGTGCTGATGCCCTTTGTCCTCCCCTTTCTTTCGCCTGTTCGCTCTCACATGATCTCTCTATATCTCTGCTTCTCGTCGCAGTCCTCGCTATTGGCGTATCGGCATTTTTGCCAACCATCTCGAGGGTTTGATGAATTATGGGAGGGTCCTGTGATTCAAGTGTTTCTTGAGAGGTGCAGTATTGTTCAAAGACCACTACCTCTTGCGAAAGGTCTCAGTCGTTGATTATCGATTCAATTTCATGCTGAAATGGGCCTCCTCTTTTGACCTCAGAGCTATGCTGAGTAAAATGGTTGGCCGAATTTTGGCCGTTTTGCCACAATCCAGAGGAAGTTGAATTGGAATGACAAGGAGAGGAATTTACTGAAATGCAATTGAAAGAAATCCATCCATCCATCTGATTTTAGTTCATTTTAATTCTACTTCATTTTAATTCTGCAAATTGCAACAGCAGTTCCGAATGACGCACAACTCAAACAGTGGTCCTCTCTAGTTGGAGCAACTTGCCTTTGTGATGGACTCAATGATATTAGACAAACAAAAGACTTACAGAGTATTTTTTTTTTTTTCTGGAAGTAATTCTGAGACATTGTGGCACGATTCTATTAAGCTCTGATATTACAAAGTGTCTGCAAACCCGATTTTGTGCTTTTATTTGCAAAGCTGGAAATGTTTCATGCCACAGTCTGGCTGTCACATTAAGGAGGGACTGCTCTTTGTAATGCATAATGGGGTAAAATATGGCAATAATGTGCAGAAAGCAAGCCAGACTAAATGGTCTACTTAATGGTGTGTCATTTGCTCTTTCTATTAAAGGATAAATAAGTGATATGTCCTTCATTCTGTGTTTATTTTGATGATTCTTTGTGATGGCCAGAATGTTGAAACGTCTCATAATATTCTCGACAGGTCCTAAGAGGTCTGCTTCATTAAACAAGTAATTACAGACCTGTCAGTTTCCTTCGGCAAGTGGCAAAAATGTGCCGTGTAATCATTTAGGCCACCAAGAGACCATCCAATAAAATAGTAGTGGAGAAAATTGGGCAGGCATGGTAATTGAGCTGTATGAGAGTGAGATTCTTGTGATATTTTTGGGACATTTCAATGACAACGTCGATAAAAATTATCATTTTCTGAAATTATGTTCAGAGCTAAATTTAGGGCAAATACTGTCTTCTGAGGTGGGTTACAGAGTTCAATGGAGAAACTCAAGGACAATGAGAGGTTCCTCCATAAATGATATTAGATTTGTAGAATGAAGCTGATTTGCTCTCAGTAGACGTTCAGGCTTTTATGAAATTGAAATACCCCTCCCTGTCAGTTTCAATGCTTTAAACCAAAGGAATGGCATTCACAACCATTTTACTTATTTAATGTCATGTATTTCTGATTAAAAAACAGTTTCTGCCCTCAGATCTGATTTTGGATGAGAGAGTCAATTAATCATTTACTCAACCAATTGATTTGAAATCACTTGTTTCATTCATTTATGAACAGTTTGTGAAAAGTGAAAAGAGTAGGACAGTATGTCCAAATTAACAGTATTCATAAAACTATGCAAAAAATGCCCGGATGACCTGTTACTTCCAGCGAAATTCTGAAGTGAGGGCATGTGAAAGGATTTGGGAATGGCAGTGAAAGTACTTAACCAATTTATAAAAAAATAATGATTATGAGTGTGAAATTACTTTTGTATAACTGTTCAACAAACAAGTTAATATTGAGTAAGTTACATTTTACACAGGAGGAGATATTTAGGCCATATTTGTTCCTCTACCTGTTCAGAACTGAGATTGTGAGCAGAACTGAGATTTTTTATTTTTTTTTAATCTACTGTTATTTGCTATTATTGTTGTTAACTTTACTCCACTATATGGTTAACTGGCATTAAATTACTATTAGCTATTGTAAAGATTTTCGTCAGTGTCTAAAGTGCCTATGTCTAAAGTGCTTTTTGACTAATAGTTAACATTGTAATCCCCGCCCACATGGCCTAAAATCTAGATGATGTCACCTGAAAAAAAAAAGTTGTTTCAGCGGTAGAGAAAATAATAACTTTTTTGCTGAAATTTGACACAATTCATACAACAAATCAAACACAAACCTTGAAAACTTGAAAGGATTGTGATTACAGTCCAAATTTAGCCCACTTCTTTCAAAAGTTTCCCAAACCCTTGCTATTGTTGAAATGTGAACACTAACCTCGACTTTCTGTTGCCAATCCAGCTTCATCACTCCAGAAGAGGTTTGGATCGCATCCCAGCCCTTCAGATGAACTCTACTGGGAGAGCCAGTGTGTCAAGACAGATTAATGTGTCATACCTCTGATTGATCAACTCCATGGAGTTCTGCACCAATGTCTCAGATTCGACAGGGAGGTTAAAGGGCTTCCTGTTTTTGTGACTCAGTGTGTGTGGTCAGCGTGGGGCGGACTGTAGCTGTCACCCCTGTTCTGAACTTCTGCCATGATGGGTCATCTGAGAATGACAACACTGCAGAATGTGCATTAGACTGAAAGAGATCTGGGTATTTTGTGCTTGATGGTTTGGTTTTTATTTCTGATTCAGGTTAATGTGTATTCTAGTTCCTTAGTAGTTTGGTAGCTTAGTAGTTTGGGTGATCAAATGTTGGACAGTCTTATGTTTTAGAAGAGCAGACGATTAACTAAACATCTGCACACATTTAGCACAAAAATTTGCCTTTTAATTACATAGCACATTTAATTGTAGGGATGCATCGATTCTGATACTGATAAGCCAATGGCCTATAACCAATAATTGCCAGATATTAATATTGATGTTAATTAAAATTAATACTAATTAACAATACAATTATTGCTACTCCAAACATGAACAAAACTCAAAACGTGACATTTTGTCAGATACAGATAAATGAAAAAAAACTCTAATATTTTCTAAAAAAATGAAATGGTATTGTGCATTCCTAATGCACGGCGCACTTTGCGCACTTTAAAGAGCTGATTCAGGTGCGTAGATTGAAAAATGAGGAATTAAGACAGAATGAGCACAGAATTTTGGTCATGTTTGCAATGTTACCTGCATTGCATAATATCGAATCAGGTGCTAAAAGAATGCAGACTTGCTAATGAACTTTATTATGCATACACTAGTGAATTTTCCCCTAAATGTTCTAATGAACTGGATGAATTTCAAATAAAATCATGTGGAAAAGATCTAAAAAGCAGGCTTGCTCTGGGAAAAATGGGACATCTAGTCATTCTAAGCTTGCTTATGATGTGTTATTTCCTTGGTGCATCTGCAGTCATGTAGCTTGCACGTTTATTAACACGAATCCATCATCCATGTGGCGGCGACTGAATCTAATAACGTGCGGTATTTGCATGGCAAGCCCAGCATTTTACCGCTGTCATTTTGTGTCCTCTCTTCTTCATGCAGACTAAAAAAAAATTGTTCCCTGTCACTAGGAATAAAATCACGGTGTCTCTATATCATCTACTTAATTAGCGAGGTGGACAGTTGTACCGTTCAAGGTCGATTATATGCAGTGAAGACGACTGACATTAAAAAGTGCCTTTTTTCAGAGCATCGAGCCTCAAAAATTAGGGGCCATAACTTTCGTCCTCACGGATGATGGTTTCTTATAGACTCAGTTAGCCATTAGTAATGGTCTTTTCTTTTATCTATTACACCTCATCAGCTTAGAACTAGCCTTCTCTCTGTCTCTCTCATAGTCGCTCTCTCTTCCTCTCTAATGACAGCTCATTAATGTTGTCACGCTGACCCACAAGTAACTGCGTAAGTGAATGAAATATGAACTTCCCATGTTCGCCTAGCACCACGGTCGCCCTCTTCATCTTCCAATGGCCCATAATTCCCTTAATGCATGCAAAATGAGAAACAGACTTCATGAAACGACTAGGCGGATGTTTGCTCTGAAATTATGAAGGTAATATTTTTGAATGAGAGTTTATTTTTAAAATTATGTACCACATTACCCAGTGATTTGATAATATGATGAAGGGAGAGGGTGAGAGAAATAGAGAAAGGATCTAATCACAGCTTTATTTAAAGGGATAGTTCAATATATATATATATATATATATATATATATATATATATATATATATATATATATATATATATATATATATATATAAATTTTTTTTTTACTGTGTGTCATAGAATAAAACATGAAAATATTTTGTAAAAGCAATATATAAACATGTTGTCATAAGTTATTCATTGGGTGTAGCCAAAGTGTAACGTCTTGTTTTGGTTTTGTATCATGATCTTGTTTCATGTCTGTTATGTGATCCCCTGTTCTAGTCATGTGATCCTGCCATGTGTTTTGTGTTGTCATGCTGTCATTGGTTCATTGTTTCACTGTTCACAGGTGTCCCTTGTCTAGTCATTAGTCTTGTGTATTTAAGCCCTTTTTTCGGCATTAAACCAAAAACCCATTGACTTCAGGGCGATGGACCAATAAGTGTTAAAATGCAAACTGGTTTCTGAGTTTTTGGCCTACAAACATATGTCATCCATGCAGCACTCTATGGGGTCAGATTAACGAAACAGCCTATTGCTTCAGAACTTCCTTACGAACAATTACCCAACTAGTCGTTCAGACGACCTGAAAGGCGACAGGAAATGAAATGGGAAACACAAGAAAGAAATAATTCAGAATTGAAGTTGTCATGACATGAAATAACAAAACAAAGATCTCAATGCATAACAGGCTTTATTGTGCAAGTCCAGGAGTCTGGAAAAACGAGACGTGAAGAATGGCCAGTTAATGTCCTAAACAATAATAGATCCTGACTGTCAGTCAAACCTAATCTTCAACACATAAAAGTCTCATTTCAGTGCAGATTTAATTTTCAGAAGGCCACGTGACGACCAACCATCAGTTTGTAGGCGCTGCAAATCGGATCACGCTCGCACACCCTCCTGACTTGCCGTCCCACGGTTCGAGAGTCTGTGTCCTCTCCAATTAACCCGTGAGGATGCATGCACAGTCCCAGTCCTGGCCCAACACGGACCCTTGCATCACCTGCGCTGTACATACAAATCACTGTCAAGCCACTTTACTTCCCGTTTTTCCTTCCCTTGTTGTTGTTATTCTGTCCGGCGAACAAGGTCATCCATCACATTGACAGAAAGGTGCTGCACAACTCCGCCTGGAGCCCGAGGCGTCTGTCCAGGCCCTGTTTGTGCGCTCGCTGCCTGATCGCTTTTAAGATGTCAGAGCCTTGCTGTAATTTGTTGATCAGCCAGCTCATCAAATAAGTGTTTACCGTCATTATTGCCATTATTTGCACTGTGATGTTGGCATAAGGTAAGCTTACCGAGCACAACAGAGCCATAAGGTAGTTACCAAACTGTGGGAGATGAGATAGCCTAATCAATCTGTTATAGCTTACTTTGTGGTGCCTAAAATGTAAGAGATAGCTATTGATTTTAGGATTTCTTGTGCCAAGAAATAAAATGGTGAACTTTCTGTGGAAGACACACAAAGTTTGAGCTGCTCTTAGGTGGAGAAAGAGCAATGACATAAAAAAGAAGTAGTCTTGAACCAAAAATCACATAATGTTTTCAAAGGAAGTCTCATTCATATAACTTACATGAATATATATTTACAGTGCATGGTCTTACCCTTGATTTGATCTGTACATCGAGGGCTAATATCTCTTCCATCTCTTCTTCTGACACCGGTTTCTCTGATCATAAACTTCTTGATTTTAGCTTAAGCTTGCCTATGCGTAAAAAATGTTCAACGACTGTTATATCCGCAATCTCAAAGCTGTTGATACTGTATCATTTTGTACCTCCATTGCTTCTTCTAATCTATCTGATGTCTTTGATATCTCTTCTCCCTCCCTGATATTATCTAACTATCACTCCATAATTTCTGAAATCTTACAAAAGCATACTCCTGTTAAGACCAGAAGCGTCCCTTCCGCCCATTCTTCTCCTTGGTACACTCCTGAGCTTCGTATCCTAAAGGCCACAGGTAGACGGCTTGAGCGTCTCTACAGGAAAACTGGCCTGACTGTTCACTATTTAGCTTTCATTGAACATGTCAAAAATTACAAATCAGCCCTGAACTCAGTTCGTTCTAGTTTTGTATCTGCCACAATTAACAAATCAAGCAACAGGCCAAAAGCATTATTTAACACAATAAATAAACTTACCAAACCTCCATCTCAGGTTGCTCTAGCTTCAGATGAACCTTGCTGTTTATCCCTGAATCACTTGCTAGAAAAGACAGATGCCGTCCACCAGTGCTTCTCTAATGATGCTACGAATATTAGACATTTGCCGAATCAGTCTGGTCAGTCCATAACTTTCTTTTCTCTGACTACTCCATCTTCTGTCTCTGACTGAAATCCAACCCTTCATCTTGTCGTCTTGACTCTGCCATTCAGTTATCTCTGCACCTATCTCTCACTTCATCAATGCAACTCTTACCTCTGCGTCATTCCCTCTGCCACTCAAAACTGCTGCTGTTAACCCTGTTCTCAAGAAACCCAACCTTGATCCCTCAGTTTTATCTAATTATAGTCCTATTTCAAATCTACCCTTCATAGCAAAATTACTGGAAAGTACTGTTGCCTCCCAGCTTCAGTCTTTTTTAGTCGAATATAATCTCTTTGATCCCTTTCAATCTGGTTTTCACCCTCTTCATAGTATTGAAACTGCACTTGTCAAGGTACTGAATGATCTGCTTCTTTCTGGTGACTCTGGTTCTCTGTCTATACTCCTGCTGCTCGATCTCAGCTCTGCCTTTGATACTGTCTCCCATGAACTACTCATTTCTCGCCTTTCGGATGTGGGTATTTCTGCTGCTGCTCTTTCTCTTGCTCTCTTTCTTTCTCTTCCTATCTCTCTGACAGATAACTCTACTTTTCAGTACAAGATTTTCGCTCACCCACTGTCCCCCTGAAGCAAGGTATCCCCCAGGGATCCGTTCTCGGGCCATTATTATTCATCATTTACATAATACCTCTTGGTCAGATCTTCCACCGTCATAGTTTTAATTATCATTTTTACGCTGATGACATCCAATTATATACCATCTGTACACCTGCTCTATCTGTCACAACCGACCAAATCTCTGCGTGTGTGCATGAAATAAAAGATTGGCTTTATTCAAATTTTCTAAAACTTAGCATGGACAGAACTGAGATTATTTTTACTGGACCTCCGTCACTAACTAGCAAAATTCCTACCAATTTCACCTGTGAGATTGCTGACTCTCACATCAAATCATCTAGTACTGTTGAAAATCTTGGTGTAATCTTTGACTCATCTCTCTCTTTCCAGTCTCATATTAATTCTATCACCAAATCAGCATTCTTTCATCTACGTCACATCGCCCATGCAGCTCCGTCCCTTCATCAGTATCAAAGACGCTGAAAATGTCATCCATGCATTTGTCACATCACGTCTTGATTACCGTAATGCCCTTTTCATTGGTCTGTCTGCTAGCTCCATTTCCAAATTGCAATACATTCAAAACTCTGCTGCTAGAATACTTACCCACATCAAGCGTTCTGCCCATGTCACCCCAATTTTGTACAATCTTCACTGGCTTCCAGTGGCTTATCGTATTAAATTCAAAATCCTCCTGCTCACTTTTAAATCTCTGCACAGCTTGGCTCCCCCTATCTTTGTAACCTGCTCCACCCCTACACCCCGACTCGCTCTCTACGATCCTCTGACTCTAGCCTTCTCGTTGTCCCTCGGCATCGCTTCAATGGGGGGCAGATCATTCAGTGTTGTTGCACCCAAACTATGGAACTCTCTCCCCCGATCACTCTGTTGTGTTAATACTATTTCTGAATTTTAAACTATGCTCAAAACTCACTTATTTTCTGAATGTTACCATTCTTAAGTTGTTTTACATTTTGTTGTGTCTGATTGTATTCTGCTGTATGCTGCCCCATCTACATAATTCTCCTTTTACTGTACTTTTACTCTTTTACTTTTTGTTATCATTGTCCATTGCCATTATTGTAGCTTGTTCATTGTAAAGCGTCCTTGAGCCCTGGAAAGGCGCTATATAAATAAAACTTATTAATATTATTAGTTCTTGTGAAAGTGCATTGCCCTTAATTTTTTTCACATTTTGTAATGTTGAGGCCTTATGCTAAACTGTTTTAAATTTAATAATTTTTCACATCAATTTACACTCCACATCCCATAATGATAAAGAAAGAAAGGATCTACACTTCTATTGGAGTTAATATGTGGTCCTGTAATCTGTAATCTTGTTAATTTAACAATCAAAGTGTAGAAACATCTCACAGATGATCAAGCGAAATTGAAAAAAAGTTATGACTTGCTTAATGCAATGTAATTATTTCAGGGTTTTTTTGCATTCTCATTTTGGTGTATGCAGTGTAGATTGAATTTAAAGCAGTTTAGCATAAGGCTGCAATATTACAAAATGTGAAAAAATGAAGGCTTATGTATTACAAAACTATTTTGCTACACTTTATTGGTTCTTTATTGGCATTGATAGTTCCATGAAGAACCTTTAAGATCCATGGAATCTTTAAGTTAAAAACTGTTCACTGAAAGGTGGGAACCAAAAATGGTTCTTCTATGGCATCACTGTGAAAACCCCCTTTTGGAACCTTTATTTTACTGTAAAAGAGGTTTACAATGTAGACACCATCTAGACATGGTGTAGCACAAAGCGTGTGCTATCAAAAACCTAAAACTTGCCTTGACTTTGTTTGAGAAACTTTGTCAACCGCACCAAAGTCTCCGACCTCGCTAATATACACGCCATAGAGCCATGCTCGCGCACTGAAACATAACACTCCATCCAGGGTCTTTTGTAATTCATCAAAGATTTCATCTGCCAAGAAAGCACTTAGGAGAGCAGCACAGTTGCAGAATTTTAATGCAGTTTTGCAGCAGTATGTATTTGATGTTCTTTGCTCTGTGAACTAAATGCTGCACTATGGGATTCCAGCTTGAAACCAAATCACAGACTCTGTTATGTGAATAGACTCATTTTTGAACTTAAACGGCATACAAACAGTAAAACAAATGGCTTTATAATCACTAGTGTTTTAAGCTTAAGTGCTTTGCAAACACATTCAAAGACATTTTTAAAGTGTGTGTGTCCTAGCGGATTGCCACCTACAAAGCTATTAAGAGCAGTTGAAGTGCTTGTGCTTATTCGTTTAATTTAAAAAAACAGAGCAAATAGGAGTCGGAAAAGCAAAGCTAAACTAGTGAATGACACTTTTGTACCTCTCTGAACAAACATCAACAACATGCAGATGCCCGAAATGCAGGATAAGAGCGGCGTGGAAAAGGGTCAAGTTTGATTCACTGTTCTCGATATTACAGTAACATCAGCGAGTCGATAGCCGGAGGGTCCGGCCGCCATGCAAACATCATTAGTCACTGATTCAGGGCTGTTTGATCACCCTGCACAAGAGTCCCATTGATTTTACCGGGACCTGAGAATCAACAGGCGCCATCCCAGAGTTTGAGAGATAAAGGGGAGGAATACTTACTAGAAAAGATTTCAGATTAATCCCAGCAGCGTACAACTGGTATCCTTATAAGTGTAGATATTGATCGGAAGGGTAACAAATTATTCAAAGGCCGCCGTTGCAGCTCGAACAAAGCACGGATCAAAGGTTAGCATCGATCTCGGCTCAGTCACGTGACACGTTGTGCTACTCTCTGTCCTTAAGCCACCTCTCGTCGCTTGAATAAACTTAGCGGACACTTTGAATGAGATCAATTTAAATTGAGTTGAAATTACTTAGAAAAAAAAAGACATATTCTTATAATTACACTCAAGTTAAATTTTAATCGTTGGTACATTTCAAATGCATTAAAAGAAGCTGGCTGAGCTCTTTGCTTTTCTTCTGCAAAATCAATTTCTCTATAACCAAAACAGAGCTTGAAGGATTTATGTGTTTTTCTATTCGGGCACTTTTCTGTCCCAAGGGTGGATTTTTATTAAAAATAATAGATTTCAACTTTTTTTTTTTTTTTCTTCTTCGTTGCATGAAGGTCACATTGAAAATGTATTGGAAACTTTTTACCATGCTTTCACTGTTTGTTTTTTTTGCCACATTTCTTTTGCTTTATTGATATTAGATTGTAGAAGTATATGTTTTTTTATCATACCCATGATTTATGCAAAGTTCTGAAAGTTAATCCTCAAGTTTTGTTAATTTACTCATCACGAAATCATTGAGCTCTCTTACATCAAGTACCAAAAAAAAAAAAAAAAACAGACTGAGCAAAACATCTAATTAGTCAGAATTGTGTATTTCTCTGAAGCCCAAACATGTGAGAAGCAGAACTGATGTCAATTTTTGAAATACTTGGAGGAATGTTGCTATCTGGAGGAGAAAATAGATACACAGCTTCCTAATTATTATTCAAAGTAATTAATCTTCCATATGCATTTAAAATATGTACCTTTTTTGAACAAATTGGCTCTTAAATCAGACACTCGCACGATTTTGAATTCCAGTTTTAAAATCCTGTTTACAATGTTAAGTAGGTGAATGTTGTGTTTTTTCCAAGTATCAGAAAATATACTGTGGCAAGACAAGAGTCCATGATGAGCTTTATCTATTCAGTTTATTAATCTTTATCTATTCTATTCAATCCTTAAGCCATCAAAATGGTAAGTAACAAAACAGTGTCAAAAACACTGTAACAAATAATACGAACAAGGAAAAAAATCCAGAAGCTGTGACATACACAAAGCAATACCAAGAATTAGAAATTAATCAAGACCGCAGTGCATCATGGGCAATCGACTGCTTTAGCTAATACCTCTCTATATATAAAAAGCTTAAAAGGGGGCCTGCTGGGTTTACTCGTATTGAAAGACCTCATGCTCCTGGTTTTATGCTATCACTTTGAAATATTTCTACCTCAGCGGATCACATCTCGTTGATGGACAAACCAGTGTGACATTTTTTTCCTTTGTTGTGTTTTTTCCCCCCAGCCGAGCAGATAATATACTCTCTTAGTGGACTGTAGAACCGCACCTGTTTTTGCAGGTGTTAAGGTGGATCCTTATAATGGTGCGGTAATGAGTTTTAAGCGTAGGAAGGTGTTTCCTGCAGCTGCTTGAGTCTCTAGTGCGGGAATAACAGTGGCCAGCCATCCATCACTTTACAAAAGGATGGTCTGGTTTGACGCTTCCTTCATTTTGTTATATAACATCCCAGTTTGTCATGTTATGCCTCAAGTGGTCTTCTGTATGGAAAAGACACTATAGGTGGTCATTCCTCATTTTTCTCTAGTTCTGTTTGAACTTTGTTCTCTTTTCTTTCCTGCTTTTCACAGAGAAGCCTGAGATGAACCACCGATGGACTGCAGTGCGTTGAACCTCAAGCTGAATGCACTTGTCGTTTTGACAGCTACATTGACCTCGGCTTTGCCATTTCATCTTTCAAGCCGAAAGGTCTGTGAGTTGGTGTGGCCATCTGAGGACTATTTCTTTCTCTCTCACAGACACACACACGCACACGCACACGCACACACACACGCACGCACACAACCACGCACACACACGCACACACTTATATCTCATTACAGTTACCCTCCACCTGGCCTGCTCTGCTTTTGAGCTCTCAATCTCTGGTGACATCACTCCTCTGACATCATTGCCTCCATTGAAAGAAAGGTTAATTAGGTCCAACTGTTCCTGGCCCTTGCGATCCAGCCATCTGTTTCTTCACCCGCGTACCGGACTTACATGCTTGTTGTTGAAACTGATGCAATCAGCAATATATGTCCTAGATTGCTTTGCATTGTGTTTGGATGAGTGTGTGTGTGTATATATATATATATATATATATATATATATATATATATATATATATATATATATATATATATATATGCTGTGCATAAAAATATAATGAAATATAAATGAATACTTTTAAATATTTTTATTTTATTTTACATACATAATACAGTATATATATATATATATATATATATATATATATATATATATATATATATATATATATATATATATATATATATATGAATATGAAAATATATATTATAATATTCATATTCATATATTCGTTTATATATATATAAACGAAAATAAATTTTTAGCCATTTAAAAGCTGAATAAGTTGAAATTACTAAAAAAAAAGTACAAAAATATACTTTTGAATGGTAGTTTATATACTAGTTTATTATTTAACGTATTTAGGGGTACTTTAGACTCATTTTGTTTTATATTGGTGTATTTTATAATGGTGTTTTTAATGTTTTATGATTTTTTTTTTAAATATATTTATTTATTAATGTTGTTATGCATAAATGGTTTCTCATAGACAATTGTGAAATCTGTGGTTGAGAGTTTTTTTTTTCATCTTCTTTAACTTCTTTTTGAAAGCAATGGCCCTACTATGTATCAACTACAGTTATTTCAAACAGCTTCAAAAATTGGAATCCTATGGAAAATTAGCAGCAAAAAAAACAAAAACAAAGCACAAACAAAGTAAACTTTAGACTTGACAACTGTCAGACATGAACCACAAATGCATTCAAAGAAAACATCTCTTTTAGTTCCTTCCTTACGTATCATTGAAAGTTCAATTGGCATAACAAATTTGCAAACGGTTATCCACCACAGAGACCCAGCTACGCTAAAGAGCGCGTCACCAAAAAACTTGCTGTTTCAGCCCAGGCTTTGTTTACATGGTTGGGGACATACATAAGTCTAAATGATTCATAAGAGAACCGGAGCCACGCTGGACGGCTGACAGAAACGTTATGAGCGTTCGAGGCTGATAGTATCTCTTTCATTTCCTCCACACAATGCCCTGAAAACAGAAGCCCCGTAGAGAACTGTGTTCAGTTCTGATAACCTTGAAGGGGAGATGGAAGAAATCATTTACTTTCATAAGGATATGGGCGCTCCAGTCCCATCTTGCTGCCTGAGTGGGCAAAATGGATTTGATGATTTTTTTTCCACTATGCTCTTGCTCTAATGATTTGAACACGCCGTTGTCTCTTCCAGATGTTTTTATACATTGTTAGGGAGCTGGTATTACTCAAGATGTTAAATATTCATCTGGATGTGAAACTAAAGTTGTAAAGGGGAAGAAAATGTATTTTTTTTTTTAGTACAATGCATTTGTTTTTGATGATTCAAGGTGACTAAACATGGATTGGGTGTTAAATAAATATTTGAGTTTCCAAGAATCGGAAGGCACAATCGTGCAAACAAAGAGAACAAAAACTTTATTTACGGTTGTACGTGAAATTCATTTTCTCACTCTTGCACTTTCTCTCACCTTCTCTCATCTCTTTTTCCTTTGATCTGTTCACCTATAGAGAAATTCAGAATTTCTGTTGAAAGCCTGAGAATGGATGCCCAAGAGGATGAGGATACATCTTTGAGGTAAAACACAACCGAGATGTGAAAGTCAAGGGCACGGCTATAGAAACTTATAGTTGTAACACATCTAAAAAGGAACAGGTAAGATTTGAGTTCATTAAAAAAAAAAAAAAACACACACACACACACAGAGACACTGTTTTCACTTGATTAGAGAAAATAATTGTATCACATATACATAAATATCGATTACAAATCGATTAATCGTGATTAATCGATTAATCTAACATAAAAATTTATATAATATATGTGTCTATATATTATATATATATATATATATATATATATATATATATATATATATATATATATATATATATATATACACACTACCGGTCAAAAGTTTTAGATCGGTAAGATTTTTAATGTTTTTTTAAAAGTCTCTTTTGCTCATCAAGGCTGCATTTATTTGATTAAAAATACAAAAAATAATAATAAAATTGTGAAATATTATTACAATTTAAAATAGTTATTTTCTATGTAATATACAGTAAAGTGTAATTTATTCCTGTGATCAAAGCTGGATTTTCAGCATCATTACTCGTCTTCAGTGTCACATGATCCTTCAGAAATCATTCTAATATGATGCACACCAAACATTTCTGATTATTATCAATGTTGAAAACAATTTTTTACATTTTTATTTCAGGATTCTTTGATGAATAGAAAGTTCAAAAGAACAGCATTTATCTGAAATAGAAAGCTTTTGTAACATTAAACACTACCGTTCAAAAGTTTGGGGTCAGTAAGAATTTTTATTTTATTTTTTGGGGGAAATAAATAAAATAAATCAATATTTTTATTCATCAAGGGTGAGTTAAACTGATCAAAAGTTACAGTAAATACATTTATAATGTTAAAAAATATTCTATTTTAAATAAATGCTGTTCTTTTGAACTTTCTGTTCATCAAATAATTCTGTTTTTTTTTTATAAACAACAGTTTTCAACATTGAAAATAATAATGAATGTTTTTTGAGGATAAAATCAGCATGTTAGAATGATTTCTGAAGGATCATGTGACACTGAAGACTGGAGTAATGATGCTGAAAATTCAGCTTTCATCAGAGGAATAAATTACACTTTAAAATATATTAAAATAGAAAACAGTCATTTTACATTGTCATAGTATTTCACAATATTAATGTTTTTTTGTTTTGTTTTTATCAAATAAATGCAGCCTTGGTGAGCAGAAGAGACTTCTTTTAAAAACATTAAAAATCTTACTGATCTAAAACTTTTGACCGGTAGTGTATATATATACATATCTTACATATTCATATACAGTATATATCTAATATTTTTAGTGCTGTTAAATCGATTAATCGTGATTAATCGCATCTAACATAGAAGTTTGTGTATATATTGTATATATATGTTCATGTACACTCACCTAAAGGATTATTAAGAACACCTGTTCAATTTCTCATTAATGTAATTATCTAATCAAACAATCACATGGCAGTTGCTTCAATGCATTTAGGGGTGTGGTCCTGGTCAAGACAATCTCCTGAACTCCAAACTGAATGTCAGAATGGGAAAGAAAGGTGATTTAAGCAATTTTGAGCGTGGCATGGTTGTTGGTGCCAGACGGGCCGGTCTGAGTATTTCACAATCTGATCAGTTCCTGGGATTTTCACGCACAACCATTTCTAGGGTTTACAAAGAATGGTGTGAAAAGGGAAAAACATCCAGTATGCGGCAGTCCTGTGGGCGAAAATGCCTTGTTGATGCTAGAGGTCAGAGGAGAATGGGCCGACTGATTCAAGCTGATAGAAGAGCAACTTTGACTGAAATAACCACTCGTTACAACCGAGGTATGCAGCAAAGCATTTGTGAAGCCACAACACGCATAACCTTGAGGCGGATGGGCTACAACAGCAGAAGACCCCACCGGGTACCACTCATCTCCACTACAAATAGGAAAAAGAGGCTACAATTTGCACGAGCTCACCAAAATTGGACAGTTGAAGACTGGAAAAATGTTGCCTGGTCTGATGAGTCTCGATTTCTGTTGAGACATTCAGATGGTAGAGTCAGAATTTGGCGTAAACAGAATGAGAAAATGGATCCATCATGCCTTGTTACCACTGTGCAGGCTGGTGGTGTAATGGTGTGGGGGATGTTTTCTTGGCACACTTTAGGCCCCTTAGTGCCAATTGGGCATCGTTTAAATGCCACGGCCTATACCTGAGCATTGTTTCTGACCATGTCCATCCCTTTATGACCACCATGTACCCATCCTCTGATGGCTACTTCCAGCAGGATAATGCACCATGTCACAAAGCTCGAATCATTTCAAATTGGTTTCTTGAACATGACAATGAGTTCACTGTACTAAAATGGCCCCCACAGTCACCAGATCTCAACCCAATAGAGCATCTTTGGGATGTGGTGGAACGGGAGCTTCGTGCCCTGGATGTGCATCCCACAAATCTCCATCAACTGCAAGATGCTATCCTATCAATATGGGCCAACATTTCTAAAGAATGCTTTCAGCACCTTGTTGAATCAATGCCACGTAGAATTAAGGCAGTTCTGAAGGCGAAAGGGGGTCAAACACAGTATTAGTATGGTGTTCCTAATAATCCTTTAGGTGAGTGTATGTTAGATGCGATTAATCGATTTGACAGCCCTGAATTCTAAATTCAAGTCTTAAAAAAGTCTTAATTCAATTAGGTCATTTAAGTAGCTTTTATAAACGTGCCTTAGAAGAAGACATGACATATTGGGCATATTGAAACCAAACAATGGCACTGATATATTTTAAGATATACCAATGCAAGTTGCTTTCAGTTAAAACAGCTCAAACATGCATTTTAGTCTGGGACTAGATTTACGTCTTGTCTGTGAAACCTGAGAATAATGTTTTTGTATTACAACATATAGCTTTCACACGAACACATGAAACGGAAACAGACAGCATGTGCTGTATTCCACTTCTCCTTGATAAATTATTTCTTAACGCGTGACACAGGGAATCAGAGATATCCTCGAAAATAAAACAACTCGTGTCATTTTTCTTTTCTACAAATGAAGAGCTTTATTCCGGTGTCTGCGGCACAGCATGTTGCCTTTTACGATTTTACAACTTCAAGCGAAGCCCGTTCTAGTTCCTACTTTTGAAACAAATCCAGAAGATTACAGCAGACAAACATCCCATGTTAGAAGGTCTATTGAGAGCGAACGGCTGATTTACCCAGTACCACATTACCGTGCTCATTGTTTCGCTTTCTTCTCTTCTTCATGATGGAGGATTAAGCAGTGTCTTTAAATGCGTGCCAGGCTCTTAGCAAACAAACCATTCACAAACGGAAAACGCAATCGGGCAAATACTTTTAGCAGACAAAAGGAACAGGGTGCATGTCTGCAGACACAGAAAAGCCATTTTAGTTTGCTTGTCAGAGCACACAAGGGCATGAATATTCATTGCCCTATATTTTCAGCTGTGTGTTTTATTTATTTGTTTAAATGATTTCTCTCGCTCTGTCTCTCTTACACTTTTCTTTGTTTTTTCCCCTATGTGTAGTTTCACAAAAGCGCAGTTGAGGTCCAAAAGCAGATGTGTTTTCTACCTCAAAATCTGGGATTCGGCGCACGGAACAAAGAAAAGTGAAGAATGGTGTTCGGCTTTGGAGGAAGAAGCTATTTTCTGCCGAATTCCTCTCAAACCCATTGAGAGAACTAACTACAGTTCCACCCAGGATTGCCAAGCATAACTAAATGAAAAGTGTTTTGTGCCAATATTTTAGTGCTATTTTTCCCATCAAAATGCATCAGCATTGATAATTGCAATTTGAATTTTTAATTGCAATCTCATTAGCAATTTTTAACTATATGTAGTGCACATGTAACATTTGTACGTTTAGATATGGAAACAAACATTCAATATCAACATACTGACTGCATCTAAAATTTAGTAGTCTTTACACATCCACAGCTTTTGAAGAATAAGAATCTTTATGAATCCTTAAATATATGTCTATTTATATTTTACACTACCATTAAAAAGTTTTTGGAAAGTAAGATTTTTTTTCAAAAAAAAATCAAACAAATTTCAGCAAGGACATCCATCAAAAGTGACAGTAGGCTATTGATTTTTTTTTTCAAATAAATATTCATAAATCAAAGATTCCTGAAAACAAATGTATCAGTTTCCACAAAAATATTAAGCAGTTTTCAACATTGATAATTATAAGAAATGTTTCTTGAGCATAAAATCAGCATATTAGAATGATTTCTGAAGGATCATGTGACACTGAAGACTTATATTCAAATAGAAAACAAGTTTATTTCACAATATTACTGTATTTCTGATCAAATAAATGCAGTCTTGGTGAACATAAGAGAATTACGTTCAAAAATATTATTGACCCATTTTGCATTTTAGGTTGTACTGTTCATCATAAATGAAATGTAAATAGTGAAATATGAAGACAATCAGCCCACTTTCAGTCAGTTTTTTTTTTTTTTTTTTTTTTGCATTTCATTGATTCACATTTTCCCCCTGGGTTTGTTGCTATGGTAATTAAATAGTCTAAAATGCAAAGCACATAAAGGCATCAATTTCGAAATATGTAGTCACATTGTCTAGAGTCTTTTCCTATTTTTTGCCCAGGTAAAAGCTAAAATATGTGTGCAGTGGTGTGTGACGCTTTAGTATGACATTAAAAACCATTTATCTTTACAACAGATGCACTGAAGTCACATGTCAGTGTGCCAAAATAAAACTGATTGCATTTCGAATTAATTTTACCACTTAATTGAATCAACCACTATCTTTTTATAGCTGCAGGCATAAATGTTGCATTTTGTTTTCATTTTCAATGCGGTCAGTATACTTTAGAAGTCTTCAAACTTTTTCAGGCCTAAATGATCCCATATTTGTACTCTAAATTTGAATATTTCTATGTGGAGGGACAAGTTAACACACACACACACACACACACACACACACACACACACACACACACACATATATATATATATATAGTCCCCTGGTTGACTTAAATCTCAAATGGCACATGTGGCATAAAAAATAGAGAATGTCCCTTATTTTCCACTGTTGAAGTTGGCAGCCACTGCATATTTAATTAAGCAGGTAGAGCAAACAACAACAAAATGAGTGCAGAATACCCCAGAGATCCTGCTCTGGATCCATTAAAGTTAATCAGCAACTTTGACAAAACGAAGCCGAACGGGAACTGGAGTCACCGGCGCTCCTTTGAGAGAGGCGCAGGATCAGCAGCGGCATCCCCAGGCGTTTGCATAATGAATGAAACGTTATTTGCCTGTTGTATCGGTGTCATGCTTATTCATGCTGCAATGAGACAAAATAGTGAATGGATTCCTCAGGTGACTCATGCATAATGCAGCGCGAGCCGAGGTGAATCACCTGTGTGTGTGTGTTCAGGCTTCACATTGATTGAACATAGCCCAGACTCTGGCATGATGAGATGGTGGCCTTGGGTTACTTTTTGTTCAGTGTGTTGCTAGTGGAGTTCATTATCAGGGTGTTACTCAATTACACTAGAGAATCTTAAGGGGATAGTTTACGCAAAAATGGAAATCCTGACATTATTTACTCACCCTCGAGTCATTCCAGTTATTTTTTTCTGTGCAACACAAAAAGGAGTTATTTTGATAAAAATTATCAATTCTCTTCTGTGTAAGGACAGTTTATAGTTACCACCAATTATTAAAAAAAAAGTGGTGCGCTATATTTCAAGTCCTCTGAAGTTGAAGAACCGAAATTGAAAGCGTTATTTACCAATTTCTGGCTTGTGACTTTTTTCTCACAATGTGAGTTTATATCTCGAAATTGCCAGCACAAAAGTGGTGCACACAATTGAAAGCTTTTTGGCTTGTGACTTTTTTCTCATAACTGACTTTTTATCTCATAATAGTGACTTCATATCTCACAATGTGACGTTATCTCACAACAGCAATATCTTGCCATGAGACTACTTTATATCTTGAAAATGTGAAGGTATTTCTTATTTTGAAGTTTATCTCACATTCTCCTTCTTCTTTTTTTAATATTTTTTTTACTCTGAGGTGGAAATAGGCCTTCATAGAGAAGAGCTGTGTGAAGAATCTACAGAAATTAAAAAAATGGGACAACATTAGGATATAAATAATGACAGTTTTAATTTTGGGGTGAACTTTTCCTTTAAATAAAGAATCTCCAGATACGGTATAACCAAATGTCATGATGTCACCAAACAAATCTATAAACGTAGATACAGTACAGATTCCCTAAAAACAGGCAAAGTAGCAAATGAATGAATTATTTTTAACTACTAATGGCATACTTGAATAAAAAACAAGTTTGAGGGTTTATGTTATGATTCTCTCTTTCTGTGTCTTTTTTTCAATATAATCTGAAATTATTCCTTTTTTTCCCCCCTCATATTTCTTCTCAACTCCCTTTGCAAAGTTCTGGAAATAACTGACATAACTGCTAGAGAGATAATCTGTCTCTCTTCATGCTCAGTACTATTCACAAGATGCATAATTCATATTTTTCTCAAGCTCCCACTGTTATTAGGATGGGTAAGTATAATCAAATTTTTAGCTATTGCAGTTATTCGTTTTACACATTTAGCAATTTTCTCATCAAGCTGTTGCAATTATAAGTTAAATGCACCATAAATAAAAGGCATTAAGATGACAAATATAACATGGGATAGTTGTTGATTCAAAAGTCATTTTGAAGAGCATTCATGAACCATTGACTGCGAAATTTCCATGATCAGTAGAAAGATGTAATGTAATGCAATGTAGGATTTTGCAGCAGAGTGAATCTTGCAAACAAAATCGGTTCTTCTTCTTCCTCCTCTTCTTCAAGTTTATTGGCGGTTTGTCAAACCAACTTAAAAAGGTGCATTTCCACCACCTACTGGTTTGATGGAGCGTACATAGGTTTAACTCCCTAAAGTGTTCCCCTTGTCCATGTGTCATGTTCTTATTGGTTGGTCTAGTCATGTGTCCTATGTTCTCATTGGTTCATTGATTATTCACGTGTGTTCCTTAGTCATTAGTCCTTGTATATACACTCACCTAAAGGATTATTAGGAACACCTGTTCAATTTCTCATTAATGCAATTATCTAATCAACCAATCACATGGCAGTTGCTTCAATGCATTTAGGGGTGTGGTCCTGGTCAAGACAATCTCCTGAACTCAGAACTGAATGTCAGAATGGGAACGAAAGGTGATTTAAGCAATTTTGAGCGTGGCATGGTTGTTGGTGCCAGACGGGCCGGTCTGAGTATTTCACAATCTGCTCAGTTACTGGGATTTTCATGCACAACCATTTCTAGGGTTTACAAAGAATGGTGTGAAAAGGGAAAAACATCCAGTATGCGGCAGTCCTGTGGGCGAAAATGCCTTGTTGATGCTAGAGGTCAGAGGAGAATGGGCCGACTGATTCAAGCTGATAGAAGAGCAACTTTGACTGAAATAACCACTCGTTACAACCGAGGTATGCAGCAAAGCATTTGTGAAGCCACAACACGCACAACCTTGAGGCGGATGGGCTACAACAGCAGAAGACCCCACCGGGTACCACTCATCTCCAAAACAAATAGGAAAAAGAGGCTACAATTTGCACAAGCTCACCAAAATTGGACAGTTGAAGACTGGAAAAATGTTGCCTGGTCTGATGAGTCTCGATTTCTGTTGAGACATTCAGATGGTAGAGTCAGAATTTGGCGTAAACAGAATGAGAACATGGATCCATCATGCCTTGTTACCACTGTGCAGGCTGGTGGTGGTGGTGTAATGGTGTGGGGGATGTTTTCTTGGCACACTTTAGGCCCCTTAGTGCCAATTGGGCATCGTTTAAATGCCACGGCCTACCTGAGCATTGTTTCTGACCATGTCCATCCCTTTATGACCACCATGTACCCATCCTCTGATGGCTACTTCCAGCAGGATAATGCACCATGTCACAAAGCTTGAATCATTTCAAATTGGTTTCTTGAACATGACAATGAGTTCACTGTACTAAAATGGCCCCCACAGTCACCAGATCTCAACCCAATAGAGCATCTTTGGGATGTGGTGGAACGGGAGCTTCGTGCCCTGGATGTGCATCCCACAAATCTCCATCAACTGCAAGATGCTATCCTATCAATATGGGCCAACATTTCTAAAGAATGCTTTCAGCACCTTGTTGAATCAATGCCACATAGAATTAAGGCAGTTCTGAAGGCGAAAGGGGGTCAAACACAGTATTAGTATGGTGTTCCTAATAATCCTTTAGGTGAGTGTATATAGCCATCATGTTTCCATTGTTCCCTTTTTAGCTTTGTTTGTGTAATCTCTATTGTTGAGTTTGTTTAATTCATGTTTATTTCATATTACAAATCAAGATTCAAGTCAGGTCTTTGTTTATTTTGTATTTTATTCACGTTTATGTTTAATAAATTGCACATGCGTTCTTACTGCGACTTTCCTGTATTGTATTCGGAAAAAAGTCTTTCCGATTGAAACAAAAGGTGTCCATTTAAACGTACATTGTGTCTCATTACTTCCTGTTAGTCACTGATAAACAGGGAGGGAGAAAACCTAGTATGTAAATATATGTTGGTTGGTTTTGTGTTAGTTTATAAATATTAATTTTAAATTCAAACTTTTAATTTTTAATTTTTTTTTTATCTGGTCAATAAGCGTTATGCTGGAGCTTTGGTTATTCGCTCGTCTTCGGCCTGCCACTCTTGAGTTCCCCAAGAAAAGAAGAACGGTTGGAGTGTTAGCTAAATTTAATAAATGTCAATCTCCTTGACAAGCAAAATTACACATCAGCGAGGCATGCCAATTACATAGACGTTCATACCCTGTTAAACCCTGGTCACACTGGAATGTTGATAAGCTCGCTAGACTCACAAAGTACACACAAACACCACACAAGTAGACACATTCATGGCCATAAACATGCTAGTATGTATTATCTATTTTCAAAAAGATTAAGACAAAATATGTGACAGGCAAAGAATAACTAGCTTTTTATATTTCTGAAGAAAATGGGTGCTCGTTTCTGCACTGCCATTCAAGTCACTGCCATGGTGCTAGAATGTTGTGGGTATTTGTCAGGGTGTTACTATGCAGATTGCTAATGTGTTCTGAGAGTTATTTTTAAAGATTGCCAGGGTGTTATGGATAATTGCAAGGTGGTTGCTTTCTGACAGGTCAAAAAACTATTTCCCATAATACGACGTAACTTGCTGCTTAACTACCATACTGCAACGCATCGTTGAAGAAATAAACTAGCTAGTCACGACTGTTTCTCGACACCGTAATTAATGCTAGGTGTTTTGCTATTCATTACAGACATGGCATATGTGGACTATTTCTAATTTTCCACAGTTATTTTGCTTTATTTCCAGATTCAATCATTGGCTCAATCTTAAGTAGAGCACGTTCGCACATGCCGCGTTCACACAAAATGACGCTTTACATCTCTTGACAAACTAAAAGACGTAAATGACATTTGAATGTATTCTAAATAAAAGATATAGACTGGATGTCAGCTTATTTATTTGGCTCAAGATAAGGATTTATTGAGTCCACATATCATGAAAACAAGAAATTATGCTTCAAATCACAGGTCGAAAACTGTTGTTCCAATCACACAACTTTGCGATTCTGCTTGCGAATGTTTGTTAGAACTATGGTTTCAGGAAACACCGACTTGTTGAACTATGCTGATAATGACGGAACTTGCAACTATAGTTGTCTAAAGATGCTTTTGGGAAACGCAGATTTTTGAGATCTTGCTAAGTTATTGTTTAGTGACCCGGGTCACAGATAATGCGGTTAGTAATTCAGGGAAGAAGGAGGCGGGAACCGGCGAATGTTCAAACACTTAAATCTTAAATAAACACAAAAGGAAGTAAAAGCGGCAGCCCCTCATCGACGACTGCCGCACACACATAAACATATCAAAACATAAAATAGTCCATATGTAGAATCCTATGCAACAGCATGCTTGATGCTTGGAATCCTGGCACTTATGTACAGTCCTGCAAAAGATTTCACACAGGGAGGTTTGTAGCCTTTAGACACAAAATGAGGCACCAGCGCTACTTCTAATGCTTCTGAAAAGCCACCTCAGCGAGGATTTCTCACACTTGGGCTCAATAGCGCTGTAATGTCCTGTAAGCTTTTCACAGGAAAGAGCACCGAGCTCTCTGCAGAAAAGCAGCCAATCCCTCCTATTCGACTGAACATTTCCTCCTGCTTTCTAAGCACACTTTTTCAATGTGATATTAAAAGAACTTTCGTCTAATCAGAAATAGATTGCTTTGTCCTCCCATGTTTCCTGAAATAGCCTTTATTTTGGGGTGTATTTGCCTGATTTAGAATAATTCCTTTAGTGACTGACTGCTAAAATAACAGCGTGTGCAAATGAACAACACTATCATTGGCCACAATTCATTCTTAATGCGTTCTGTATTGGCTAAACACACGCACACACAGACACACACACTCTCACACAGTGTACTTTCCATAGACGTACTGTAATGATTTTTATACTGTACAAACTGGATATTCTATCCCCTTACACTAACCCTACCTCTAAACCTACGCATAAATATTTGTATATTTTCAGTTTTCATTTAAAGTTTTAGTAATTTTAATAGTTTTGGGGAATTTTTTCTTTCTTTTTTTTCTTTTTTTTTGATGCCAATGCAACATTTCTTGTTTGTTTTGCTATTTAATTTTATTTTATTTTATTTTATTTTATTTTATTTTATTTTATTTTATTTTATTTTATTTTATTTTATTTTATTTTTCAAAAAATATCACTTAGTATGATTTACAAGCTGTTTTCTTCATGGGGAGCAAAACATTTCCCCACAAGGATAAAGATTTCCAATATTGCCATCTTTTTGGGGACATTTTGTCCCCATAATGGTTTACCAGTCCACACACACACCAGACCCACGAGAGCATGCACAGGTGAGAGTAACAGGAAGTGCCGGATGATTTAGACCAGTAGCTTCGGAGAGAGTAGCCCTGTACCTTTAGTTTGAAAAGGCCATACTCAACACATCATCCATCACCGCTGTCACAGACTGGCCAACCTGCCTCCATTCGCACTGATATTTCTCTCTCCACCTCTCAATATATCTCTTTTTTCATGGCTTCTTCTACATTTCTATCTCTCACTTCCCCCAGCCTCTCTCTTCTTAACTGTCTTGCTTTCTCTCTGTTCCTCTCCCTCATCTCTCTCCCAACCTTCCATACTCGTGTTTAATAGATGAGGTAGCCATTTTCACTTTTTACTTTTCAGTGGCAGAGAAAGACTGAGGTGTAGCGTCGTCTATCACTGCCGTCCCACCGGAGAGAGAAGGCCTGCATATGGGGGCGTGTATAATCTTGGATTGGACATCCCATCGTGGATGTTTTTCGGTGTTGCCAACAATCTGTTTGGGGCTGCGGCAATGAATGCTGCTTCTGAAATTCCCAACAGAACCTTTATGCATTACAGGAGGATTATAGGTACTTTTGAATAAATGAGAAAAATATGGTGCTTGAGGGTTTTGAGCAACATTAATATGCCGGGATTTGAAGTTTGGGATCTTTGGGAAAGTTTGTACATGTGGTGCATTTAGCAAACAGCATAAGGCATGGTTTAATTGGAAATGAGGATTTTTCTCACATTTTTTTAATTCAAGAGTTCAATTACTTTTTCAAGTACTTTTCCCCAGTAATTTAAAAAGGTAGCTTTTTTTTCTTCTTAAATTAAGTGTATTTTTCTTATTCCATTTTTCAAGCATAAATCTATTAATATTTTAAGATTTTAAGATTAATATTTTAATTTATTTTATTCTATTTCATTTTTTTTTTTTTTTTTGATGATGAATGATAGTGTGAACTATGCCACTATAATTTGGTTAGTCTTACAATAACACTATGGAAAGAGTGCTATTTTATTATCATTTAATACCATTATAGTATTTATTCATATTTATTTCAATTAGCTTTTATTTTTATATTTTCAGTTTTCATTTCAAGTTTTAGTAATTTTAATAGTTTTTGGGGTTTTTCATATTTTTATTTAGCTTTAATTTATTTTATTTCAGTTTGATGCCAAGTTATGCTGTTTAACCTGTTAAGCTGTAACCCCACTTTTGAAAAATCCCAAGAAATGACATACCCAAACTGAAACAGATACAGTTCATGAACCCTTTGTACTAAAAGCACAAGTATGATCTCATTTGAAAGCTGACACCTGGCAGTTTATTGTAAATGTAGAATTAATTATTGTCATAATGACAAAAATTGTTATAAATAGCTTCAAAGTTTTGTAAAGTTATTAGAAATTATTTTTTATGAAACATCCTCATGAAAAAAAAATTGAAGTTGGCACTGGAGCAATCTAGAAATGCACTACAGCTAATGCCACATGTCTAAACATTTTATGTTTAAAATCTTAAGATAATAAGTCCAAAACTCTGTATTTAGTGAAATGTTTTTCAAGACCATGTCATGTGACTTTATTTTGATTTGACGCTAAAATGCTACTGATGTTTATTGTCATCTTCTAACCATCTATCCAGTATATTGTCTTTATTGTTTTGTGGTGCAAACGAGCCCCATTCAGTCTCAGTCTCCCCCTGCACACATTCACACCTCTCCAGCCTAGTTATGGCTCTAAATATGCATTTCTTTTGTCTGCATTATAGTTACTAACGACTGGCTATTCACAGGCTATTCATAGGGTTTCAGTCACTAATTTCTTTTCTTAAAGTTCACCCTTACATTTTAAACTGTATCAAATGCATTTCTTGAATAAAGAAACATTTCAGTAAGCATTCAAAAAATAATAAAAATATAACTTCTAGGTGGCAGGTGCACCTAGGGCTAGCTAGCATGTTAGCTTAGCACACCATCAATACACGACAATTTATGAGATTAAAACCATGTTTGTGCTTATAAACTTACTTTATGAAGCAAATCGAGTATTTTAAATAATTTTTTGTGATCTAATTTGGCTTCAGATAAAAAATCAGACAGAAAATATACTATTGGATAGTGTTCTGCACAACGATTCTATATAGATTAGCATTACATTATAAATATAATCTATTATTATGGAAATACCTGGCATGGACTGAAAAACACAGGTAACTCAAATATCATAGCAAACATGTTTATTGTCTTCAAAACTGCATGTTACAGCCATAGTTACAGCGCGATCTCGTTAGCTATGTGTGTGTTCGAGGCTTCCTGGATTGTCACATGATTATGGCACTTCTTCATGTTCTAATACTGTGCACAGGGCGGCGAGGGCGCCCTCAGGCTATTGGTATGAATTCAAAACACAGTATCAGAGTTATGCAAACGCTCATAATGATTACATCGACGCATTTGGGTATAAATTCAATAAATATTATTCCTGTCTATAGAAATCTGATGTAAACCTATGAGAATATATCAATATTTCTCCAAATCTGCACATTTTTGAGCTAAAGCCCTGAGGCACGTTGTTTTGTGTATCGCTGTCATGACGACGGCACGGGAGTTTTTTTATGAATGAAAGCGGCTGACGCGCATAATTCATATCAAAGGTATCGACTAATTTTTTCATTTCATAACTCCTGAAACAAATTAAGAAATAACTGTCGCTATAAGTTTCTCAGAATACAATAGTGGTCAAATTCTGAAACTTGAGTCTTATATCTTTTTAATGATGTATAGTTTGTCAAGGTATAACATTAAATCTGATAGTAACTTTGAACTATATATAAATAAAACCGCTTCAGTGCGTCCGCGCTCTGGCAACGGTTAACAGGTTAATATTTGATGATCACACTGTGCATACGCAATGCTTCTATCAGTTATTTCTGCTTCTTTTTCACCTGTGTTTTGATCAGGAGATTAAGTCCTCTTTCAGAAGATGCGCAATAGCGCCCCCTACCGTGACAGTGAAAGTCCGGAAAATTCCGTCAATGGCAGAGAAAGAGTTAATAGTTTTAATTTTAGTTAACAATAACAACTCTGCTGTTTAATAGAGTCAGAAAGAAGGTGTAAATAGTCATAAAACTCAGTTACGTCTATTTTTGGAACAAGAACCCTAGACTAACTTTGCAAACGGACTAAGTGCAGTATAATGATACTAAACTGTAGATTAAAGCAATGGTACTCTCAGAAAGGATGGTCATGATGTAAAGCACGTACTATGGCTCAGTGCTGTTGATTTATTGTTGTATTCATGTGTGGTCAGGCTGCACAGTTCAAAATGTTTAATGACTACAGCAGTGTTATAATCGCATTAAA
This sequence comes from Abramis brama, assembly GCF_963993115.1. Taxonomy (NCBI): domain Eukaryota; kingdom Metazoa; phylum Chordata; class Actinopteri; order Cypriniformes; family Leuciscidae; genus Abramis; species Abramis brama. The sequence goes on from NC_139982.1 coordinate 26,341,119, forward strand.
GGAATGTTCCAGGTTCAATACCAGTTAATCTCTATCGACAGCATTTGAGGCAGCGTGCTTACAGTAATGCACTTCAATAAGGCAAGACAATCTGGAGGTTTTAAAAGCAAAAAAAAAATAATAACAATTTGATTAGTTCAGTTGTTTATATCATACTTTAACAGCGAGACTACTGTTGGTGGATGAATTGTGTGCTACTGATGTAATTCCTGTTTAAACAGGCGCTTCTGGTAGTGTTTAGCATATCATGTTAAAGTTTACTAGATATAATTTGAAAGGAACATTGCACAGACATTGTTGTTTAGTGATTGTATAACCTTATTTTCATGTTGTTAAATGTTGAGGTCTCGTGGCTGTATGTTTTATATGAATGCATTGCAGTGTTACACTTTATCTTAGTGTCTTTGTTACACGTTACATGTACTGTACTTACTAATAACAGTAAATTATACTTAATAATAAGAAACTAACCCTAAACCAAACCCTACTTTTAATCCCAACCCTATAATACGTACAGTACATGTTGTTAATTGGTATTACTCAGGATTTAATTGTATAATTACACTGTAACAATGACACCTTAAAATAAAGTGTTACACTTTATTGTAAGGTGTCTTTGTTACACTTTAATTATACATTTAAGTACTGAGTAATATTAAGTAACTACATGTAATTACTAGGGTTAGGATTTAGGGTTAGTTGCATGTAAGTATGCATAATTTATAGTTACTATAGTAACTACATGTAACACATGTAACAATGACACTGTCAAATAAAGTGTTAAATAAAGCGTAGGGCCTAACCCAATGCTTTGCTCCATAGACTTCTTTTGTGCGTTACAGTGAACACAACTTTTGCTTGTTTTTACAAACTGAGGGATGAGGTTTAATTATTTTCAGGTGTAATGGATGGGATGCCATGGATGCTGTTGATCAAGCTTAGCTTGTGTTGAACTCATAACATTCCTTTAATTTAAAAATGATTTGCATGTTCATGCGCCATTCCGCGCCTCAATTAACAATCTGTCTTTAAAATCTTCACTCAAATGATAATGAGATAACGCATTAATGTTTCTGTACGTCAAAAAGTCCCACCTGGCATTAAAAACGTACGTGGATCAACCGCTTATTAATTTGAGAGCAAATTAATTGCATTTTAATCTTTTAACATTCAATTGAGCACCTCTGTATTTGAGAATGACAGAAAGTAATTTCGTTCCGCTGCTCGCGGAGTCAGATGTTCCCGATTGTTCACCTGTTTTCAGCTAGGCAGATGCAGATACCATTACCATTTTTTAAAATAAAAAAATTAAAAAACGTGGTGAAAAGAATATTCTCTGAAGAGGAAAAAAGGTGTTCTGTACACACTCAAATGCACAACCAACTAGAAATCATTATTTCTCTCTCTGCAGATAATTGACGTGGCGGCTTGCCGGAACGCTCAATCCTATTTCATAAGTGAATGAGAAAAAAAGAAAGAAAAAAGGAAAAAGACACATATTGTGAATTATATATCTCTAGTTTTGTGGCAGTACATTAAAATAAGCATACATTTACCAGGTTCAGTTTTTAAATGAAAATTTTGTTGTGTCAATGACCCGTAAAATGTGTGTGTTTTACATCCATTATGGCAAGCAGCTACTGTAACTGTCCTGACATGGGGGGGGGGGGGGGGGGTAAGCTTATTAAAAATTAAATATTGAACATGTAAGGGTTTTAATATGGAAGCATATGGGTAGCAATATTCAATTTGAAATGCGATATGTAAAATGGCATTTCTGTATTTAAATTTTAATTTTCCATTACATTTGTGCAACGTTTGGTGCAAAATGAAAATTCAATTATGCAAACGATTTGGGTTTCACAAATCTATTATTAATGTTATTTGATAAACCTCTAGCGAGAATTAAGGTGAATGGTGATCTTTCTAACCAGATTACTTTGCCCAATTAGCCCTATTTTATTTGCCCTATTCATAGAACCCCTTAACCAGTGGATTAGGCAAAATGACAAAATTATAGGTATAGAAATAGGGGCATGAGTGCATAAGGTAGCTGCCTTTGCAGATGACATTTTAGTTTACTTAAAACAGCCAATCCAGTCTTTTCCAGAATTGTCACTTCTTGAGACATATGGATCATTTTCAGGTGATAAGGTGAACATACAGAAAACCCAGGTTCTCACTTTTAATTATAGGCCACCTGGTTTCATTACTGGAAATTTTTGTCTCAACTGGGAATCAGTTTCAATGAAATATCTGGGGGTAATTTTATCAAAAGATATATCACAATTATTTCAAGCTAATTATGCTCCTCTAATTACAAAAATTAAAGCTGAGATATCAAGATGGAATCTTATCCCATTTTTAAGCATCAGCTCAAGGGTCGAATCAGTCAAGATGAACATTCTACCGAGACTATTATATTTATTTCAGTCTCTGCCAGTGAATATACCAATGCAGCAGTTTGTAGAATGGGATAAATTATTTTCAAGATTTATCTGTCAAGGGAGGAAACCCAGAATTAGATTTAAAACACTTCAGCTACTGAAGGGAAAGAGGGGAATGGCACTACCTTGTTTGCGAGAGTATTATTATGCTGCCCATATTAAACCTTTGGTATGTTTATGTAATCCGGCATATCAATCTAGATGGAAGGAAATAGAAAGTGTCATATCTCAGGATGTCCCAGTTCAGGCAGCATTGGGAGATATTGGACTGAAAAATATATTATTAACTATAGATCATCCTTGGTTAAATGTATCCTTAAACATTTGGAAGAAAATAGTGAAATTATGTCATTTGAAAGATTCTATGGTATTGCTTCGCTGGTTTGCCTATGATACTGAGTTCGTTCCCAACAAAACAGATAACAGGTTTAAAAGATGGACAACTAAAGGCTTAATTGCCTACTGGACATTTATGAATAAGGGGAAACTTCAGAGCTTTCATATGCTTAAAGGAAATCATGGGCTAGAGAACCAAGACTTTTATAGGTATCTACAATTGCGCCACTATTTAGAGCATACTATAGGAGATGTATCAAGGAAAGAAGAAGACAGATTATTAAAGGGTTTTTTTTTCTTCTTTTTTTTCTAGCCTATAGATGTCTGTAAAAATATAATCTCAAAGTTGTATAGTGGGCTACAACAATCACAATGGAAAACTACACATTCTTTGCTCTGGAGAGAGTTTGCGTGGAAGGGTGTTTCTAGGTTTTTCTCCACACCTGCTCAGATCAAGCAACAGTCATATACTGTAGATCCAATTGTTGGCGAAGGTGCGGGGTCGACAAGGCAAACCACTTCCACATTTTCTGGAGCTGTCTTTCTATTAATCAATATCGGAATGAGATACATCATTGTTTAGAAATTATTCTTAAGATTCAAATTCCTTTCAGTTTTGAGGTGATGTACTTGGGTTTGATTCCCAGTGATTTTCCAAACAAATACCTGTTCAGAATCCTAACAATAGCAAGTAAGAAAGCAATTACAAGAAAGTGGCTGCAACCAACTTTGCCTATACTCTCGAAGACTGGATGAACACAGTACATGATGGAATTACAATGGAGAAGCTAACCTATGCTTTAAGACTTAAGTCACAGTTGTTTTCTGTACTATGGAGAGATTGGATTGAGTACATATCCCCTGTAAGATCAGATTTTATTTAACTGAATAAAATAAAGACAGTCGCGATTTAGTGACTTACAGCAGACATTTCACAAGAATTGGGTCAATAATGTTTTGCAGTGGGCTTGTTTGTATGTGGGTTGGGTGTTCTTTAATAATTTTTGTTTGATTTTATTTTATTTTTAAAATTGAAATAAAAATGTATTACAGAAATGATTAGACATGTTTAAAATGTTCAAGCAAAAACTGTAGCAAAATTCATTTAAATGTTATTTTTCTTAATTGCATTTACACTCACAGTTCAGACACTTGCAATTGCATTTCCATTAAGTGTCCCACAATGAATTTAGCAAAATTCAATGTGCAATTTGAAAATGCATTCTGAGCCGATTATGTGCCCGTCCCGTCCCGTCCCGCCCTGAACATGTTAAACATATCTGATAATTTCTGTAATACATTTTCATTTTTATTTTGCAACTTATAAAGCGTTAAAATATGTATTCAATTTACATATTAAAACTAGTGTATAAAATGGCAAATGTAAATTGTATATTTATTTAATTTTGCACCAAACGTTGCACAAATGTAATGGAAAATGTAAATTTAAAGACAGAAATGCATTGTCATTTTGTATATTTCATTTTATTACATACTACCCATATGCTTCCATACTATTGTAAAGGGCTATGCAAGCCCAGTCCTGATTTTCCAGAGTGAAAGGCAAATGGAAGCTGAGAGAAAGTGATTTTGAATGCCACTGGTGTACCACTGCACAGTCCCACCGTGGCCAGCAACACCATCTGCTGTTTAAATAACCTCTCACCCCGGGCCCTCCCTGGAACCCACAGGGGACACCTGTGAACGCCTGTGACAGGTAAGCACCAGTCAGTGGAGGACACAGGACTCGGATGCTCTCAGCCCAGCTGGAATTCCGAGTGGCCCCCGCGTAACCTACGGGATTACCGTACTATACATCCCGCCCACTTTGAGAGGTTGGAGGGAGGAAGAGTAGAACAGATGTAGAGATTGAGGCTGCTTGGTGCTGAACAGAGACGAGGCGATCACGCAGAGACAGGGTTTAATTACTTCCTCCGCCCAGACACTCCTGCAGCAGGTGGCACCGCAAGCCCACCGCAAGCCCACTGCAAGCCCACTGCCACATCTGATTGGAGGGCTCAGAGTAAAGAAAATTGAAATGTGTTGCCTTCAGGCACATGCTATCTCATGCACATTCATCTATTTAAGTGTTTTTAAAGTCAAACTACAAGAGGAATTAGAATAACTGAATGAATTAAAACCGATTTGACAAAAACGGATGAAAATAATTTGACAAAAGTCATGGTTAGGGTACAGTTTTAAGGCCCCCTGTGGGGTAAAAGCCCCATTTGGTTTTATTTTTGGTAAAAACAACATAATAGCACTTTTCTGAAACCAGTTTGTCAAAACGTAATAAAAGATCAGTTCGTTGCATTCAAAAATATTTGATCTGAAGATTATTTTTGTAGATTTATATAGCTAATTAGAATTCCTGAAATGATTTATATATATATATATATATATATATAAATCATTTCAGGAATTCTAATTATATTCTAATTATATATATATATATATATATATATATATATATATATATATATATATATATATATATATATATATATATATATATATATATATATATACATATATATATGTGTATATATATATATATATATATATATATATATATATATATATACACACACACACACACTTTTTTCAAAACAATTACATTTTTATATTCAGTATACCATTATTATTTTTTTGGTCCCAGGCTTTTTTGTATAACTTGTCCACTGTAAAATATATATGAGAATAATGTTGGGAAAGGATGTTTAGAAAATTTGTATATTTTGCATTTTGTATGCATACTACCTGCATTTAGGCATTTAATGTAAATCAGGGTTTGCAGGACTTCGACAGCACCGGGAAACTTCAACCTGAACAAACTATGCACAAAGATTATTAACTATGAAAGACATTAGAACATGATTTGATATACTATTTTACTGTACACAATATGTGTGTAAACATGGCCAAAAATTGTATTATATGCAATATTTCTATTCATTGTCTCTAATTTGCATAATAATGTGTTCTTTGTGCAATAGTAATATAATAGTGAGAGTAATAACTTGGCAACTATGTCTCCCTAAAAATGCCCGATGTCCTGGTGTCCTTTACAGTGGACATGTATGAAACTGATGCATGTCTCATAACAGAAAGTCATATTCAGATTTGAAACCGCACTAAAGTTGTCTTCCGATGTTAATTTTCGACAAACAATTTGAAAATTAGTCAGTAGGAGTGTAACAATATATCGTGTCACAATATATCGCAATACAAAAATGCAACAATATGTATCGTGGATAGTGACACTATATATTGTGTATAGTTCACCCAAAATAAAAATTACTGTGTGAGAAATCAAATCAAATTCAGTTTTAGTGTCAGTACTACATTAAACTACTATATATAATGTTGAATATAATGTATAATAATGCAATGGGGGAATGATTATTTGTGGGTCTTGATAAATGACAAATGTCTTATGTTACCAGGAAACCATTATTTTAAATATATAGTCAGTGACAGAGTGCAAGCATATTCGTCTAAAATAATTCTGTATTTTCAGCTTCAGAATCATGAATATTTTTATTCTGGTATCACCATTTTCCTGCACAAAGTCCAAGCCTATTAATTTACACCCACAATGTAATATCAAATTTAGCATTTTAAATCAACAGTTTTTTGTATGTCTTAGAGTAGTGCAATAATATCGTATAGTGAGTTCATTATCGTGATATGTATCGAATTTGACATGAGGGTATTGTATTCCAAGGAGAGGGAATTATCATGGTGGAACCTCCAAACTTTTGGCATCTCTAAAAAGCACAGAATGTTCTCTTTACTTGACATCCAGACTTAAAACTGTGGTTTATATGGTCTTAAAAAAAAAAAAGCAAAAATATAATGTCCTCTACAGAGAAAAACAAAACAAAAACTGTGATCGTATCTTTGTCGGCATCATTGTTCACAGGTTTGCAACAACCAATCTGATGTTTTTTTCCTAGTTATCTTCCAAAAATGTCCAAAAAATCTTTTCAACAAGTGTAATATTGTCCCTGCAGGCCTATTTTTTTTTATTTTTTACTTTGATCAATATTTGATAATGCAGTTCTGCAACTATCTAGTGTTTTTCATTTCATCTCCGAGCTTTATCTCGCCTGAATAACTATTGAAAGAAGCTGTGCTTTCCTGCACATAATATATAAAACTAAATAAACCATGTATCTTAACTTAGAAATGCTGTTCTAGACAATATCTACTGTATATTCACACCTTGGCACTTCTGATTACCCTTACCCGACTAGGCATGACCGTTGCTAAGAAACTGTTGCCGCAATGAGGGCTAATGCACGACAGATAAGTGGATTTCTATGTGAAAATGCTGGGAAATTAGGGAGTTTGGATTATGTCCTCTCCTGAGCCACACTAAGCACAACTCATCCTCTGAGTGGACTTGACACAAGCTAAAATGCCTCTTTTTTATATAATCCCAAAGATAAATCTGTTAGCACAGTCTATAACAAAATCCACAATTCTCTACTAAACAAACAAATGACTGACTAAATCTTTTAAATCAACGCTGAGTGATTAAAAGAAAAAAATAATAAGAAGAATGATGGAAAAATCAATCTTGCGGGACTTTTGGAAAGACATGCAATCCATTTGGTCGCTCGCCAGCTTGTTTTCGACTGACAAAAGTTCTGAGCACATCAGTTGTTGCATCACAATGCCAAAAATCCATTGGTGCAGGATCCTGAACATGCGTCCTTGGCAGGTGGCAGGCTTTGCTTTGGCTCGCATTCATGTGCGTTTCATTTAAGACTTTTAAATGTGGCAAATCTGAACCTGCCAGGAAAAGGATCTCTCAAACATACAATACTGATTATTGATAAAGCGACGGACAGGGGACATTTGTGCAAGTGGCTATTGAAGAGTACATTAAAGGAATAGTTCAACCAAACATTAAAATGGCCTCATAGTTTACTTATCCTATGTCATTCATTTCATATGACTTTAATTCTTCTGCAGAACACAAAAGAAGATATTTTGAAAATAATCTCAGTGTTTTTTGTCCATAAAATGAAAGTCAGTGCGAGGTTCAGTGTTGTTTTGGACCTCAATGCAATTCATTATATGGATAAAATCAGTTGAAACATTCAGAGAAAAGAACCATGACGGTGAATAAATAATAACAGAATTTTCATTTTTTTTGGGTGAACTATCCATGACCATTTGACATCAACATTTTTGACTTTATTATTGTGGTTGTGACTCAGGCCCCATTTCTATTATTAAGATGCGCTGGTTTCACTTTATTTTTATGGTCCCTTTAACACATTCTGTTGGCTATAAGTAACGTTGCACCAATATGTCTACTAACTCCCATTAGAGTGTTAGTAAACTCTTAGTAGACTGGTAGGGTTAAGGTTAGAATAAGTTGACATGTAAATGTACTTGCAAAGTTACTGATAGTCAGCAGAATGTCTTTTTGGAGGACCATCATAATAAACAGTTAGCAGATATTAAGCAGACAGTCTACTAATAATCTAACGATAGTTGACGTGTAGGGGCAAAGTTACTTATAGTAAACATCATTTTAAAAAGGGACCATCAAAATAAAGTGTTACCAATGCATTTTGGATCGGATCACAAGTAGACAATGGAGACACATTCCCGTTTACACCTGGTATTTTAATCCGTCTATTTTGTCCACTTTCACCCACTTCTGTCTTCACAATGTATCCCATTGTGGATGTTCAGTGCATTGCACATGCCGTTTCATGTTGTCGTTAATGCCAGTTGTGTGATGAACCTTACAAAGACATAAAAACAAAAATTAGAAGAAAGGCTTCATAACCACACAATGTAATAGCTTAACATGTTTGGTCATCTAGTTAATAGGAATGATCGAGGAACATGGCAGCCAGATGTTCAGAAGAGAAAACAGATTGAGTAGGATGACCTATCAAGTAAAGAAGACTCAACGCGTTTTATCATGACTCCGATACCGATAACCTTATCAACAACTTAGCAGTCCATGTCGGCTTAAAGATTTTCTGCTCAAAAAGAGACAGGCAGCAAGAATGAGAGAAAGAGAGACATTGAGAGAGAGAGAGAGAGAGAGAGAGAGAGAGAGAGAGAGAGAGAGAGAGAGAGAGAGAGAGAGAGAGACATTGGGAGAACAAGAGAGAGAGAGAGTGCTCTTTTATTTTTGTTATTTTTTATAACATTTCCAGGATGACAACATGTGGAATCCCAGCGATAAGAGAAGGCTACGTCTTCGGAGCCTGGCCGTCATGCTTACGCGATAAGACAATCTCTGAAGGAATGGCTGCTGATGGCTGATTCATCTGAACCTTGAGGATATGAGAAATTAAATAAGGTGGAAAACAAGGTCAGCGGTGGGTTTCTCGACCTTGCCCGCAGGTCGCGAACTATGTAATACACTTTTGTTTTTGCCCCCATTTTTCATGAGCTGAACTCAAAGATCTAAGACTTTTTCTATGTACACAAAAGGCCTATTTATGCTGTCTAATCAGCATCTTGATATGCCACACCTGTGAGGTGGATGGATTATCTCGGCAAAGGAGAAGTGCTCACTAACACAGATTTGTGAACAATATTTGAGAGAAATAGGCCTTTTGTGTACATAGAAAAAGTCTTAGATCTTTGAGTTCAGCTCATGAAAAATGGGGGCAAAAACAAAAGTGTTGCGTTTATAATATTGTTCAGTGTATATATATGATATATAAATTGTTTGGCCATGTATTCTGACTAAAATGTATTTGCAAGCACATATACATTTTCATTATGTCATAATAGAATATTATTTATTTTTTCTGCAGGGCAAACAGTGTGATTTTTTTTTTTCCCTAACACTCTTTTATTCTATTATTCCAGTGTATATCTCAGGTTCATCTTAAAAAGTAAGACACGTTTCAGGCACATTTTTGGAGTTGACTGTATAAAAGCTTCGTAAATGTTTCACACTGTGATGACATATCTTTAATTGTATTGTTTATCAACCAGTAAGTTTTGTGCTTATAGCATTTATAGCATTATTTTAGTAGTTCTTGCTAACCTTTGGAAAGTAATGTGTGCATGCTACAAACAGAAATGCTAACTCAGTTTATCCAGCTTATTAAAAGAGGTGTGGTATTACTTTTCTGCTGTAAGCAAACAGATTTTTGGTTTTTGCGCAAAATGTAAAAAAAAACAAAACAAAAAAAAAACAAAAAAACAGGCATGTTTCAAGATGACTAAATCTCACAATTATGACTGCTTCTTACAATTTTGACTTTATACCAGGCATGAAAACTCCTCACCTTTCGGCGAAATTCGCCGTTTTAAAACCAAAATGGGTCACCTACGTGATTTGATGCAGATCCGATGAGAAAATATTTATTGGGGGGGGTGGGGGGGTTGTCGAGGTCGAGGCCAGCATTTACCCGCTATAAAGTTACCATAAACTTCGCAGCTTTAAAAAACAATCATCATTCCTAATGCCGATCATGACAGCCAATACGAGTCAGATTAACGTTAGGGCAGAAATGTTTTCAAAGTCTTTTACACCGCGAGTCTGACAACTGGACACACTGCCGAATAAAGAACCGCACGTCGAAAAGCAAGCCTGAGGTAAGTTAGCTTACAATGTTAACTGTCCTGTCAGATACAGACAGCGATGTTGCCAATGTCATTATTTTTAATTTTGACATAGAAGTGGGCGGGATAATATCGCGAGCGGGCGCGGGCGCCGTGAGCTCTGAGTCTGAGCTAGCAGGAACGAGTAACTGTGAGTTGTCGTCGAAAAAGATGGATAACGCAAAAAAGCTGTCGGGGGCTAAAAATAGAAAAAGAAAGAGGGGAAATGAGATGGCATGTCAACTGATGCGACAGCAGCTAAATAAGTGGATGGTGAAAGGCTACAGGTAGGATTTTGTTTTGTGTGACGTCCAGGCATGTAGGAGATTCCCGGTGGGCTGACGTGCTTTTTGAGCCGATACATCTCATACTTTTTTGTTTTGTTTTTTTTGTCTTAACGGCCCATAAAACTCGTACATCGGCGGCCCATACGTTTTGTTTTGCTTATTTGGCGGCGCTGGGTTAGACAGTGCGTAATTAGTGTGTAATGCATTGGTCAAAAAAAAGTCAGTGCTAGTTTTTTTTTTCTGACACCCGATGAAACACGTTCTTTTCTTGATTGACACTGGGCTACTGGGGGGGTGTATATGCCGCATCCTTCTCACCTTTTTTACCCCTGAGCCTGCTTTATACCTCACAACTGACTATATACCTCAGAATTGTGACTTTACACCACATATGTGACTTTACCTCACAACTGTGACTTTATACCTTACAATTGTGACTTTATACCTTACAATTGTGACTTTATACCTCACAACTGTGACTTTATACCTCACAATTGTGACTTTTTACCTCACAACTGTGACATTTGTGACTATACCTCACAACTGTGACTATTTACCTCACAATTGTGACTTTATATTCCACAATTGTGACTTTATACCTCACAGTTGTAATTTTATACACTATTGTGACTTTATAGCTAATAATTGTGACTTTATACCTCACAACCCAACCCGATTTCACGGCAATTCGTACGTATTTTACGAGGTGGCTAATTTGCTAAATCGTACATATTTAATGAGTTGCCCAATTTGTATGAATTCGAACGAATGGCCTACCCCTGACCCCACCCCTAAACCTACTGTACCCATCACTGGGGTTTAGCCAACAAAAATTCATAAGAATTGGTCGTGAGATAGCGTTGCACAACCTTGACTTTATACCTCATATGACTACTTTACAATTGTGACTTTATGTATTGCAATTGTAACTTTATACCTAACATCTGTGACTTTATATCTTGCAATTGTGACTTTACCACACATATTTAAACCTTCAGAGGTTCAATACCGTTACACATGATGATAAACCTGTAAACTCAGAGACAAAAATCTCTTCTTCAACCTTTTGAAAAGACTGTGACCGCAAAGATTCTGCTCACCTACTAGCACCCAATGGTCTGTACGCAGGGGTGTACAAAATTACCTAATTTGAAAACCCGTTGACTGGCATGGCAGACCAGGTGAGGGTGACCGAGAAAAGAAAGAGAGAGAGAGAGAGAGAGAGAGAGAGAGAGAGAGAGAGAGAGAGAGGGAGAGGGGCATCCATTTTGCCCAGGGCAGCATCTAAAATTGTCAGAGGCGAAGGAAGACAATTGTGTCTTTAAGGGTTTCAGACTAAACAGCTTATTTGTATTCCTGTCATACTGCGCGCTTCCTCACGTGTGACTGAACGAGGAAGGGAGGCTGAGAGTGATGATAGTGAGGAGGGAGGTAAGGAGAGAAAGAAAGAGAGAGATGAGCCTAAATGTGATGCAGCAGAATGCTGTAACAGAACAGGCTTTAGTTGACGAGGGAACACTGGCAAGTGCACACTCACACACTGCCTCGCACATACACACACTAACACATGTTCGCAGAAAGAAGGAGAGAGGGGGGAAGCAACGCATGGCATCTTAAGTCAGCGCTTTGGTGTACGGACGTACGGTTTCACTTCCAAACCTGTAGTCAAGGTATTGTCAGTCAGCAGCACTTCAACGAAAGACTCGCGCCAAACAACATGCGGCATCTGTGATTCGTTCCACAGGTGAGGGAGGAGAATCGAGTGAGTCATTACATTGAGAGATGATGCGCCCCTGAAATTTCTGCCCTCTTAAGGCTGAAAGAAAAGTTCAAAAGTTCATTACATCGGGGTTTGAATAAAAGGATGGTGTTTTTTTTTAACCAAACACGGAATTTGGAAGCTGCATTTTTCTTTTGTATCTGTGCTCTAAAATGAAGATACTTTTGTGATAATGTCCCGGGAACTTGCAAGGTCAAACAGGCAATTTCGTGTTTCGCCGAATGAAGCAACTCCAAATCCAGCAAGTCGTTACACTGACTTCATCAGTGGTGAGTACCTTCCTGAATGACTTTTATGGCATATTTAAATTATTGTGGTTGTTTTTCTTATAGATATTTTGGCTCATTTGTGAGCAACAAAAACTTTATTTGAATTAATTTATTGTTCTATTCATTTTATTATTTTATTTTAATTATTGTCTAATTATGTCTAATTATTATTAATTATAGCTGGTCATTTTATTCATTTAGTTATGTAGGTCGGTTTTTTTTAGAAGTAAAGAAGAAAAAAAAAAATCTACATTTAGATTACATTAAATGGATAGTTCACTCAAAAATGAAAAGTCTGTCATTAATTACTCACCCTCATGTCGTTGCAAACCCGAAAGAGTTTCATTCATCTTTGGAACACAAATTGACAGCTACGCAACTACCACTTTGACGCTTCAAAAAGTTCATAAAGAGATCGTGAAACTAATCCATATGAATTGAACGGTTTAGTCCAAATTTTCTGAAGAGACTTGATCGCTTTATATGATGAACTGATTGAATTTAGGCTTTTATTCACATATAAACATTGATCAGCGAACAAACACAAGCTCGACCGAACCTGCTTGGCACGCAAGAACAAACCTCATTGGTTCTTGAGGAAGCTCAAACGTGCTGCGTTACACATGAGAATGAACCTCATTGGTCTTGCTGAAGCTCAAACTGCTGCGTAACACAAGAATGAACCTCTTTGGTTCTCGAACATCACGCAAACATGCGTGAGCTTGTGTTTACCGCAGGCGATGAATGTTTATATGTGAATAAAAGCAGAAATTCAGTCTGCGAACTATCCCTGTAATATATTTGGCAGACAGTTTTATCCAAAGTGATTTACTGTCTATTCAAGACACAGTATGTGTTTCCATTTGGTATCAAACCAATGATGACCTTGGTGTTGCTGGCACCATTTGCTACCAAGAACAGAAACACTTTCAATAGCATTAGAACATAGACGATTAAAAGTGTTTGTCTCCTTTGTAAGATCATAATAGTGTCTCCCAAACACAGTCATCTGACGTACCAAAGCTTTTGAGACATAATTTCTGTGACAGTATTGGTTAGACTCCAGCATGCCACATGTTTGTCTTATATTTCTCATCTCGCTGATCCCTGACAGCCCGTTCTCATCCCAAGTCGTCATATACTGACGCTTTCAAAATTTCTTCAATATCTGACGCACAAAGCACCCTTTAGCGTCCATATGAGACGCATAACCCTACCACAGACCTAAACCTACCCATAACCGAAGCGTCTCATATTGACGTTAAGGGTGCTTTGTGCGTCGGATATTGACGAACTTTCGAAAGCGTCAGTTACATGACGCCTAAACCTACCCATAACCGAAGCGTCTCATATGGACGCTAAAGGGTGCTTTGTGCGTCGGATATTGAAGAATGTCTGAAAGTGACGATTTGGGGATGAGAATGCGTTGTCCCTGAAGGCATTTTGGGTGAATTAATGGAAGTGATGACTTATCAAAGAATCTAGTAAATAAGTAAGATTTAAGTTTGTCCTCAAAGTTCCTATTTTTTTGTTCATGTAACGTTCATGTAACTGCCTATCTGTAATGCTTTCTGCTTGGACTGTTTTATCCATGCATTTCCTTGGAATTAATTTAACCCAAGGTCTTTGTTTGAGGTCCAGGGCAAGTAACTTCCCATTATGTGGCAGCTGATATGGGACGGATGTCTCCATCATTACATGGCTTCCCTCTGAAAGTGTGACTGCTGAACTTGTGTGTGATGAGTTGCTTCCTGTGGTGATTGGGACACAAATGGCCAAGTGGGAATAAAACTCGGCAAACTCTGCATTCGTTTGGTCTTCAGGTTTCATGAAGCTTCTAATATTCTGCAGATTAGCCTCAGGCACTAATTCATATAATCTCAAAATGCCCTTTTAACGGCTTCAAAAGCAAGACTTGTGTTCAGACATCAGAGAGAAGTGAATCTCTTGAGCCTTACCTGCCAAAACACACTGCAAAATCAACTTCCAAATGTTCAGGCCAACCCAAAGTAGCTACCTTAAAATATTTATTTATTTAAAATAATATATATATATATATATATATATATATATATATATATATATATATATAGTATGTACTAAATATTCTCCCTCTGATGCAAATTTCAAATCTCATTGGGTTTAAATAGGACATTACTGATTTTAAACATGGTATAGTGTCTCAGATATTTGTTGTTATATATAAAACATGTTATATAATTTCAAATCTCATTCATGTGTTTAAATATAACATTTTTGACATTAAATCTGGGTTTACATGTCTTACATAAAAATATCTTTTTCCCCCTTTGACACTGATCTCAAATCTCACATTTAAATGGTTTGACAACATTATTGACGTCAAACCATGTGATACATCGATTAGTTTTGGAAGAATTTGATGTAAAATGTGTTTTATTGCTGACACATTTGGAGATGTTTTTGAGATCTTATGAAACTCTAGAGGAGACATTTGTGAGATTAATTGCATCTCAGGAGAACAATCTGGGAAAAAGGGTTCCATTTTCATCTGTATATAATCGTATTGCTGTCAAAAGCAAGCAAGATATGAATAAGCTTTTTCATTTGCGATTTATTCTTTGCCTGAAGTTTTAGTTCTTTCAAATGTGCAGTTTTCCACTCGTGCCCTCGCGAATCCTTTTTATTTGTAATAAAATGGGCAACAAGCATTGACGACGGCAAACTAGGCATTTCTAGTGCTGTTAAACCACATTTCTTGCTCTCAGACGTGGTTTAACAGTTTCACCCAAAGACAGAGCTGATGATCTCCTCTTCCCCCGGTGGTCCTCAGAGGACCAGGGAGACAGTTGTCTTGATTATGTTGTTAGTAGAAGTGCTCATCCCGTCTTAATGCAATTAGGGATGTGACAGCCTTCTCTGTGAGTTATGATGTTCAGTGCGCTGCACAGCTCAGTGTATCACAAAACCCATGACACCACTGTGATTGACAGCATAATAACTGACATTGTTATGAAAATGAATGTGGAGGTAAACTCCTGCTCCTCTGTGTCTGTCGTAGATCGCAGACAGGAAGTCGTCAGATGTAATATCTCATATTGTGATATTTTTGGCCCTTATGTGTTGCAAATAGCGGGTTGGAACTTGACCATTTTTTGTGAACTGGAACAATTGATTCATTCAAAGATGATTCTTGAACAAGTCAGACAATGCTACTTCTTTTATGAATGCACCAAGAAGGTAGCCTGGTTGACACCAGACCCTTCTCAGTCGTAACTGAGAGTGGGTCTGGGGAAGCTTCATTCACATCCCATTTCCAAAGGCAATCAAATGAGAGAGAGGCTTTCAAATGCCTCTAGGCGCAATTGGATAGACCTAAAACCAATCAGGGGTGCGTTTCCCGAAAGCATCGTTAGCCAACTATGGTCGCAAGTTCCCTCGTTACCAATAGAGTTCAATGGACATTGCGATGAACTTTTGAACTAGTTGGCCAACGATGCTTTCGGGAAACGCACCCCAGAGCGATCGTCATCGTGTAAAGCCCGCCTCAATGTTTGTGATTGGTGCCAAGATTTGGAAAGATTGGAAATGGGCTTGAATGGGCTTTTGGCCAGACTGACTTGCAGAGCAAATCTAAATTTGCCGGAAGTTCGTCTGGGTTTTGAAGACAGGGTTAATGTCTTCAATTTCAGTCTGTGTTTCACATAAATCTATAGTATGGCTTCAAAAGATTTATTGACCACCTTTATGATTCATTCATGGTGGTTGTTGTCATTCACTTTCATTATAAAAACAAGCATGATATTCTCAAATAAATTACTTTTTGTGTTTCACAGAAAAAAAGTCAAAGGTTTAGAACAACATACACATGAGTAAATAATGACAGAAATTCCTTTAAGTAAGGTAAAACATCAGTCAGTCACACTGGCCTTTTTAATAAAATCTTCTTCCTGGAGAGAATATTTGTTCTTTCTAGGGCAATGTGTGTTCCTGTGAGACCATCTGTAACGTATGTGTTTATGTGTGTGTGTGTGTGTGTGTGTGTGTGTGTGTGTAATGCACACTTGTCTTATTAGTGTCTCAACATAACCATATCCCTGTCAAATGATGACAGCTCTATTTCCAAACCCGCCATATTGGCTGATTGAGTCTGTCATTGGTACATTTTGGGGATGGTGGAGTCATTTCTTTACTTTATCCACAACATGCTGTGGTTTATCATTTATTGCTCAAATGTTGCTTTATGTATCTTAGATAAAGTTCACCCATGAAAAATGCTGACATCATTTAACCACTTGTATTTAAAGAACATTTTACTTGTTTCTGTCCCTACAGTGAAAGTCAATGGGGTCCAAAACAACATGTACGGACTTTCTTGTATGGACCAAAAAACAACAACAAAAACAAAACTTATTTTGTGATCCACATCATGGGTTTGAAACTGCAGAATTTTCATTTTGAAGTTTTGATTTACAAAACTTTCTATTCTTTTGGTGGTTTCTGGAGTTATTTTCTAATCCGATGTGTCAATTTGTTGTCCATTCAATCTAGGAGAAACTAATTGTTATATTAAAGTGGTCTATTTAGTGATTTTTCCCATGAGTTCATTGATCATTTGTTACAAAGAAATGTTGCATATCTTTGTACAGCCAAGAAGTTGAGAGGAGTGGCAAAACACTGAGTGAGTAATAACTCAGAGTATGATTTATAAGCAGCTCCTTAAAAGTTGACGTTAATCTAAAACCAACCATTATTCAATACATGCTGCAAATGAAAATGAAATATTAGCAATGTGTATTGGCTTTTCTTTGCACACCGCTTTCAAACAAATCAGTTAAAACACTAGCAAGAAATAATCAACTATACGGCTTATAATTAAAGCAAATCCAAACTCCCGGCAGGAAGGGATAAAAATAATTGTTTTTTCATGCAATTGGAGATGCCCAGGGGGGTCAGATTAAAGAACGCCTCCAGGCTACTTCATAAACTTCCCTCGCTGATGCCTCTGAGATCTGACTTTTAAAGTAATGACATCAAAACATGGTCTTTTGCTGAGAGTATCTCTCTTCCTCAAAGGTCTGAGACATGGGCGCCTCACGTCTCCTAATTGGAACTGATTAAAATTTTCAATGTTGTTCACTCCATCCTGCTCTGTCTGCAGTTCTTTCCCAGCCCTCTCCGACCCTTATTGCCCTTTGATGAATGATCAGCGTGTTTTTAACACTTTTACCAAGATCAGTTCCAATAACTGTACTGTTATTGTAGGTTGTGCTCAAATCTTTCTGAGGTCAAACTGCAATGTCTTTGAACTTGCGTTTGTTTTTTATATAGAGGGAACAAGATGAAAAATGATTAACTAATTTTAATGACTGAGAAATAACATCATTTGGACCATTTCTGAAGCACGGCAAGACAATAAGCAAATAATTTCATTCTATTTTCTTTAACTAAATCACTGTAAAAAAAAAAAAAAAAATAATAATAAAAAAAATAATAATAATAATAAAAAAAAAAAATAATAATATATATATATATATATATATTGCTGAATTTGCAACCCCGAATCTTGCAAAAATGTTACTGTTTCCGGCATATTTGAATTTTATTACATTTATTTACATATGTCCAACAGTTTAACAAGTTCGCATACAAACATTACATTTTTAAAATGAATATTTTATAATTTGGTGTTGCTAAAATTAAGATATTAAAGTAGCACAGTTGTTTTTCAACATTGATAATAATGTGAAATGTTTCTTGAGCACTAAATTAGAATATTGAATGATTCCTGAAGAAAATTCTGATAAATTATATATATATATATATATATATATATATATATTTTTTTTTTAAATATATTAAGATAGAAAACAGTTATTTTAAATTGTAATAATTATTTCACAATATTGCTGTTTTTACTATATTTTTGATCAAATAAATACAGCCATGGTGAGAATAAGACACTTATTTCAAAAACATAAAAAAACAAAAAAAACAAAAAAACCTTCTGACCACAAACATTTCAACGATAGCATACAGTATATATTTTCCCCAAAATATATTGACTATATTAAGAGTTGAAGGCCTTATTTTTGTCTTTAGGTTTCCATATTAAAATGTTTGATTGTCATTTTTTTTTACTTTTTTTTATTTTATTTTTTATTTTGAGATTCAAAAAATCTGGTCATTGTATTTTACGAGATTTTAGGCTGTTATCAGGAGCATCTCGGCAGCAGCCATGTCGAATGTCACCGTAATGTGAAGGTTTTAAATGTATTGTGCTAACAGATTTCATACAATTACATAATATGATAAACAGAGAGCTTCCTCAGCACTGCCGTATGGGCTAATGCAACCTCGCGGTTCCTCAAATCAGATCACAGAACTCGCGGGAAAGTGATGATTCTGCATTTCTGGGACTGTAGGGAGATTCACACACTGGTGCGCTGAAGCCTGTCGCTTTCACGCCCATTAACACCACATCTCTCTGTCCAGGCCTTGTGTATTATTAGCCAGAGGGACGATGTTAACATAGTTTGTGCTGCTTCCCTATAGTAATAGTTCAGATTATCATGCATGGTTATGCTTTAGATATCACTACTGTAAACAGCACATTTTCCATCTTCAGAGAGGGGCAGTTGGTGTTTTGATTAGAAATGAAATGGATTCCTTTGGGGCAAGCGGTGACCAAGACTTTAGAAGTATTAGTCATCATAGATTTATGATGAAAAATAGATCAGTGTCAGAGCCAAGCTCTAGTGCAATGAAATAAAAATGACTTTGGACTTAAAGTCAACATGAAATGAAAAGTGACCCTATTTACTTTCATAATGTACATTATTTTATTGTGAATTATTCATTGGTGCATGTTAATCTAAATAATGAGAAAAACATATTGAATTAAATACATTACATAGCTATTTAGGCATTTTAGATAACTTGCAGTGTTGAAGTAATGCATTACAATATTGCATTATTCCCTTAAACTATTGCGTAGTTACTTTTTATGGGAAGTAAAAAGCCCTGGGCTGGGCTTGCTTGTTTGTTTTTAAATAACAAGAAAAGTTATATTTTTGGCAAATGTAAAGGCCCTTTTACACCAATAGTGAAATGAATAAGCCTCAAGCTAAAGGAAATGCAACTTCACGCCTGTACAGTAGAGGGCGCAACTCAAACAAACCTGTCAGCTGTGCTGCTTTTCTAGATCGCAGAAGAATAGGATACAGGAAAAGAAAGTTCAACACATATGAAAAGAAACAAATATGATAAATCTAGTCATTTTTGTTTATTAGCATGGTTGAATTAGATCATCGAAGGTCAGCAGCAAAGACATTGGTTATTAAAGTGAGATTAAATACATAAAGTATGTTTGTATTATTTTGAGTGTGTGACATACTGTATGTATACACACACACAATTATATACATAAATTATATATAATTATATTATGTATATATTTTTTATATATATAATTGTTTATTTGTTTAATTAATGTATATTATTCTATATATCATGTTATTTTACATTGTAGAGACTGTTTTAACTGCATTTTTGGATTTTTTTTTTCTTTCATACTAAAAATAGCATTTATTGTTGTACCAATATTATTTGAGAAAGTGAAGGACAAAAAAAGGTAAATTTTACATTTAATCGTTACTCTCCATTTGCCCTCTGTACTAAAATACATTCAAGTATATTGAACAGGTCTGACTGGAGATCATCAGATTTACAAATCAAAAGAAAAAAAAAAGCCTCATATCTGAGCCTCTCTTTCTCAGAATTAATACTATTTTATGTTATTGGTAAAATTTACTTTGAAAAATGTACTTGACGATGACCTTTACTACCGAGTTGATAATGAGGTTCCCAAAATGTTGCAAGAAGACGTGCAAACAATGTTGTAAAAATAGAAGGTAAAAATGGTATATCAGTGATTTCCTAAAGGTTTTCAATCTCTGTCATGGGCAGTGTTGCGTGAACTGATAGTCAGTGCATTAGGATGCTGTAATTTTGTTTAAAAACCTAGAAAACTGACTAACATGCTGCTGCATGACAATCTTGACAAACTCGGTTTCCGGTACATCTGTTAAATTTCTTTAATGCCATGATGCAACGCAGCATAAAGAGTTGGAACAGATTGAAACAGAGAAGGAAAAACTCTCAGCACTGGTTTATCTGGCAGACAGGGGTGCGATTATTAAGGAACACCTGTTCAGCAAGCCAGGGCAGGTCTTGCAGATTGAACACGGGCTAATGAAGGTCTCCTCTGGTTAATTGTGTAAACTATAAATAGAGGAAGAAGATAATGCCGAACACGGGCTTGATCCCCCAGTGTCAGGTCTTAGACTGCTGAGGTCAGATCTTCCCCTCGGATCGGGATCATGCCTGCATTTGTGTGTGTATGAGTGTGTCCATCTTTAAATTGCTTGTATTTAATTATTCAAGGGGACGAAATGGTCTTTTGCAATATGGCCAAGACTAAATTGGAAATTGATACTAATGCCCACAGCTAATAAGCAAAAGCAATGTGGGAAATACTTTCTTTAAAAGTGGGAACTTAAACACTGTGTTGTCAAAGTTGATGTTGTGGCTTTCAGACATTTACATGTCATTATATTATTAAAATGTGAAAAAAAAAAAAAAATCAAAAGGAGTTATGTTTTTGACCAGCAAATGTCGGACATATATGTGTTTAATCCAACATTAGATCGGCCACATCTGAGCTGTACTTACTCAAACAACCAGTTCTTTATTTACCTTTGCATCACTAAGCCTCATTAGCGGCTGTTTCTATGGGCCGCTATACTAGGGTGACCATATTCCATATTCGTCGCCATTCATTTTGTTTACATGCACACCTTTTGATTCAATAGGACTGAATTAATTACGATTGGTGAATCTGAATGTAGTGTTTACATGAACGCTAAACAAGTGATCGGTTGATGTGCGTTTTAGCATTGCTAAGAAAATTCCTGTGTTTTCGTCTCAATCGGGATCCGTGTGAAGCAGAATGCATGACCTGCAAAGCTGGCACGTACGTGTCAGTGTCAAATAATGTAATAATGTAAACATAATGAATGGTGACTGTAGAAAGCAAAAGCCGAATCCCGGGCATTTTGGGCGATCTCGAAATCCTGGCCAGACATGTCCTGGTTAAACAGGACGTATGGTCACCCTACGCTATACGTAAGCCATCCGCCATATCGGTCAAAGCCGATTTGTCATGACACCGGTCCGTGAACATTCGAGAGAGTCTCTGCAACCGTAATTAGACGCATGAATATCTATATCTGCAAAAGACTTCAGCAGAGGACTTTGCTTTACTAACACAATAAGATGAAGGCATTAACAACACCACATTAAAAAGTAACATAGTAAAAAACCAACACATTCTCACCTGTGAAAGGTTATCCCATTTCTTCGGTGGTTTCACAACCAGAATCTGCGCAATGTTGTGGCATCATTGATTCTTACACTGTTCTAAGATTGTGGGAGCACCAAAATGTCTGGAGCGGTTGGATGTGCCATCTAAATATAGCCTACATACTGTACAGTATTTAAGGTAGGAAGACCGACTTGTTTCATTTGTGGTGCTTAATAGGAGTGGGCAGAGCGAAAGATATCTTTTGGCACAATTTGCTTATTTAGACTCTGATTTGTGTAATTTTCTGTACAGCATCATGGGTAATGTAGTTTTTCCCCACATTACACTATTCAACATGATGATTTTTATACTAAGTTAAATAATGCGGGTTAATGGATTAAACAGAAGCAAGTACTATCGATTAACCACCTCATAGCTCACCTCACAGTAAGGTAAGGCTGTATTTAAAGGTTAGTTATCATTAAAGTTAGTGTTCATTAAATATCAATTTCCCTGTGGAGAAAATGAATGGAGTTTTTACTTCTGGAACCAGACTGTCGCACTCTATACCCACAGACAGACGTAAAGAGTGACCAATAATAATGATTTAAGACAACAACAAAAAAGACAAAATATGAAAATATGACGTTTCTGCCTGGCAACAATACTTTTGGAAACATTAATATTTTATATTATCATATTTTGTATTTATATTTTACTTCCAACTATATCACCTTGCAGAATAGTTATTTATTATTTTTATTATTAATTGTATCTAATATTTACCCTGGTAATCCAGAGTTCTCGCGAGAGCACAAGTTGAATTTGCTCAGCGAGTTACTCTGGTGTCAAGTAATGATGCTCATTAAATATGCCTCTCGATCTGAGCTGCACCAATCACATCGGGTTATCTGATATAGGCGGGCCAGAGGCGAGATGAGACAGCACTGTGACGTTGAAGTCATTAGTAAACATTGCAAGATGGCTATGGATGAACACCAGTTGTTTGAAACGGCTTTGGCCGCTACAATGAACGAGTTACCTGTAGACTTGCCTTTTTCTCTAAAAGAGGAACAGAAGACGGCGCTCGAATCGTTCCTTTGCAAGACGGGCGTTTTTGCTGTTTTGCCGACCGGATACGGTAAGAGTCTAATCTACCAGTTAGCTCCGCTGGTAGCAAAGCGATGTCGTGATTGGTCAAAGTGTTATCCAATTGCGTGCAGTGAGATTGTCAAATCCCCTCGGCCCCTCGAGCTGGCCGATTTTC
This sequence comes from Abramis brama, assembly GCF_963993115.1. Classification (NCBI taxonomy): domain Eukaryota; kingdom Metazoa; phylum Chordata; class Actinopteri; order Cypriniformes; family Leuciscidae; genus Abramis; species Abramis brama. The sequence goes on from NC_139982.1 coordinate 26,364,444, forward strand.
ATTAGTCGTTTAGTCATTTATTAAACATTAGCATTTTTTATTATATAGCCATTTTATAAAAACAATATGCCACTAGAGGCTGCGCATTACAGTGATATGCACTTGCTTTATGTTGTACACTTTTTTAAACATGGTAAAATATCTTAAGCATGACCTCAAATGTTTGTGTGTGTTAAAATCACTGTCCTTTTCCCTAAAATCTACAGTATTTGTATATACATTGTGTCTTATAATCATATACAATGTTTACCCATTGTAAATGTCTAAGTTACCTTTAAAAACAATGGCATATAAAATAGTTTGCTCTTGTGAGGTGGAGCACAAAACAAACAAATAAATCAGTGAAGAAATAAATAAATAAATCAGAACTGAATGCAACCGTAAATGAATAAATATTTGAACTGTCTCGGCAGTCTCCGGGAGACCTTTCAGGCAATAATTGAATAGTCTGTGGAAAAAAACGGCACTTTCCACCTTGAAAAGAAATCACACCACAGCCCTTGAAAGATTGAAAGTTTTCTCTCTCCAAAATGACACTGCCTATCTTTATGATGAGGCTTCACTTCCTCATGGAAAAAAAAAAAGTATATATATATATATATAAATATATTGGCTTTAGATAGCATACGGGCCTTTTTTCATGTTCACTTGCTTTTTATCTGCACAGGGACAGAGGCTTTGGCCTTTGCGGACCGCGCTTGGTTTCAGAGCGTGTGGTTAAAACCCTCTAAAGTGGCAGAGGTTTCAATCGATAGGACTCACTCCAAACCTCATGCAATCAATGACCTGGACAAAATACTGCTGACCCCTGAGATTCCAAAACAAAAACAGGAGAACAACAATAACAGTTGGAGAGGAAGCAAGCGGCCCTACAGTGTCTCAATTATACGGAGGTCTTGCTATCAGCATCCGGTAAAGGTTGTCTTATGAGTTAATTTGTTAAAATTCATAATTACCTTAGAAAATGCAATGAAATAATTACGAATTTGCAATGCATCAATTAAACGAAACAATTAAATTTGACAAACAGGAGATTATGCGTCAAGATTTTGAGGCCGTGAGCAATTGCCCTATGCCACGTCTAATTATATCTGTTATTGTTTACAGAGTCTGTGCCAATTACGGCTCGGGATAACTCTATCTGTGCTTAGCCAAGTTTTTTTTTCCATGTTCTGCTTTCATAAGAGATATCCTTTTAGACGCAGCGGGCTTGATTCATTATTTGTTTATTTCTTGAAAGTGAATAAATAAGCAAACTGGTGGTTGTTATTGCGAGCACAAAAACGCTGCAAAGCGAAATGCATTGACGTTACACGGGAAGTTGTTAAAGCCGTGTATCTGCAGAGATACGAGAAAACGCTCACCCCCCTTCAGAGAGAATTATTCATGTCAGGCTACACGAGCGAGCATTCCCTGCTAAGTGAGCCCGAAAAACTTGCCTTTTTCATCTTTAAATTCAGACCAGCAGCCCTTGACAAACCAAGTATTTCTCTGTTGTCATTTTGATTTCCGAAGAGCTTTTATGAAAGCATAAACACTGTATCCTTTAAAACTCCCGAACCATAAACGTTTTATGGCACGTCAACAAGTCGTAAAGTATTAAACTCCTGCTCATTGATGCTGATTAATTAGAGACAAATAAAGCAAAGCTGCTTTAAGTTACTCGTCAAGTTCAGCGAAACTCACAGTTTATGTAATGTCAATGTAAAAGTCAAAGTCAATGTAACTATAGTCGTGTAATTTCAATTGGCTAATCAATAAAGCATTTAGCTATTGTCTTGATATTGGTATTTCTAATGGAAATCAGTGTTTGTTTCACCATTACGTTTGTGACGTTATCATCCACCCAACCAAACCCTGCTTAGCTTTCAGAAACAGTCACAAACGTAATTGAACGCTGAGGTGTGTTACAAGAATATTCTGGGTCCAATACAAGTTAAACTTACCCGACAGAATTTGTGGCATAATGTTGTTTACTACAAAAGGCTATTTTCGTCTCGTTGCCAATTTGCTGGCAATAAAAAAAAAAAAAAGAGCAAAAATCGAGGTCACAGCGAGGGGCCAATTTTTGGAGGATTTAAAAACAAAAATATGAGGCTTATAATTTTATAGAAAGCACTTACATTGATTCGAGACAACATGAGGTCACAGCAATGGCAAACCACAACCATCCAATCAATTCCCTATGAACAATTCAAGTCCCGCCCTACTTTATTTTTCCACATTTGAAAAGCCGTTTAACTCGTACACATGCGTCACAATAGGGAAGAAAAGACTATTACGACTTCCATTTCATGTCGACTTAACTTGTACTGACTAGGGTGTTTCTAGAGTCACATTGTGACCCTGTTGCCTATGTTCCCCAATGGCCTTTATCAATCATAGCTTCCTAATCCTCATCTTTTGGCACCATCAGTCTGTACGTTCTACTCTCTGTTGAACCATGAATCCAAGCAGCAAGGCTTCCTCTGAAACTACGTTGTAGCAAAGTATTACAAGGTGTGCAGACCGGCAGTGCAAACCCCACAAATCGTGTTCACATAACAGTTTGTAAACTTACAACACCTTAGAGATTGTTAGCAAGGTCAGCTACAAATCTGCCATTAGATTAGCAGCAAAAACCAGACCAAGCGTGGAAAGAAATTTCAGACATCATACTGAACGAACCGTAAAAATGGATACCATGGAAACTTAAGTGATATTTCGTACAAGGCCGTGAAATACTCTCTCTCGGGCAATCGGGAACAAGCAACCTTGTGTTTACTTCCTGAAGCATAAGACATTTGTGTTTACTAGTGCTAGCGGTGAGAAATATTGATGCTAGAAAACTTCAGCTCTGGCTAAAGTGTAGTTGAAAACAAGGTTTTGAGGTACGATAAACATGCTTCTTAAATGTTTTTATACCAACACTTGGTTAGCAATTATTTAAAGCAGTGGTTCTCAATTCCAGTCCTCGTGACCCACTGCTCTGCACATTTTGTATGTCTCCCTTATTTAACACACCTGAACCAGATCATCAGCTCATTAGGAGAGACTCCATGAACTGGGGCATGTTCAAGTTCAAAACGGTGCGCAACGTTTTGCTACGGTTTCCGAGTTGAACGTCATGTTTCCTGGAAACGGCGTGCACCGGTGTGCAACGGGGTTTGAGATACGTTTTCTCTTGTTTGGTGGGTGTGTCAGAACTGCAGTCCGATCAGCAGCAACATGTATATAAAGCACGCGGTATTAAAGTGAACTCGCACAATGGGTTCAAGGAAAGTAATTTACAAATTTGTTTGATGCAGCTCCACTGTCTATGTGCAGCTCGGTATACACAACAACTGAGGATATTAGAAGACATGTTTGTCGAAAGTTTTATTGTAAAAAATGTAGGATATCAACATAATGATGTAGTTGTTTATATTTTTAGCTTCATTGCAAGTATAGCAATAAACAATGGTAATTAAGTGTTTCCTAAAAATGAGAAAGAAAATACAGGGTATTAAAACAGTATGAACTACAAATAAAGTCAGTATGTGAGGCTAAATAGATGTGTTTTAGTCTGAATTAGGTAAGATGTGTGCTTCCATTTCAGTTTCAGCAATCCCTTCACTCCATTGGGATGTTCTCTTTTGTTCTGGGCGGCAAGTGCAGTTACTGTAACATCGGGCATATTTTGTAGTATTAAACACATATTTATACCGACTTCATCAGGCTCCGAAAATTCTTCACAAAGAACACAAAGAATGGCCTTCTCAGCTGCCATAGTTGCAACTCTTGCGTCATCAGAACAGTGTGTTCAACGCATCACCGTTTCTGTTTAAAAAACGTTGTGCAACGTTTTGTCGGGGCTGAACGCAGCCCTGAACTGAGTGTGTCAGATAAGAGAGACATACAAAATGTGCAGAGCAGTGGGTCACGAGGACTGGAATTGAGAACCACTGATTTAAAGTCCCCCTGTAGTCAATCATTTTATCCCTTAAAACTCACCTTTGATCACCAAAATGACATATTTAAACTCATGCCTTAAAATAACTTGAGTGCAACTCTACTTGCCTCATTTATTATATGCGGTTCTATGAATATGCAAATTAGCCCCTCCCCCACTCACTCACACCAGCTCAGAGATCCACTTGTTATTGATCACATGTTGATCTGATTGGTTACAAGGTTTTCAAACCGCGTTTTTGAGACTGTCTTTGGTTCACTGCAGTTTTAAGGAGAAAATACTCAGCAATGGTGTTGACTTATGAATTTGCTCATTGTTTGTCTTAAAGCATATTAAAACACCACATAGACATATAAACAACATTAAAAACTTGATTTTCACCACAGGGGGACTTTAAATGTAATACCTTTGTTCTCCGAATCCCACAAGAGGAGCTACACTGGAGCATCAGACTTGATTTGAAAGAAGCCAGAAGATATTGGAGCTTTCAATGGACAAATTTAAAAGGGATATTGCGATACTGTCCGGAGACTGAACAAGATGGACATCACAAATGCTGAAGAGTTGGTCAAAGCTTTTAATCCAGTGTCTGAACAGACGAATTCCACATCGGCTGTCACCGCTTCATTTCCTGTCTAGTTCCATCAAGACATCCTGGTGACTCTTCAGTGGTGAAAGCGATCAAAAGGACCATCCATCAGGATTTACGGAAGCAGTACGACATTGGCTTGGAAAAGAATAGTCTGTACAGAGTAGCTGGGTTTCAAAACTTCTTGTTAGTGGAAATGCAGGAGTTGAATTCTGTAAGCGTGTTCATTTTTTCATTAAAAAATATTATTAGTAGCTCAATTAGACTAAAAATGTTACATTTAAACCCATTAAAAAAATGCCAAGCTGTGTTCAATTTGACTCTGAAATGATGACACTTATTAAAATATAGTTTTCAAAGGCTATTCTGGGAGGAACCGAAATGTAAAAAAAGAATATTTATCTCCACTAAAGCGAAATGTATTCGAGATACCTGTCAACTAAGCGTATTTAAGAGTTGCTGTTCGTCTAATTTCTTCTACTGCAGTCCTGAGAGAAAAGTGAATGAATAATTGCAACATGACAGTACTGAATTGGAATAGTTGATGTATCACTAAACATAATTAATATGGTATCGCTAGGTACCTGCCACTTCTCACTCCTACTGAGCTGTGGAGATTATTGAAGGGCAAACGCGCATGTGTATGTGTGTGCTCACAAGATGAAGTTAAAGGCTTGACTAATAATGCTCTAATCTGTACCCATTGCCGCACCGAATTTGCAGAGCAGGGTGTCCTTAGGGAAGTTTGAGTTCTGTGAGCCAGAAATGGCATCCCACTGCGCTGAATGAAAGGTAGGACTAATAAGAAAAAGACACGGAGTGCTTCTTGCAGTCTTTGGTTATCTTACAGCTTCTTTTAACTAAACCGCATCCTCTTGACCTTCCTCCTAATGAAATAAGTGCATACAAGTGCAGATAAGTGCTGTTTTGTTAGATTGACTTTTAAATTGTTTTAAAAGTGGATGAGTAGTTAACTGATTTGCTCACTTTTGATTTCTTAATGAATCAGTGTTTTGAACGAATCAATTGAATGAATATTTAAATGATTTGTTTACTTTTGATTTGTTTCTTGCTTCTTACTAAATCAGTGAACAAACCAGATGAGTAAATTATTCAATAACTTGCCATAAAGAAAGCAGCAGCGTCCAAAATCGTGCGAGTAGGAACTTCTTTTGAATAAGTAATGAATTAGCAAACTTTTAAAAAAAGTATATTCTATGTAGAATGTGTATGTTTTTGTTTTCATTGTCATGTGACCTACAGTACCAGTGTTAGTTGTGTAACTTCACTGCCATTTACAAATCCTCTCCCGTGGACTAATGGGATTGTAAAATTCCCATTGGATGCACATTTTAGAATCTTGCAGAAGTTGTACTGTAGGTCATCTAATCTTTTCTCATAGGCTACACTGTAAAAAAATTGCTGTAGTTTTGCAGCTGTTTGCCAGTAACTTACTGTAGATTTAAATTGATGTTATTTACTGGCAACAGTTTGTTCAAAGTTAAATGAACATTAAACATTAACAAGTCTTTGTCTTTACAGAATAAAACTATAAAATAACAATCTAATGCAAAGCATTCTGGGAACCAGAAATCTTCATCAACCTTTTTCTGTTTTTCCTTCAGATTTTGGTTCCCAGAATGCTTTGCATGAGGCTGGTATTTTAGTTTTATTCTGTAAAGATAAAGACTTGTTAATGTTTAATGTTCATTTAACTTTGAACAAACTGTTGCCAGTAAATAACATCAATTTAAATCTACAGTAAGTTACTGGCAAGCAGCTGCCAGTAATACTGTAATACTGTAATTGTAATTTTTTTTCACCTGCTATATAGGTAAGTACAGTATGAAGCCACTTATTTAGTTGCTAAAATAATTGAATGCACTTTAAATACCCGGATGACGGACTTAATTAACCGAAAAAAATGAAGTGTGGAATGTTGGACACTTCAGTGTCACAGCTTTAATGGTGTAGCAGAAGAGGGGCAATCAGACTCCAATGTTGAATGACTAAATAACCTTATGAAGTTCCTACATTACACGGTTGAGTACACAAGTACATCATGTATAAGTGCGTAGTATATAGTGCTTCATTTGGGATGCAACTAATGTAACCTTCAGAAAGAATAACTGAAAAATTCCTAGCACTGACTACACTGACAGAAACAGAGTGATACAAACTGTGAAAAGACCAGAGGGCCAAGATGTGTTAACAACTTAGTCATTTTAAAAAGACCCAAATAAAACTTTACTGTCCATTTTGGCTTGTGGTACATTCAAGAGATGAAGCAATAAAAAGCCTTTGACACAGCAAAAATGATTGAGCCTCCATGTTTAAGTTGCTATGGGAGAAGAAATCAGTGCTCTTGACAGGATCTCTTTTTCTCCTCACGAGTGCCTAACAAGGCCTCAGCCGTTATTCCCAGCAGGAAGACGTCACATAAAGAGCGGTGGGGATCAATAGAGCTGAGTGTTTAATATTCTCCACATAAATTATAGCAGTGCTGTGGGACTGCGGATGGTCTTGTCTGAGTGCAGAGTGAGAGGGGATGGTGAAATCAATTAGAATTCAAGAATGTCCTCGTCCAAGCTACTTTTTTTTTTTTGTTTTTTTTTTTTTGTGGGAAGTGGGAGGCAAATGATGGATAACAGAAAAAGTGTGAATTACAAGGGGTATGACTCCCATAATTACACTGTGAACACCCCATTAAAAGTACTGTAGTATCCCATTACTCTTTAAGAGTTTTGATTGGCTGTTCAGCAATCAAACAGCCAATCATAACTCATGCACTTTTGGGAAAAGTTTTATGAGTAAGCATATTATATTTAAATTGGAGCAGAGGTTATAAACAAAAATATAATCACTTGAAAAATAAGTAAGGTAAAAAAAATTTTTTTTTAAATTAATTTATTCAAATGTTTCTCCAAAATAAATATTGCCTTGCACTTGGGGGAGCATCGTGAAAAAGCCCCTTAGCGCCTGTCATGCATCCACAAAAGTTCCGACACTTGCCGATGCGCGAGACAAACCTCCCGCGTCCTGAAAATGATCTGTATAAAATCCATCAATAGTTATATATTAAGACAAATATAAGCATGGACAGTGGTGTAGGTGCTCCACCCAAACACCATAATTACCCACTATCCCAAAACTGACCCCCTTATTATTTAATTCACACTGAAGCGGCAATTTTATTTTGACAAACCCAGAATATGTGTTAATGTTGATAAAAGCGCTTTATTTTGCAAGTATGCCATAATATCCAATTGGCTCCTCACAGAAATCCCAACTGGTTTTTCAGTTGTTCTTCATAGTGGCTCGTCTCCAGCCTATCTTATCTTTTAATAAAACGTTCTTTCCCATGGGCACCGCTTTGCCTGGCAGTAGTCTTTATTTCTTGCCGGCTTTTCAACCTGCCAAGCTATAGGGGATTCGGCCCCTGGGATGTTCCTGATCTCCACTAGCGCATCTCCGCTTACATGTCAGTCCCCAAAGATTTCCGATGACATTCATCATGTCTGCTTAGAGAAATTAGTTTTTATTGTGTTATGTAAAACGACTGGGGAAATAATTTCACAGTAAACACACAACTAAGGTTTTAATGACATAAAATATGCATCATTAACAAACAACACAAAGCCATTGGCATTATGTTGGGTCCTTGATTGGCTATATGCTATTTTAATTACTCACAGAGGAATATAACATAACATCAAAACTTTTTTTTTTGTCATCATGAATGTAATCATCACATTAATTTGTGATCAATAAAAATGCATTACATACCTATAGAGCTGCATGATTCTGAAAAAAAAAAAAAAAAAAAAAAAAATATATATATATATATATATATATATATATATATATATATATATATATGAAGAGTTCAGATGCAAAAGCCTCTAAGTGCCATCTGAAATTTTCTTCTAGAATGATCATTTTTATCAAGCTCGTATATTTAAGTTCAGTAATTTCACTTAAATGGCAGTAATTTTCATTGCCATTTAAGTGAAATTACTGAACTTAAATATACGAGCTTGATAAAAATGATCATTCTAGAAGAAAATTTCAGATGGCACTTAGAGGCTTTTGCATCTGAACTCTTCATATATATATAAAGAAAATTGGTTTAAAATGAATGATTTAATGACTCGATTTAAAGTTCACTTGTTTCAATACTGGCTAAATCTGTGTTTTTGAAGAAATCTCTTGAATGAATGATTCAATGACAAATATATCTATATTTTTGTTTTGTTTAATAGACAAGGCTGAATCGTTGTCATTTAGGAATAATCAGTCTCATTGTTTAGCGGGGTTCCCCAGGGCTCCATTCTTAGCCCGATTTTGTTTTCTTTGTAAATGCTGACCCTAGGGTAAATTTTTCATAAGCATGGAATCTCTTTTCACTTCTACGCAGATGATATGCAGGTGTATTTCTCTCTGCATGTCATAACTGGCTGTATATTGCACCTGAGGGGTGTTTATTTTATGTTATTTGTGGTTTTATTGTTGTGTCTTTTATGGTTGTGATTGTCTTCGTATCTGTGATTGTCTTCGTATGTGGTTCGTAAAATCGGTTTTGAACTTTGATCAATGGACTATTGTTTAAATTGTGCTTAATAAATACAACAAAATAAAATAAGATTGTGTGGGTGTTTGAATCGAGATTGCGATCGTTTAACGATTAATCTAGCAGCCCTGCACACCTAATATAACAATGTAAATAGCTATATTCTATTCACCTCCATTGGATTGAAAAAGACTGAGAAGCTGACTTTTGATAGGAGTGTTGGGGATAGCATGTTAAGCATGTTTGGGAAAATCTGCCTTTTTCTGACTATTTTTCACCTCCTAATGGATACAGTTTTCCAGAGGGACCCTCAGCCAAGGATGCAGCAGGAATGGATGTGTTTATAGTGGCTAAAGGCTCCTATTGTCCCAGAAACAATGTTAAAATAATATAGAAAGCTCTTCACTCGGTCTGGATATACGATAGTTTCCCCACATGGCCACAGCTAGCTCAGAAACAGCTCCTCCTTCAATTCACTGCTATATTCTGCATCAGTGACCAAAAACAATTGCCTTTTATTGACAGTGATTGCATTTATGCACCTTATGATGAAAGGATAACAATATATACATCCATGCTCATCTATGTCAAGGACTGTAATTAGTCTTTCAAATCAGAATAAGAATGCATCTAAAGATTCATTAATCAAATGAGTTTTCTTGATTAAGATTATTCATTTTTGAAGCACACAGCTCATCTCTTATTGAAATACTGAATGTCAAATAGAGAAAAGAACATATAACGTATTATAAATACTGCTAATATTAATATGGTACAATTTGCATGCTTTGTGGAAAATTAATATGTTTATTTTCATATACACTACTGTGCCAATGTCCCTGACATCAGAAAATGTTCTGAAAGATAAGCAAGTCTGTTGTTCTGTTCTTTTTCTTCTAATATGGCTGCCCTTAAGCCCTTCAGAAAGAGGCTGAGTGAAGCACTATGTACCTGCACTAAAAGGGGAATAATCCATACAAAGCGCGAGGCCACGTCCTAATAAGGGGAACGTATGTTCCTCTTTGAGGCTTGCGAAACCAATTTGATATAAAAAGCTTGTTTTAGACTATTAACACTGCTTCAGGCATAACATTTTAGAGGCCTCTGCAAATGATTAAATGTTTTTTTTTTTTTTTTCAGTCCAAAGAAATGAATCCACCCTTAACAGCTTCTTAGGAGCCACATATGAAATTTTCAAAAAGGAAAGAACAGAAAATGTAACAAAACGTTACTATAGAAGCCATTAGGAAAATTCAAGATGTTTTTTTGCGAGGTGGGAGGAATCTAGGTCCCAATTCCTTTATTAAATTAACAGCGTGCGACACTGCCCTTTCCCATAGCGACTGACTGAATTTAAAGGGCCCTCTGGAACTAGGCACTTTATGTAAAGGCAGGACTGGAATCAATGCCTTGGGCCCTCGGCGAAATGAGCAATATCATCACCTCTGATGAGTTTAACGTTTTGCTCCTAACACGCATTTGAAAAGAGGAGATCACAAGACCGTACTTTTTTTTTTTTTCAAGTGAGTTTAGTTTTTCTTTGTCATGCAGCCATTTTGGAACTAAATCCTCCCATCTGCTTCTCCGCTTTATGTCCCACTGTAAAACATTCCTCTCAATGGCGAGGTTTTGAACCAGCGCATCCTGACAAACTGGTGGCGCAAATAACCGTAAATGTCTGTATGACCTGGAAAAGTAGGAGTCTGAATTATTGAGCTTGCAGAAATGCATCCGTGTTGTCTTGCTGAACTTAGCCATGACCCATCTCTGACGCTAAATCCAGAAACTACTGTATGTAAGCTGAATTGATGCCTACATAGGCAGCATCCTGATTGAAATGAAACCAAAGTGATTGATTTGGAACAGTCTACCTTATGTGGATAAGGGTGGAAATAAAAGAGATTATGTAAATAAGAAATATGTTGCAGAGTATACTTTTACGTCACTAATTGTCAAAAACAGAGTGTCTATATCGTGTTGCAGGAATGATGTAAATTTGTAGGCCAACTCTGAAGTTAGCATCACATGGTTCCCTCGACAAAAAAACAAGAGGATTTTTCCATAGGCTTTTGGACAGTGGCAAAAAAAAGCTTTGTGATCAACAAAAGTTTATGATACTTACAGGTTTTGTCCATCAAGATTATTTTCACAGATGAACACAACTCTTATGAATTTTGAAGCGTAAATGCAGTCGCCAGAAGTAAAAAGCTAAAGGTAGGCTATAAATGAACTACACCATGGTCCCACGATTTCAGCATCACAAAGCTTCCAACAACTCTTTCGGTTTTTACCTAAAAAACATTTTAGCATTGTTAATAAGAGCATGATTATAAGTTGTAAAAGTGGACTGAGCTTACCAGTTTGACATGATGACGTTTAATGTCTATGACCAATGTCCATATTCGAAAAGTGGATATGAAGTGCCTAACGTGTATAGAATAGGTGGAATTAAGTGTTTAATGGTCAGGTAGGTGTAGGGGAGGGCTTCAGGGAAAGGGACAAGTAATGTCCCAGTAAGGCTGCATCCATTGATGATTTTAATAGATATAATCATACTTTAACAAATGTATTCTCTTAGTTGTTCTCTGCTTTGCCCTATGACCTATCTTTCAGTTTGTCATCCTAATTTAATAAATCAGTTCACCTGTTGTTGATTCACCGTTTCCTTGAGTGTCTTTGAATTAATTACTGTTTACTGATTTATTCCTGTCATGCGCTTTGTTCAGTACAACTACCCGTGACACATACACTGAATATGTTGTTATTGCACTGTTATCATATACACTGAGTGGCAGGCACAAATAGTACTATATGTGCACAAAAAGTATAAATTGCATCAAACATTTATTTACTATTACTAAAACTCAACTACTAAAAATGCTTTTTGTTCCTAGCATCTATCGCTATTTGCTATATTTGCAAATAGCAGAAACCTAAAAAATTGTGTAAATAAATATTCTTATCTAGGTCATTTTGTGATTCAAATAGGCCTAATCAAATAAACACAACTCATTTATTGGTCGAATTTGACTGTGGAGTTTAATTTAGCAATTTCTTCCGCTCTTCAGCCAGCGCTCAGGTGTCCATGACAGCTGGCGGTTCAAAGGTTAAAAGAAGCTCTCTGAGCCTCTGCATGAGATTCCTTTACCCCAGGGAGCTCATTGCTCCCAGCCCTCTCATTCAGCGTCACCGGAAAGGTTCCTAACCTTGCCTCGCTGCTTTAATTTTCAAAACGCTGCTTGAAGATTTGAATTTCTGCACATCAATCTCCGGCTGCGGCGCTGGCGTGATTAATGGCCGCCATCGATCATGACGCCGCGCCGCTCGGAGGCCGCGTGCCGTCACACAGCTTTGCTTTAGAATAATGGGTGTGTTCCTACGCATTCATGTCAGGAAGTGGGTGCACACACACTCACCCGCACACGTTCGCGTAGGCTATTCCCATCATAGTGGCCCCTCTGCATCAGTTCAGTTGTGACTGCGCATCTTTCTGAGCTGCCTGTCAAATCAACTGAGAAATGCAAAAATGCTATCAATCTATCTATCTATCTATCTATCTATCTATCTATCTATCTATCTATCTATCTATCTATCTATCTAGTCTACAAATATGCATAGCCTATGTTCTTTAAAGGGATAGTTCACTTTAAAATAAAATTTTGGTATGTTTTAGCTTACCTCAAGGGCATCCAAGATGTAGGTGTCTTTTTTTCCGCAGTAGTTTCAATTTTGATATTTTTAGGTCAAACCGTTAGGTCAAACCGTCAAAACTTGTCTGTCAGTCATTTCATGCAGGTCTATGGTCACTGTCTCAAAGAGCATGCACAAAGTCCAAATTAAAACAATTCCCCATCGTAAGTACACATTGATGGCCTAAGACACGAAACGAGCGGTTTGTGTGAGAAAACGAACAGTATTTATATCTTGTTACCTCTTGAAGACAGCCGCGTCCAAATGATCTGAGGGCGCGGGCGGGTACAGACATATACACTAGATGTCGCCTTGGCTACGGTTTCGTTCCAATGAACTGCAGTAGCGAAGGCGACATCTAGTGTATATATCTATACTCGCGGGCGGGTATAGATATATACACTAGATTTCGCTTGGCTACGGTTTCGTTCCAAGGAACTGCAGTAGCCAAGGCGACGTCTAGTGTATAAATCTATACCTGCCCGCGCCCTCAGATCATTTGGACGCGGCTGTCTTCAAGAGGTAACAACGATATAAATACTGTTCGTTTTCTCACACAAACCGCTCGTTTCGTGTCTTAGGCCATCAATGTGTACTTACGATGGGGAATTGTTTAATTTGGACGATGGGGAATTGTTTTAATTTGGACTCTGTGCATGCTCTTTGAGACAGTGACCATAGACCTGCATGAAATGACTGACAGACAAGAATGGTTTGACCTAAAAATATCAAAATTGAAACTACTGCGGAAAAAAAGACACCAACATCTTGGATGCCCTTGAGGTAAGCTAAAACATACCAACATTTTATTTCAAAGTGAACTATCCCTTTAATTAGTCAAAAATTGAGTTACATATTAGGTTTAAAACTGTTTGTTAAAAATTTGTTTTGTATTGTATGTACAAAATAGATATAAGTTTTAACATCGTTAAAATATTTTTTTTATTATTTAATTAAATACATTCTTCTGTGAAGAAGGTTTTAATAATGTGCAAGTTTGCAATGATGTCAGACTTGTCATCTGTCACGGATAATCCTATCAAGCTCTAAAAAAAAATAATAAAAAAAAAAAAGAGTTCTTTTCACTTGTAGCATTTTAGTTCAACAAGATTATTTAAAATATAAAACATTGTTTTTATTTGACATTTCAATCAATAATTAAATCAATAATTGTATCCCTTAAAACTACTCTTTGATTACCAAAATTACATATTTAAATGTTTTTTTTTCCTGTTCTTCATACCTTAAAATAGCTTGAATGCAACTATACACCCTTGCTTCATTTAGTATTATGCGGAACCATGAATATTCTAATTAGCCCCGTCTCCACTCGTGCCAGCTCACAGATTCACTCGGCCAACTTACTGAGGTAAACGCTGCACATTGGTATCGCTCTTTACAACAGCGGAAACATAACGGTAATTAATATGATTAGCCTTTTGCTTGACTATGTTATCAAACAGCTAATAATGTGTTGCTAATGTTACACAAACCATGTTCCCCTTCGCCATCTCAGAGTCAGGCAGCTGCCCTCTAACAATAATTAGAAACGCATTGAACAACACAGAACGTTAGTGGAGAAAGACATATAGGTCATCATAACATATACATCATACACCCACTATATTGCTACATCTACCCGATTTTTCATATCAACAGAAAAATATACCGGGATAACCTGGCATCTCTCGAAACTCCCCTGCTAGTTCACTGTTAATGATATGCTAAAGCCCGTTGCACGTTGATGTGATTGGTTACAAGGTAGTTTGTGACGTCAGAAACACCAGTGATTTCAAACCGCCGTCTTTAGATCACACACAGTTTTAAAGAGAAAATACTCAGCAATGGTGTTGACTTATGAATTTGCACATATTAAAAACACCACACAGTATAAACAACATCAAAAACTTGATTTTCACCACAGGGGGACTTTAATATTTACACATAATATTTATTTATGCTGGGAATGTAATGAAAAAAAGTTAATATTTTCAGCGTAAATATTATGGGTAAATATGAAATATATAAAAATGCATATTAATATGTATGCATATTTATTTGTGCTAGAAATTTTATGAGAAATGTTTGATATAAATAGGTAATTATATGGCTCACTACTTCTTTCTGGTAGCATGTTAATGTTATCTGCACTCTATGTTGCTAACCATGGTTTCATGCTAGCTATTCATCAACGTCAAGGGAAATATTCGTCTGTCTTCGCAGTGCCTTTGTGGGCCTCATTATGACCAGACAGGAGCACAAAAACAGCCAATCCCCGCGGACCACGCAACAGACAGGGAGAGAACTGGGCTCTTTTCAACTAAGACATCATGTGGAATTTAAAAAATGAAATCACCCTTGTTAGCATATGCACCAATTTTCCCGATGACACTAAAACGAGGTGCTTTCTGAGTTTGCTTTCCATCTTTGGTCGCATGGTATTTGCTGGCATTGTTTTGTAAATGTCGCTTCCCTTTTACAACGCCCGCAGGGATTGAAGTTGATATGTGGGAGTATTAAATTGTTGCCTGTTGCTGACATTTCGAATGGATATTGCTGCCTTATTCCCCAAACAGCGAGCAAACTGTCTAACGCTTGTCTCGGCTTCCGCCCTGCAGAAAGCATGCGGCTCCGGCCTGAAGATCTGGGGGAGAATAAAAAATAGAGCACGGCCATGTTAAATTGTCCATGAAGAGTTCAATTCTTGAATGAAATTGAAATAAGCTGAGCCCCCAAGATTCAATCCATGTGAATGCCTGAAAAGACCCCTTTTGTGAAGCATTATAATGCCTAAGCTGTTTCCGAACTCAATTTGGAAGTTAATATGTGTCTGCCGTGTCTGAAAATGGGAGGGCGAATGAAAGCAGATAGTCTGAACGCTTTCTAAAAATCGGTTTCTTTGCGCGCTAGGCGCTAAAGAGATGGTTAGTCAGGGTGTAGGTTTTCTGTATGTATGTGTGTGGGGGGCATTTACTCATCACCAGACTCTGACAGACTTTTTTATGTATTTCCAGCATTGATTCCAGAGGACAGTCTGTTGAATTCTGAGGAATGGAACGGCACTGAGAGGATTGATAATTTAAAATGCAGTCAAATAGCGAAAATTTTCCATAAACAGTTCTCAGTTCTCACTTCGTGCTACTTTTGAAAAGTTCCATTTACAGTAACCTAATGGTCAAACATTTGCCTTTTTATGCTGCCCTTACGTAATGGAGGCCAGCTAGTAAGAGCTGTGAGAGTAAACCTCAAGAGGCACGCTAGCGTCCTTGTTAGCATGTCCGCCTCCCATGCTAGAGACCCCAATTCGAGTCCTGTTGGGAATGGGGTGAGTAGGACTGAAGGAGTTAGATATTTGCCCTGTTTACACCTAGAATTAAGATGTTTTTTGGTTGATCGGATCAAAAGAGGATGACACTAAATGAAGGTGTAAACTAAACGGGGTCTAAAACGTTTTGAGCTTGTCCACTTTCGACCACTTCCGCAAAAGACCGCCTACTCTCCGCCTACTGACCATATGTGTCAACATAATGGCGAGCACGCTAGCCATACGGGATTTAAGCTTTGTCGGCTGAAGACCCAAGTTTGGTTTGAAGATGAAAAGCGTACCAAGCACAATGTTCTATCACCATTCCTGATTTCCAACACACACTCACCGTTCCGGTGTTCTTGCGGCTGTCAGAGCAGAAACAAAAGCTGATGCTCTTCGTATGTTTTTCCGTCGCCTCCGTATGTAAATTGCGCAACCTTATTTTGTCCATTACATCGAAAGATCTGGGAAAAATAAAACATATGTTTACCCGCCAATAGACAATCCCCTCGAAGCAATAACGACAGCAGTGGTTGAAAGTGGACAAAATAGACGGATTAAAACACCAGGAGTAAACGGGTATGTGTCTCCCTCGTCTACTTGTTATCCAATCAACCAAAACGAGTCTCATTTTTGAGTCTCACTGAAAATGTGACCTTTGACATTGGGCCTGTCTATGCCGAATTGTTACGATAGCTCGGAAAAGTAAACGGAATGGAATTGTAATAAATGTGACGGATGCAGAATGGAACCAAACAAACTGTACTCATATTGTAGTCACGAGAGATCAAGTGCACAGCCGTGGGGTTCGCCGGACCCCAAATTGCTTCTGTCGCATCCACTTCTGCAGTTTGATTGCTCTTTATTGCATCGCTTTCAACTCTGTTTTCTTCAAGAGACGGTTTCCTTTTAAGGACCCATTTTTGTGGTCTTGATCACATTCAGGCGTGCTTTTCCCAAAAGTGTCGTTACCCAACTGGGGTGCGTTTCCCTAACAGAAAATAATTTGTAATATTTTTAACAATAAAAACACTGGCTCATTAAACTGGTCTAAATGATTCGTTCACAAATTTGACTGAATCGATTCAGTTCAACTCAGTAACCCAATTCAGTTCAAATAAGTGACTCAATAATCTGTTTTCAGTGTTTAATATCTCTCTGGTGTGGATGTACAATAGCAATATCTCCTCTAAATTGGTTTGTTTGTCACACAAAGTGTTTTCTACTGTGTATTATCCTTTTACATATCACTTTTAGGAAGAACTTATGTAATTTCCTTCCCTGTTTTCAATTCCAAGCCACTAAAAAGCTACTAGTTCTGATATAAAAAGGCATAAAGCGTGTTGTACCAGCAATGCTTTGGATGCACGCTTGCTTCAGCTTCAGGGATACGTGAAATGAGAGGGGGATCATGACTCAAAGGCTCAGCCCAGTGCATGATTATGGGTCACAGAGGGACACAAGCCGCCCTGAGGGTCCAGGGTGGGTCATGTGGCCTGAAGATAAGAGAGTGACCTTGATATGGTTCCTCATCTCAATCTGCAGTATTTTTATGTTTGTGTTTATGTGTGGGGAGTGAAAGAGAGAAAGGGATAAAGCGTGATAGAAATGGAAGACAGCAAAGTCCACTGGCTTTCTGTGATGAGCTTAGCACTGCACAAGAAAACTAGCAATGAACAGAAAAGCTTGCCTAACAATGTCCAGAATCTTCCATTTTTGAATCAATACAAATGAGTTTATTTTTATCCTTTCGTTCAGTCATATCATTCACAAAAAAAGATGTAATAGTTCAAGATGTCTCTTTCAGTGTCAGTCATTCAGACTCAAAATTGACTCGTTCAGTGAAAGGACATGTTCGTTTAGTCGGACCAAGCAATGATTTGACACTTTAAATGCCATTTGTTTGCATCAAAACACAAGAGAGTGACTTCAGTAAACATGATTAATTCACTTAAAGATTCATTCACACCTGAAACACCAGCATCATATTGAAAATTCATTTCTGAACAGTAGTGTGACGGCTAAGCTAGTTTGTTTTCGTGGCACGCTTTGCTAATGATAAATGCAGAGGTGGACAGTAACAAAGTACATTTACTTGAGTACTGTACTTAGTACACTTTTTGAGTATCTGTACTTTACTTGAGTATTATTTTTTCTGGAAACATTTTACTTTAACTTCACAACATTTGAAAGACAAATATAATTCTTTTTACTCCACTACATTTCTGTCAAGGTCCTTGAGTAGAAAGTAGTAACGTCAGTCAGGGGATGATTTTTCTTTTTTTTTCATCTCTAAAATGTGATTGAATTTTTACAGGTGACAGACAGCCTGTCAGTAATCAATCTTGTTGGATCACTTGTGGTGAAGTTCAGAGATTTCCCATCATTTTCTTTGAACACTAATCAACTGGTGGCAAAATGGACGAAGACAGATCCTCGGCGCAGTGCACGCATCCATGGCAAATAGATCTTTCTGTTTTGCTGTTTGTTAAAGCAGTATTGCTGTTGGGCAGTTATATAGCTATAGTTGTGTAGCTGTTTTAAACCTGGTTGGATTTTTATAGACCACTTGATTCATAGGTGCTTCTTTTGATGGTAGGAGTCTTAAATAATAATAATAATAATAATAATAAAAAGATTATGGCTTGATTATGGCTGATTTTATGATTTTGTTTTTACTTGTAATACTTGTACCAGTAGTATTTACTTTTACTCAAGTAAGGAAGTTGTGTACTTTGTCCACCTCTGGATAAGTGAGAATACCCAGCTAACAACATAAGTTCAAACAATGTTTTGCTAACGTTCCCATGAAGTGATGAAAACGTTATTTTTTTATAACGTTTAAAATGTCCTCTTTTTAAAGTGCTTATGCGAACATTAAGAATTGTATCATTCTTCAAACATAATGGGAATGTTACTTTTGAATGTTCTCTGAAACACGTAGTAACATTTAAAAAAATTACACTCCGTAAACTGTATAAAGGTTTTTGTGCTAACGTCTTGAGAACATTATTAAAGACCAGATAACTTTGAATGAACATTCTACAGACGTTACTGGAATAATGTTTGTTCATAACTTTGAAAGAAGCTTGCCTGAACGTTAGCAAAAGTTCTGAGAATGTTCCCTGTTAGCTGGGTAGATTCCCTTGCTCATTAAAACAACCTTTACACGCTCAGTGTGACAAAGTCAGCTATAAGTGTGAGCTCAGAACTACAGCTCAGTTACTTTTCCATTTTGTGTTTTGTTAATGCAGCACACATAGCGCCAGACACCTGAAAGTGTGACCTACTTCTACCCTTTGAACAGAGGAGGTCTTTGCCTCCATTTTTGAATGCATATACCATTTAGAATGCATTTCTGGGTATGTGCACTCTTCACACTTGACTGTTTTTTCCCCAAAGACCTGTTGAAAGCCTTCTTTGCCAGGAGCATCTGTTTGGTGGTGACTTCAGAGGCCTCGGCTGCACGAGAGAGATTGGCCTGAGGTACAGCAAATGCTTGTGTTCACTTGGTGTGTCTGTGTGTGTGTGTGTGAACAGGTAAAATCCCACCTTCTTCTTGCTTATCCTCGGATTAAAGCATCTAGGCCCCATGGTGCCGGCTGTCAGAGAGGGCGGCATGTGGAATCAAATCCGTCGGCCTTCAAAATGAAATCCCGGAGCCGGCTGGCCCAAATGTCTCCTGAACACGCATATCCGATGTACGCTTCCATCCCCCTTGACAAGACACCGCAGGCTACCGCGAATATATGTTAGATTTCCCCTACTGTCGCTCACACTGGGCCTGTCGTTTCTTCTGTTAGCCATCTCTCTGAGACATCAGTCTCTTTTTGTCTTTTTATAAACAAACTGTACACGTTTGTTAGGATGGGGGTAAAACAGAACAAGAGGGAACAAGAAATATGAGTTCAAAATTGTACTCTCTTAGGGTTTGTGTAGGTTTGTTTCCCAACATGTATTGATTATGTTAAGTTTTGTTGATTGTAAAGGTTACAACATTAAAAATACATATACTATTCAAATATATATTGTGCATTTATATAACTCCTTTATATATCACATATATATTATATTGTGTGTACAACATATACAAGTTGCGTGTATGTATTTATGTATCTAAATATCTTGAAAACCATCATTTTTTTCCCATTCATGATCATGTTACATAGTAAACAGCAGCTTGCAGGTGTTTCCAAGATGGCCGCCAAGTGAACTTGCTAGCCTTACGGGGCTTTGGTTATATGCAAATGCATGAAAATCAGCAGCATCAGTTGCATTACTGCCATTTTGGGATTATTATACGGCCTCATTAAGGAGATGCAATATGAATATGTGAGTACTCAACATGGTTTCATTGTATTTTCTCAGCGATTCAACTTTGTCACCAAGGATGAAATTCTGAGAATGTGATGCATTTGCTGGTAGTTTTACGGAGATTTGCTTGTTTGAATCATGGCTTCAGTCTGGCAGGGAGTTTCTTTGGTTTGGTTGCTCTCCGGCTGTCCTCTCTAGCATGCCAGCTAATTAGCATGTGGTGGTATAAATAGATGCCCCGGCCTGTTGAGAAGCTTCCTGTGCCCACGGAGGTCAGGTTTTAGGATTCTTACACCTCAATAAACTCTGAAGTTATGAACAAATATTAATGAATGAGAGTTTTACTGTCTGTTCGTGACCGAAAAGATCTTGTAGGCTAAGTGACCCAAAGGATGTTGAAAATTGTCATTGTGTGAAACTTCATCTTTTTTTCCGTGTGTTGTGTTAACTTCTTATTATGCTGAAATGATTGTAATATGTTCTGACACTGTTAACAAGGGCTTTATCTTAAACTTTGATTTAAGAAGCAACAAGACTTAGACTTTTATTGAAAAGTTTGAGGTCAGTGAGACTAAAAATAAAATAAAATAATAGTCTTTTATACAGTCTACTTACTTTTATACAGCAATGATGCATTCATTTGATCAACAGTGAGAGTAACATTTATAATGTTACAAGATTTCTTATTTTTTTTTAAATGCTGAAATAAATTATGACGGTTTCCACAAAAATCTTAGATGTTTTCAACATTGATCATGACAAATGTTTCTTGAGCAGCAAATCAACATATTAATGATTTCTGAAGGATCATGTGACAATGAAGACTGGAGTAATGATGCTGAATATTCATTCCATAACAGGAATAAAGTATATTATTAATACTAAGTATATACATTTTAAAATATATTAAAATCGAAAGCAGTTATAAATTGTAATTATTTTATGATATCACTGTTTTTACTGTATTATGCTCAAATAAATGCAGCTTTGGAGAAAAATAAATTCCTGCCCCAAACATTTGAACAATAGCCGATATAATTGTGATTTCTCATAATGAAGAAAGAGTTACAGCGTTTGCTAAGAGATACTGATTAACTAGCACAAACTGGGACTTAGCTATTTGTTTACTGTGCTAATGTTTGTAAGTTTATATTTAGATGTTGTTTGCACTGGCATGTTTACTTCACAATTGACCGCTTACTCAGGTATTGTATTAAATCGCTAATCAGCGAGGATGGCAGCACATCTGGGCCTTTAATTACTGTTGTCTGGTGTTCTTGCTGACTCACAGAGCAAATGCAGACAACGGGATTAAACTTTTAAAAACAGCGGCTGTGTTTGACAGCACAGGACATGAAGCTAAACTGAGACTGATAAGAGCTGGAGAATTAACTGTACGGTAACCATTAGACGGCTGACAGTATTGTGATACGTGGATTTCGTTTGACGTGTGTGTGTGTTGGTGCGTTAGTGTGCGATTACAGTGTAAAGCTGTATTTGTCATTAGTGATGACAATGGGACAATGAACTTGACAGTTTGTGGCCTGAGTTTCTTTCTTTGTCTGACTTTGTGGAAAAACAAAAAGTATGGATTTTTCACGTTTAATTTTTGATGAGCTCAGTGGCAGCTAACAGTTTTTTGACCCAGTAGCCACAAGCCGAATGTTTTTTGAAGCAAAAACTGAAGAAATTGAGGAAGTTTACCTTGGAGAAAACAACACACTATTGTAAAGAAACTTCACTGTAGTGTCTTTTAAATCGTCCCAAATCCTCACTCTGGTGCTGTGATTAGCATTTAGAGCTCAAAAATATTTTAATAATGATATGACAGGCCAATATTTCTACCTTATAGTTTTTATATTTAAAGTATAAATATGTTTCCATGTTTTACGTCATTCAGAGAAGTTATATTAGGGTATGTTTATACGACAATGACGGAAAATTGCATTTTTTGCGTATACAGAAGACAATGTTGTCAAAACGGTTTTGACGAATCCGCGAACACGATTAAAAACGCTGTATTATTCATGCCGGGGCAGTAGTTGGCGATGTTACTTTGTAAAGAAACACTACACACCAATAGACTGAACATGTAATACACATGCGCATGAAGTCAACCCTTTGCGCAAATTTGTGTTTCGGTAGTGTACATGGAGACGATAACTTGCACTTTAAACCCCGTTTTCATAGATTTGCATTTTCAGGCCCCCAAAATGCCGTTGTTGTGTAAATGAATGGCTAAAACACATAAAAAGTTTTCAGTTTTTAGTTGAAAACTGTCATGTAAACGGCCCCTTAGGCTATTTAAAATACATTGATGTATTGTCTCCTGACCATTTTCCACAATTGACTTTGACATAAAACTGTGAACTCAGGATGCCTGTATCTGTTTCAGTCTGAAGCTGCTTCCATGTTCATTATTATTAAATGCAGGATATGCATCCAAAGATTTTTTTCAGATGTGTGATTTATTCTTAACTTCTTAGAGGATGTGACTGTTTTCCTTGATAATGAAATATGCATGAGCTCTCCTGGGTTCAACCCAGATGCTCTGTTTTCCCTCTCTGAATCTTCTTTGTTTTCAATGTCAGTTTTTGTGCCAAATTTAGAGCTTAGTTTTCTCTCTTTTATTCTTCTCTGAGATAATGTAATCTCTTCATCTAAAAGACAAAGTTCACCGGGTCATTTCATTCCAAAATATTTGTAATTTACTACATTTTCATATCTGGAACATAACCAAGAAGTGGAAATGATAATGTTAACGAATGACAAGAACAGCTTTATTCTTCACTTTGTATTATAAACAGAAAGGATTATTCACACTGCCAAATCATTTGGCCATGAGTTTAATGTGAATCATATTTTGTTATTTTAGTATTATTTATATTTAATGCTATTTTAAATTAGCTTTTATTTTCATATTTTCAGGTTTAATTTTAATATTTGTTTTTAGTAATTGTGTGTGATTTTCTTTCTTTTTTTTTTACATTATTATTTTTTATGCTTATATTTAGCTTTAATTTATTTTTATTTTATAGCTTTAGTAATCTTTGTGCTTTAGCTTCAACTTATTTTATTTTAGTTACTGTAGTTTCCATGGCAGAATTAATTTAAGTTTTCTTCTAATATAAACTATATTAGTTTTTTAACTAAAACTAAAACAATTAAAAAAAAGTTTTAATTTAAATAATGCTGAAATAAAATAAAGTAAATATATATATATATATATATATATATATATTTACTTTATTTTATTTCAGCATTATTTCAATTAAAACTTTTTTTTAATTGTTTTAGTTTTAGTTAACAATAACAAAACTGGAATCCTAAATGCATACTTAGTTATTATTAGTTTATATTAGTTTGTAAATATTATCTCTATACAATATATATATATATATATATATATATATATATATATATATATATATCAACTAATGGTGTAACCTTAAAGCGGGTCATTTGTTTGGCGACCAATGGCAGTGTGTGTCTGGGAAAACTCTTTAAAACTTCCATATTTTTGCTTTTTCATTTGGTAGCGGTGCAGAAATTACACTTCACCTTTAAGACCTTTCAGCACTATTTGTGCAAGTAAAAGGTTGAAAACTAACAAGTAGCCTGTTTATGATGCTGTTGACCGTTTTCTGTCCCTGAAGTAGCCGCCCAAGTGGAACATAGTGTCAACCATATTCCGTTGTGTCTCCACCCGAGTGCCCTGAATCTCCTGAGCCTTTAAACAAAACAAACTATGCCCGGGCGTCTTTGCTGGCAGTGAACATGTGTGTCAATTCTCACAGTCCCTTCCCAGCCTTGAGTGAACTTAATTGGCTATATGGTGCTGTGTTCTTCTACTATGATTTATCAGGAAATACACCCTCAAGGTTGAATTTGCTCGCTGAACAAAGCTGGACAAGAAGGGAAGGTTGCTCACAGAATCCAAACCTGGCAAACAAAAAAAAAAGAAGTAGCCCAGATGTGTTTAGCTAGAGATAAGAATAAAGCATGAGCTTTGGATCCTCGAGATTCTTCAATGGTATCAAGACAAGCCTTAATTGACCGTGCACATCGGCCATGTCAAACTTTTAAGACTATAGTATGTATGAGCTTTCAGCAGTCAAGCACTAAGTGAGATCCCATTGTAACATTCATACATTAAAGTGCTATGCTTGTCCTCCATCTGCTGTTAAAAAAAAAAAAAAAAAAAAAAAAAAAAAACCTTGTTACTTTAAATGATGTTTGTGTGTCATCCTCTCAGGGCCGCCGCATGAATCTTTCAGAACAGTCTTGAAGTGAACTCTCTTTTGATCTGCTTTTAACAACGGAACTGAGAGCAGATCTCACACCCAGATGTGTTCGACTCTTGTTTGAAGAGCTTTTAAAGCTGCTGAAACTGGTAGCATGTGGAGAACAATTCCAACAGGTCTTTAGGACTAAACTGAAATGGTCTTTCAGGACAATCCGTAAGCTCTTTAGTAGCATTAAGCAGGTGTGGACATTATTTTGAACAGCAGGTATGATTTATTGATCCTAATAGGGAGCTTTTTGGAGACCTGATGCGTATAGGCTCATTTTTAAGTTCCTTTCAGGGTAATTAGCTTCAGGGAACCCACAAACTGTAAGAATTAAGAGCCAAACGTTTCAGTGTAAATAGATATATAGATCTAGATGTTAGATGGTTGCCAGAGCATTGCTGCAAGGTTGCTAACATATTCTGGGGTGCATTCCCTGTACAACAATGTAACTCGCTGTTTGTTCACCGTACTATGATGCATTGTTGGAGAAATTAAAGTTATGTTTTTCCTGAGTAGTAACATGGTCACTCCTCCATTGATTGAACCATGTTGTTTCAACTATAGGATTGTTGTTAATGATGTCACACGCAGGTGGTGCAGTAAGAACTTCTGCAAATTAAGTGATTCGAGATCACAAAGTCATTATTATAGTTCATTTAACAACAAACAACCGAAAGCTATTCATTTTCTTTTAAATCACGTTATAAATGTACATCTGAATGGAAAGACTTCAGAAGAGTTTTGATGGCATTTTCTTTTCATCTGTCGCTGAAGTAGTGTTTGTAGGCACAGCATTGCTTTGTCTATGGTAACCACACTATTTCTTTTCTATAAGTGCCACCTACTGTTAGAGAGTGAATTTGCATTCTCATTCAACCTGTCTGTCATTTTTGTTCAGACCAATTATAACATAATTAATAATTTATTTGGTGAAAATTGGAGGTTTATTATTTAATAAAATTTTGTCAATTTTTATTATTCGAACTGTAAAGTTTAGAATGTTACGATATAGACATTGGTGTTGTTTCAAAACGATGTTGCTACCTAAACAACATGTAGTTCTAACATCAGAATTTTCCGAAACGAGTTTAATTGCTTGTTCCAATCATTTTTTTTATTTTTTTTAAACAAAGTTACAATTACATGAAACTATGCTTGTGGGAAACACATCCCTGATTGGTTGTTACCATGTGGTTGCTAATGTGTTTTTAATGGTTATTGGCACGTTGCTTTGCTGAGTGGCTGTTAGCGTGCTGCTGTGTAGTTGCAACAATGTTCTGAGTGGTTGTTAGGATCTTGCTATGGGGTTGCTAGGGTATTCTGTATGGTTGCTATGTGTTTGCTAGGGTGTTTTGAGGCCATGTGTCCACCAAAGCGTTTTTAGCTGAAAGAATGCCTTGCTGTGGCATTCTATGAAAAACTGTTGTGTTGTCGTTTGTTATCGGTGTACAAGTAGAATGTGACGGTTAGTCTGTGATGTATTTGTCCCGCCCCTCCTCCACTGTGATTGGATGGCTGACACTGATGAGCATTCTTCAACTCTTGGGAACCAGTTAAAAAATGCCTAGCGCTCATAGTGAAATAGACGCTTAGCACCTCATCACGCTGCTGTTTTAAAAACGTGGCACTCCCATTGAAAACAATTGGTAAAAAATACGTTAGCCTCAGGAAAAAAAAAAACACTTTGGTGGACACACAGCCTTACTATGCGGTTGTTAGAGTGTTACTAGATTAGTCAAAAGTCGACGCTATTCAATGTAAGGTTTATTTTGTTGTTGACATTTTAGCGTTCACTAACCAAAGTCTAGTTGTTTAGGAAAATATTGGCACAGCTTTCCTCATTGAAATTTCTGTCTGTAGCACATAGTATTTTACAATATGCTTGCATTAAAAAAAGGCCTCTGGGATTTGCACACTGGGATGTTGTAAAACAATGTTTGAGTTCTTCGCTCTGTGTTTTGTTTACTGTAGAAGAACAAATCATCTATGCACTTAAGTGGGCTATGCTTCTCTGTGAAGTCTTGTTTATGCCACAACTTTTTTCCCCTGCATTGGTACAACTTAAACTTTGACTCCTGGGGCTCGTTTTATGTCTGAATCACCAATCTTCCGTCTATATCTCTCAGCATCGCATGCTGATGCTTTTCAGCCTGTCACGGCCTGCGGCGCATCCACTCTGAGCGTCTGTCCTGTGATATTGTCCTCCCAATCTGTCACTTCATTTTAGATGAATCGGCCACTGCTCGGCTTGCAGAGCTTGTGCCACCGCATTCACACAGAGTTCGCAAACGTTTTGACCACACTGAGCCGTCGTGCCCGGGGTCGTGCGAACGGCGCTTGCATAATTCCCGCATAACCATTTGGACCTTAATGTAGTCTGTTACGCTCCAATTATATTATAGATGGAGCAAAGATGCAGATTTCCACCCCCCACTTTCAACAGCCACTGGCCAGTGGATGACAGAAATAACAAATGGATCTTCTCAGACTATGTTGGAGCTTTTCCCTTGGAGGGAATGGAGAGATAACAGCTGTTTGGATGGAAAGGGCTAAGGCAGAGTGCTATGGCTAGCTACACACACCCCTCAGGAAATGGGAAAATCTACTGCATCAGTTTTAAAGCGTATCGAGTTTACGAGCCGCCAAGTAGAGGATAAATTCCCCCTTATTTCAAAAGCCTCCAAAACGGTTTGGGAAATCACACTTGTGAATTGTTGTTGAGTTCAAGCTAAATTAGAATGAAAGGCCTAGAAAATGGATGCTATAATGTCTTGATTCCAATATCCATTTTACCCAAATGCATTCCACTTTGTTAACTCAAACTTCATTAACTCAAGCGGTTTTGCTTTTAATAAAGTGAGATGGATGCTATAAGGGTGTCGCAAGGGTTCTTCTAGTCTAATGATTAAGTATCTTGGTTGTTCAACACAAAGGCCGCTGGTTAGTCCTCCTGAGTACAGGCATCCCTGTAGAGTTGGGAATTACTAAAACTACAATCCTGCCCTTGAGCAAGACACTGGCCGGTTTCTCCAGTGGGACTATCCCTACAATTAGTGTACTGGAAATTACTTTGCTTGAAGAACATTTTTTTAAATAAATATCAGCATTAGGAAATATTTTCAAATGTGTATTTGATGACCAAAGATGTTTTATTTCCCCTTAAGCACAGAATAGTGCTTCTCTCACGACAGTTTCACAACGCTATATCGTCAAGGCAGTCCCATGAGGAGCTGGGACATTTCGAGCGCCGTGCGGTGAAAACTCCCACATAAACTCAGTTTTTACAACGAAGTCTTGGAAATAGGTTGAATCTCACAAAGAAATGTCTAGGTCATATTTCACCCAAAATAAAACCAGAAATCATATTTTGCATCTATATCTATCTATCTTATCTATCTATATATATGTTGTTGTTTTTTTGCCTTGTGACATTGAGCACATTTCCATCACCCCAAAAAAAAAAAAAAAAAAAAAAAAAAAATATATATATATATATATATATATATATATATATATATATATATATGTTCCAGAACCTACATGGATTGTATGGTCATGTGTATGGTCATGTCATTTTGTACAGCCACAAAAAAAAAAAAAAAAAAGAAGGAATGTTTAATAATTAAAACATTTCTGCATAAATGGTATTCTGACAATTGGAGGACAAATGGTGTCTTATTGTCATGGAAATAATGGGATAATGAAAACAATCTTAACTGTGTGTGTGTGCAAATAAAATATTTAATAAAGTTAAAATAAAAATAAAACCAGAAGTCATTTTGCATTTTTACATTTCCATCCTAAATTCTAATTACACATCTAATTCTAATAAACATTATTGTTTGTGTGGAAAAATCCAATTCAGACTGGACCCGTAAAAAAAAACATTTATGATAATTGAGGAATGTTAATAAATCAGACAACAGGGAGACAAAATGTGGTTTATTGTCATGGAAAAATGTAATAATACAAATAAAAAAATCCACTTATAAGTTCACTTATTCGTTAGTGATGATGTTGTTTAACCTACATGCACACTAATTAATATTAATAAGCTAAGCCTTGAGGAGTGCATTAGCCCCGGGGAGACCTAAAGTGGCCTTCCTTATGACCATAACACAAACAAGTTTTGTCTATTTCGGCTTTGATATATTTCTATTTCTCAGGAGTGAGTGAAAAAAAAATCGAACTGCATTTTTTTTCAGCGAGTCCCATGCACTACTGCGGTTCAGCCTCACCAGAATCTAGTTTTGTGAGATTTATATTATACGACTGTATTTTACCACATATCTCTCAGTGTATTGTGCAGCCACCCTGAGAATAAGTAAAGCTGACAGTGGCTCGGCGTTCCGATGGACTGCAGAATGTGGAATGCTACCTCGGAGAAGGCTCAGTTCACTGAACTTTCCATTAGGGTCAGAGCTGGTGTAAAATTGCCCCTGCTCACAGAGAGTATATTGTGCCCCAGTCTTTGCTCTGCTGTGATGGATTCTCAGCTCTTCATCTGGGAAACATCCGGAGCACGTCAGTACTGTCATAAAGCCCTTAAATGGTTTTTAAAACATTGTTAAATGTCATTTGCGACCTCTGAAATATGAGGTAAAGTGTTTCAGAGTGCGTCTGGATGATGGGAAGTAAACTATTGTTGATTATTATACGTGATTCTAGAAAACTGTTTCATTCTGCAGTCAAATAATGTTGCATAATGAATAAACTGTAGATTTCATGTCTGTTTAATTATTCATATAGCAGTTGGCTGTAAAATGTGCTGTAATTATTACTGTACTGTGCTATTATTACAAAATAAACTATTTTCGGGTTATTCCAGACCTATTAGCTTCATTTTGAAAGTCCTGCTCACCCATTATTTTTTTCTGATAATGACTGGTTGACATGGACATTCTCTTAATTTCTTCTGAAAAGCATCTTTCTTTATTGACAGCATTATCAGACACCTTTAGCTAAAGCGACTTAGGGTCTGTTTACACGACAGTTTTCAACCAAAAACGGAGAACTTTTATGCGTTTTGGCCGTTCATTTACAGAACAAAGAAGTTTTGGGGACCTGAAAACATAAACTTTAAAACCATAAAACAAAAGTTTTTGAAAATGATGCTGTTATCATTTCCGTGTAAACTACAAAAACATGAATTTGTGAAAACGGTGACGTCATGCGCATGCATATCATGTGTTCAGTCTATAGGTGCGTGACATCGCCATCTACTGGCCTGGCATGAATAACACAATGTTTTATTCGTTTTCATGAATATGTGTAAGTGATGGCTGCGTTTAAAGGGCTACTTCACCCAAAAATAAATTATCCCATAATATACTCACCCTCAAGCAATCCTAGGTGTATATGACTTTTTTCTTTC
This sequence comes from Abramis brama, assembly GCF_963993115.1. Lineage (NCBI taxonomy): Eukaryota > Metazoa > Chordata > Actinopteri > Cypriniformes > Leuciscidae > Abramis > Abramis brama. The sequence goes on from NC_139982.1 coordinate 26,394,511, forward strand.
AGCCAAACACAATCAGAGTTATATAAAAAATATCCTGGCTCTTCCAAGCTTTATAATGGGAGTGGAATAGTAACTGAGATTTTGAAGCCCAAAAAAGCGAATCCATCCATCATAAAAGGAATCCATACAGCTCCAGGGGGTTAATAAAGGCTCTCTGAAGCGAAGAGATGTATTTTTTGCAAAAAAAATATCCATATTTATAACTTTATAAACTATAATCACTGGCTTCCAGTAATGGAGTTCCGGCGGAAAAGTGACCTCTGACCCGACGCATGATGTATTGACAATCATGGAAGCGCAGAGGATAGAGCAAAACAAAACACCGGTTATGAATTAGAAGTCTAAAATGAGAATTTTTAAAGATAAGTTTTGGATGAGCTTGAGTTTGTTGCCCTATTAGTTTGAACAGCGAGAGTCTACTCTCATCTAAGCTTACGCTACTCCTACATCCTACATCATGCGTCGGAACTCAATTTTCTTGTGAACGCATGGACGGATGTCACCGGAAGCTAGTGATTACAGGTTACAAAGTTATAATTATGGATATTTTTCTTGCAAAAACGCATCGCTTCACTTTAGATGGCATTTATTAACCCCCTGGGGCCGTATGAATTACTTTTATGATGGATGGATGCGCTTTTTTTGGGCTTCAAAATCTCAGTTACTATTCACTCCCATTATAAAGCTTGGAAGAGCCAGGATTGTGTTTGGCTGGAAGAAGAAAGTCATATACACCTATGGCTTGAGGGTGAAAAAATAATGGGAAAATTTTCATTTTTGGGCGAACTAACCTTTTAACTCCGTCTCATTCCATCGGATGTACGTCATTGCTTGCGTTACATGACTATATTCCAGAAAACATTAGGTAAAGCATCATAAGTTGTTCAGTTACGTTTAAAGATTCCATATACAAACCTGGCATTTTAAAATACTGCATGGCCACACTTGTGTTTAGTGGCCCAGGCACATTATGGTTTGCACGCTGAGGCCAGTCAGCCCCTGGAGAAATTCAGGTTTTAGTGTCACAATAAAGGGCAGAGGACCATCTCATCCAGATGGGACTTAACCTACTTCTGTATAAGAGCTTTGCCTCACAAACAGTTTCTGAGCGTCCTATTTATGCCTGTGTTGTGTATTGTGCTGAACCTCACTGCATAAACCAGTGAATTTTATTTATAGACAGACGTGTTTTGCTTATTGTCATTATCCGTTCTTTGCATCTCTTTGTTAATGTAATACATGTCGATTAGTGCTCTAATTATATGCTAATATAATTGCACCCAATCTCTAATTAACAGCTAATAAGTACATGAAGGATATCAAGCATATAACCCCTGGTGGAATCATGCCTTTTAAAAGTAGCGAACTTTAAACACTTTTTAATGCTGCATGGGACTAAACACACACACACACACAAATCATGCAAAATAACCGTATGCAGTAACAAAATTCCCATGATAATTAGCTTGGTTCATCAGTTGTCTGCAATGCGGTGGTGTGAAGCATTTAGACAGGATATGTGTTCAAGTATACAATAAAACTTGTTAAAGGGATACCCTGTCAATTACACTTTATTTCGATAGCCCACTTTAGACATTCTAACTATAAGTAACTTTTCAACTACATTTCAACTAACTCTCATTAGAGTATTAGCAGACTGTCAGTAGACTGTTAGGTTAGGGTAGGGTTAGGAGAATAAGTTGACTTGTAGTTGCCAAGTTACTTATTGTGAGACTTTGCATGTTCATTGCTTTATATTATTATTATACTGATCTATTGAAATACATTTATTGTTAGTAATAATGATATTTTTATAAATAACTATTTTTTTATTTTTTTATAATGGGAATAGTTTACTTTTCATGTTACTTCAAAATCGTTAGATTACAGTGCATGAGACTTATATGGTGTTTTTATTATTATTATTATTATTTTGGAGCAGCATTTTATGGACAGCCTCAGTCCGCATTCATCATCATTATATATAAAAATAGCGTCCATTTATCAAAAATGTATGGAAGCTTGTTTCCGCCACAGAATAAAACATTTTAAAAGATAATTGCGACTTTTTATCTCACAATTGCGAGTTTACGTCTCAGAATTAGATGTCACAATTGTGAGATATAAAGTCGCAATTGCGTGTTATAAAGTCAATAAACTCGCAATTCTGACTTTTTTCTCGCAATTGCGTGTTATAAAGAAAAAGTCAGAAATGCGAGTTTATTTCTCGCAATTACGATTTTATATCACGCAATTGTGAGATAAAAAAGTATGCATTGCGAGATCTAAACTCGCAAAGTGAGAAAAAAAAAGTCAGAATAGTGAGATCAAAAGTTGCTATTACCTTTTTTTACTTTTTATTCTGTGGCGGAAACAAGCTTCCATAGAAATGCACCTGTTGTGTTTCACAAATAGTCGTTCAGGTTTGGAGGGTGAGCGAATCATAACCAAATTTTCTAACTCCTCTCTGCCCTCTCTTTCTCTCTTTCGCCCTTCTATATTTCCTGTGCCGCCCAGAAATGCTGATGTGGATATAACTGATGAGAGCTGCGTGTCTCTCCTTTCATTTCCGGCCTGTCAGCTTAGTTTTTGTGTAATTATTTTAATGGGGTGTGACAGTAGCGTAACGTATCAGCAGTCGGAGATGAGCAATCGCCCAGAGCCGGTCCTCGACCAGCACGTGTCAGCACGACCCCCTTCATTTGCCTCGCTCGCATCTCTCTCCTCAGTACTTGAACCGTGCAGAGACAGGGTCGAGAAGACTGGTTTTTATAAAGCAAAACATATGTAAGCGATTGTCCATGTACAGCTTCCCGTCGGCCTTGCTCTCTGTCTCTGTATTCATCCATCTTTTCCACCCATAACACACAACACACACAATTTTTCTGCCTCAAGTGCTTAAGCTAGTAATCCTGTAGCTATACTTCTCAGGTTGAAATCTCACGGTAACGCTTCCACATGTCTTCCCCCCACCTTACGGTTCCCTCAATATTGTATAAAGACTGAAATATTAATAGGGAACTTTTTAGTAGAAGCTCAGCTATGTAGTGACACCCACGTTCAGGCCTGAAGTGAGAGCTGAGGCTGTCGACTTATTGATTGGTGGATGTTGACTCGGCTCGGAGGAAGTCTGAGGCTCATCAAGATCTGAGGCTGTCTGTAATTGATTATTTCTGGACTTATTAAGGGGCGAAAATGCTTTAAAAAACTCCATTTGGGATTTCAAAGCTACTTTAAGTAGTCATTTGTTTCTTTTAAAGATATTTAAAACAAGCTCTCACTTGGATTGGCTGTGAAATGCTTGCAGTGTTCTGCCTTTTAGAATGTTTCAGCAAGTTTATGCCTGTTTCTCTATGGCTGTTCAGTTCGGTGTCTGCCTAGGGCAGTGTGACAGTCAAACAGCTCAGCAAGTGAGCAATGCTATCTCGCCTAGCCAAAATAACCGACTTTCATGTATCTCTGCATACACCAGCTGTTTGCTACAGCGATAGTTGAACGCACCAGTGAGGGACAAAAATATCACATTTGTCTGGAGAGTAACTGCAGCTTAAACATAAATGTGTATATGCATCCACATTGATACAATATTATCTACATCACTAGTGTTGGGTTAACAGATTAATTAATTAACAGATTAACCAGATTAACAGATTAATTACAGTTTTATACGGTCTGTGAGGCGTTTTTAGTTTTTTATGCACCCTCTGTTTGGCGCAGTTAACATTTTTTCATTGATTTATTGGAATTTGAGAACGGTGTAAATAGAGTCTTTCAGAAATATACTGCCGGACTGCATGCAGGGCGTCATGCCATGAAATTAGTTTAGAAAAGTTGAACAGCACTTCAACAGTAATTAAAAGAGCTTGTTGGCTGGGCAGTAATGAAATCTCTCTTAGACTACATATTGATCCATGTTTGCTGGAGGAAAATACTGGGATGATTAAAAGCTTGCTGATACAGGCATTTTCTCTGGACGACGTGTTCTGGTTTTACTCCTGTGTCAACATGGCAAGGCATGCGGTGGCTAAAGTGGATTGTAAGGCAAATTCCTTATAATGTAGAGTGCGTCATTCGTTTGCATTAGGCATAATTGGAAATACAGATGTAAATTTCTATTTTCCATGCATGTCTTTTTCATATAGATATAAGGTTGACTAAGTATAGGGAGTATTAGGGACCTAAGTTTAGCCTATATCACCCAAAACCTGCCTAAATGTTTTATAAAATACAGCAAATTTCAAGTCAGTGTTAAAATGTTGTGCAGACATCAGAGTTCATGAGTGTAATTGAGAAAGAAGGTTATTAAACCAACTTTTTTATCAACAAGATGCCAGCGACTCACAGCAATACCAAATCAATCCTGCTAACAGTGTGAACCACCTGATGTCATCCTTGGCCCTATCAACTAATGTCAATTGCGCACCAGTGGTTTTTGTGTACGAGAAGGTAAAAGGCATGTGTGTTTTCAAGTTTATTTTGTGTGCTGATGTTGTTTAGAAAGTGAGCAATGAAAACACTCAATATCACACTTGCCACACTGTCAAATAGCACAGCTCATTCATTTTCAACAGTGTTACTGAGGTCAACAGCCACTCTGGAGAATCTCACTCCCAATATAACTGGTTCTCAACTGGACATGACAAAAAACTTTCTACATTCTGTGTGCTTTATTTATAAGGAGGAACTAGTGGCAGTCCTGACTCACTTAAAATTTATACACGTATTTATTTATGAAGTGAAGTGACTTGACGTGAAGGCCAAGTATGGCAATTTTGAATTTGTCCTCTGCATTTAACCCATCTAAGTTAGTGCACACACATTGGGGCCAGTGAGTAGTGAACACACACACACACACTGCAAACTGTGGACACACACACCCGGAGCTCGAGGACACCTCAGTTGTTTCCTGCCGGTATTGAGAATCGAACCCATTACCTTCAGATTACAAGTCTGTCTTTCTAACCATTATGCCACGACTGCCTTTGAGGACTTAGTACTATATTTGTTTGTTTGTTTGAGGAACTAGTGGTAGTCCTGACTCACTTAGTACTGTATATTAATTCATTCATACATTTATTTAAGATCAGCTTGACTCTGAGAGGGCATTTGCCAGTTTGAATGGGCATAATTCCTCTGTGTGAAAGTGTGTGAAATTAATGGTTCACGCAACATTTCTGGCACTCCAATAATCAAAAGTCCAAGAGGAAGCATAAATCAAATGGACCTATTAGAGACATTTGTGGTATTCCCATTTGAAAAAAATCCTCTGCCACTAAAATGAATGGCTCCAATTCATCAAAACTGAAATCATGTTGCTTTAGACTGAAATTGTATGGCCTTGTATCAGTGATCAAGGGTGCATTGGCAGCTGTTTTATTATTATTGAATACACTCTAAAAAGAATTTTAATGAGAGGGTTTGTTACATTAGGCTCTCTGATGTGACTGATGTCACATCAACAACATATAATGGTGTTATAAATAGCCTTCCTCGCAGGTAGTAATAGCAGGTGTTGTGTGTCTGGAGATGCCTGCTGTCATGGCACAATTCCATTTCTAGGCCTTATGTTCACTATATTTTTTTTAATCAGTATTTTTCCCCCCTTTTTTGGGGGAATAAAACATTTTGCAGAATAAAAACTATATAAAGAGAAAAATACTTATTTTCATAGAAAATATCCTGGTTTCTTTTTAAATATATATTTTTCTACCCATTAGCAAATATTGTTTTTCTTCTTGTTTTAAGCAACATTTCTCATTTAAAACAATATTTTGTTGCAGGAATGCAATACAGACTTATCATGAGCTCTGAGGTATGACGATATCAAAGTGCTCGTATATTGGTGTACTGTATGTTTGAATATTTTGCGAACATTGCATCATACAAGTCTTTTCAAGTACTAATTTTACTTTGACTCAAATGTTGTAATGTTGTGAAAGAATAAACAGTATTTTTACAATCTCAAACTCTTGAGAATCTATCTCAGTATGTTCTGCCTGTCATTTCATGCCCGTCATTTCATGCCTCATTCATTTATGCTGTTTTTCACTTGTACCCTTCTAAATTTCCCCTTCATCTTTGCCATTTCAGATAATTTTCTTTCTCTGCCATATCAATATTTCCTCACCTTCTTCAACTACAAGGCACAAAAAAAGCATTCAAAAGTTGATAAACTTCACTCGGTTCTCACACACGCCAGTTCCGCCCATTCAATCCCAGTCGGCTCTCAGACTGTCCTTTGTATGGAGTGATCGCTCTCTGAATCTTCCCTCTGTGCTGGATGAAAGCGCAAAGTGTATCATCCTGACATCAGCCAAACATCCCTTCTCCAGAGCTTGAACATAGCTTTGCCATTAGATTCCCGTGTCTCTCATTCCATCTAGAGGAGGAACATCCCATGGCATTCAGGTCAACTGTGTAACTGTGCATGCATTAATATTTCATCCTACAGAAGCGTTCTGGAGATGCAATGCAGGAATTATATCATGGACTTACACCATAAAGATCCAAAATTCAAGATGCACCAAAAATTGTTGCTTTCGGAATAAAACATGATGTTTTATAAACAAAGTTCGGGAGGAGCACGTTCAAATAATCAATCCAATCTACTTGTCATCAAACAATTACTATGTCTACCCTATCAGCATGAGAAGAAGCATATATATATATTCACTCTGTCAACTCACCTAACATTCCTTGACAATTTTCCAGCATCCCTCCACCACCCCGACTCCTCACTCTTGGCTCATTCTTTTACAGCCAGGAATATGGGGGGAGTACTCTGGGTTCGGGCCGAATACCGAGCCCGGAGCCCTCTCCTCGGACAGCACGCCAAATACGCTTTTATTCTATCTGACTTATTTGTAAGTGTGAACTCGTGAACTAGCTCAAAAAATGTGTACACGATCTTTCAGTTTGGTATCCAGTTTTGATGTTTACAGGCAAATGATCTTCTACTAAAGAGGCTGGAACGTTTTTGGGGGCTAAAATGTGTCTCAAACCCTTTGGTTAGTGTCTGAATGTAGCTCGGTATGGCACCAGAGTCATGTTGTTTAAGTTTATTGCCAGAATTTTTTTCCGCCTGAGGTTTCAATGGAGCAATCAAGTATACCCAGGAGCCAAACACCACTAGAGCTCCCCTGATCTGTGTTTGAACCACACATCACCCTCTCTGGGCATGTTCTGACAGATCAATGCAGCCAGGTCTTTTCAATTAAAAAGATTTGCTGCAGTCTTCCTTGTGAGATTGAATTATTGACATACACATGTGACCTGAGAGCTTTGATTAAATCTTGACCGTGGAGTTGTGTCTTTTGTAATGTTTGGCCTTAAGACACACACAGGCCCTGTTTTTTTTACATTATAAACAGTGGGGACTGATAACATTTTGAACATTTGTAGACCTGAAAAAAGTATATAGTGGAAAAGTTTTTATGCTGTTGGCAAAATAAGGTTGACATGCAAGCAAGTTTGTGCCACTGGCCATGACAATTTTGTATAAAAGGATCATTTCTCTTATATGAAATTCTAAAAGAATGCAAAATATTTTTCACCATTGTTCTCAGACTCTTTGAACTCACAATGTGTTTACGATCTAACTTTTTTAGTTTAAGGAATAATATTGCTGCAAGTTTGCTCTTCTAGCTCAAGAGACTTTGTGGGGTCTGTTTATTTTGAACTAATAGTATTAAGAGATAAAACAATTGTTGACATACAGTAAACTATAGAGAAATTAAATTAAATTGGAAAGCATTGCTCTTAAATTTTGGAAGAATTTGATAAGAAGTTTGAGTTTATGTTGAGATCTCTTGCCAATTTTACTGTCTTGGCAAATCTGAGTCAATTTGTAGCATCAATGAGATCTTTCCTAAAATGTCAGCGATGGTGTATGTGATATTAATGGGGTATATTTCCTCAGGAGAAAAATCTGAGAAGCAGGAGACTTAAAGGGGTCACATCATACATTTTATTATATTTTTCCCAGAGGTCCACTTACATTATTAGTAAAGTGTTAGTGCCTAAAACACTCATTATTACATGGCCATTTTCCACAATCTCTTCGACCCTTACAATTTCACAATCCCAAAATATCGCCTTCTTTGCAAAGCCTGTAACATGAACTGTAACATGCCACTAAACTTTTAAAGAAGTGTTGGTAATTCTTTTGAATAAGTAATTACTTTGCCACCACTAAAAAGAACTGTAAACCCAAATAAGTTAGCAGAACTCAAAAAATTTAAGGCAATCGATTGCCTCAATTTTTTTAAGTTTTGAAATTCAAAGTTTAAGTAAGCAGAACTGGCAGATATTAAGTTTGTACTTAAACATTTCAAGTTAAGAACAATTCAAATCAGAGTACACTATTTCATACATTTAACTTAAAGCTAGTTTGCTAACATACTATTATGTTATCATGCTAACAATAGTATGTTATACAGCACTTGCTGCATGAGTGCAACAATATAAAGATTTTATTTGCTCTCAAATCAAGCCGCATGCACCACTTGTCACCATGATGGTAACTATCCTAAAACCAACATTAACAGAAATTCTTCTAAATTAGCATAACAAAACATTAATCAGTACTCAATCTCCCACTTAACATTAATCTTGCACAAAAAAAACAACATTATATTACACTTAATTTTAGCATTTTCTCTCCCATTCAAGTGCCATCGGCAAAGCATGCTGGGAAATAGACAAACTTGAAAGAAAAAGAAAGTGCTAAATACTCATAAAAGTTAATTTGACTGAACTAATTAGTTTAATTTAAGTTGGTCCTACTCAAACCAATTAATTATTTTGAGCGTTAGGGTTTACAGAGTATGAATGTAATCCTGACCTGCTTCATTCGCCATGTCGTTGTCATGAGCTGCCAGTGTCAGTTATGCCGCTTCACTGCCAATCACAAATCCTTTCACGTGGCCTCATGGGAAAGTAAATGTGCACTTCAGAATCTCGCCGGAAGTACAGTAGTAGGTCATCCGGGTATACTTTTCATCCACTGTTAGTGTTTTATGAGTACTCTGATTTTGAAATACTCTTTTTACACACTGTTATTTGCCTACTATATAGTAGTGAAGTATGTGATTTTAGATGCAGCCTATGATTGGGTGCTGATCACTCGATATTTAAAACTAAAGTCTGATTTCAAAGAGAGGAGAGTTCAAAATGAGTCATTTTGTGTAGCACCATTTCAATGTTCAGTGTTTTAAATTCTTATGAAAGTACATTTTCATATTCAGATGAAGTTTTTTTTTTATCTCAAAAGATCAAGGACGATTTGATTCCTCGTGTTAAGACCTATCTAGGAGAAGCAGTTGAGATATTAAAGACATGTAATTTGTGATTTGTCTTTCCTGTGGGTTTCGTCTCTTTCCAAGGAACCACTGACATAAATTGGGTTGAGAAGAAGCGACGCTCAACTCCATCTGGAGTTCTAGAATTAGAACAATGAGAACACTTAGAACTGCAATTATCACAGCTGACTGTGATTCCACATTAGTCGACGTTGACGTTCAGTTTGCTTTCAGAGCGAGAGGTGACTTTGCACTAGGAAGGAGGAGGAGGAGAGAGGGACCAGATTTACACTTCTCTGCAGTCCCAGTGTATGTCATTAAAGGCAGGGGTCCATGTAGCAATTCCACTCCCGTCCCACCTTCCTCTCCGGCCCGGAAAGCCTGACTCCGATCTGATTTATCTGCCCTGTCTCTCAGGCCTGGCTTTTCCCGCCAGTGGGGAAAACAAAGCTGACTAGATTTACGCCTGGAGATGAGATTAGATTCGCCTTGGCACGAGCACATGGCTCCGGTAATGGTTCAAACCACTCCCCTCTTCGCCCCCGTCCCGCCCTCCCTGCCGAGCTCTGATTCGGCGTCTGTACGGCCACTGGGTCCAACTGATGGATGCTCGCTTGCGCTCTGCCTCTAAAAATATTCTGCGCAAGACACTCTGATATTAATTCACTCTCACAAAGCTTCTGTTCTCTGTTCTCCCTGTGTGTCCTCTCCCTCTGTCCCCGGTGAACTCTTGTCCTCTATATTTATTATCCTTTTGTTGCTTTGACATCACTCTTTCTTCCTGCTTGCCGCCGCCTTCCACTTACTTTTCAAAATTTGCACACATGGGTTGGGCTGTATGACCAAACAATTATATCATTGTAAAGGTCATTTTTAGATCACGGTAACTTTATATGTATGGTACAATGTTTAGTCAAACAGTCATTATCACCGAAAATTTTACCATTATGAACAGGGTTTATTATGCAGTATTATAAACAGACTGACTTGTCCACCTTATTACATGTTGGCTTACCGAATAAATATAACTTAATTGGTAACACTTTACAACAAGGTTCATTAGTTAACATTAGTTAATGTATTAACTAACATGAATGAGCAATCCATTTGTTACTATATTTGTTAATCTTTGTTAACGTTAGTTAATAAAAATACAGCTGTTCGTTGTTAGTTCATGTTAGTTCACAGTGCATTAACTAATTAACTAATTAACTAATGTTAATAAAGTATTAGTAAATGTTGAAATTAACATTAACAAAGATTAATAAATGCTGTATACGTGCAGTTCATTAGTTAACATTAACTAATGTTAACTAATGAACCTTATTGTAAAGTGTTACCACTTAAATTTTTTCCCCCAGTTAAAATATCTAAAATTGATTGAAACAAGATAAACATACTTTACAGAAGCAAAACTGGCAATTAATAGTATGGGGGAAAAAAAATACTATGGAAGTCAATGGAGTTCATCAACTGTTTGGTTACCGACATTCTTTCAAATATGTTCTTTTGTTTTCAGCAGAATGAAATAAATTCATAAACGTTTGGATCAACTTGAGGGTGAGTAAATGATATCAGAATTTTTATTTTTTGAGTGAACTATCCATTTAAGTACACAGTCTTATACCTTTATCTTTTTATCCAAATGTCAAATACTTTTTATTTTGTAATGTTGTGATAGTTGTAATTCATCTTGTGGCCGGTTGGTTTGAATCATAGCTTGTACGAAGCTTTTTTAACGAAGACCTTTTGTGAAAATACTTTAGTAACCAAGGCCACTGAAAAAGTTGCACAGGTGCACTCTATTGAATTCCATCTAGGCAACCACAGACAACCAAACTGCTTCATTTTGTGCATCCATTGACAACAAGTTCTCCCTCTTAGTCTGATTTGGACACATTCTGCTTTGTATTTTCACATACGTTTCTTCCATAAAGCAGTCCTGACCAGGCAAATATATCTACCGCAGTGGAAATGGATCTAAAATATATTTTTACCATCATACCACCCAGTCCTAATGTATGTCCCTCTCTCTTCTCTCCGTATCTCTCAGCTCCAGTTATTTTATATGGCGCAGGTCGCAAGTGGGCCTACCTGTTAGTATCTGTTTAATTTGTTGCAACAGGGCACACCATGCAGAGTAAAGAAGATTAATCTTCTCATGCACACTGAGGTCTGGTTGAGGCTCTTATCTCACAGATAAATGACTCTTTACTCACTAAACATGTTGCATTGTGTAGTTTTGAATGGTCTTGTTTACCTCCAATGTACCCGCTCAGGACTTGATTTATGATAGCGCCTTCCTCATCGTTTGGGTTCTCGGTATCAATTTTTGGGTGGTTTTCTGAGGCTCATTACTATCTGTAAACTCTTCAGATTCTGTATCCCCTTCAAAAAAAAAATGATCAGGGATCTTATTTCTGTCTCATGCGAGATGCAACTGAAAATGACACGCGTGTAAGATGCAACTCTGCACAGTTTAAGTCCTAAGAAAGAATGCGCTTGTACTTCTGAAATGAAAGACCTTGGAACCTTCAAATGTTTTTCCGCAGCTCCTCTTCCATCACTCACTCGTAGATTAATGATTCGTAGCGTGCCGACATCATTCAAATCTCAAAATAGGATCCCAGCTTTTAAAAATAGTTTTTTATGAGCCATTTCCAGCTGATCTGTGAACCCGACGATCATTTTTAATAATGCGCTAATCATTACAGGGACTCATAAACTTCAGCACCCACTGCGAAGGCAGGGCGAGCCGGGAGTGTATCAGTTCAGGTCTTGGCAGCTGTTTGGAGGCCGACAAATACAGCAGCCAAAATCCGGTGGCCGTTATAAATGGCCCTGTCCTTCAGAGAAAGATAGCAAGGACTTCAAGACTGCTGGAGATGGAGAGAGGGAAAGGGAGTGGCAGAGAGAGAGAGAGAGAGAGAGAGAGAGAGAGTGTGTACTACCTGCTTGGAAAGTGCTGTATTCAGGAGAAACATATGCCCGATGATCTGAGGAATCATGTCAAAATTGTGAGGGATCGAGTCGCCCCCGGTGTTAGGGATTTCAACATCCAGGCAAACACTGCAAAATCTCTCTCCCACTCTTTTTCAAATATCACCCGTTCTATGAATGAAAGTGTCAGAAAGGCCAACAAAGAAATCTATTTACTGTGAATTATTGACTTAAAATGAAAATCTGGTCATTATTTACTCACCCTCATGTCACTTCAAAACTAAATAGCTTACTTTCTTCTGTGATAAAATACAAAGTTCTGTCATTAAACTCTAGATGGCGCATGCTAATAGGTCCTTAAATCACATCATTGTCTATAGGGCACAGTTGATTGGTTCCTGCTGTATCAGTAGCCAATGAGCTCGCTGCACAAACTTCAAATACTGATCAGCATTTTCTGTAGCAGTTGTAGCGCTTTCAGAAACCCTCCACCTTCCCCAGCTCCACCTGTATAGATCTGCTACGGGTAGTTCATGTATGCTCTAAATGCAACAGTGTGTTGTGTATGTATTGGCAGTAGCAAGTCCCGCACAACAACAATAACCAATAGCAGCAGCGTAGCAGATCTGTTCCGCCAAGACCAAACATATCAACATTGCCATATTCATTACCATGCCAAACACTCCAAGAGTTGTCATGACAGAAATTTAATTAAAAAAAATATATATATTTTTTTTTTACATTTTTTTGGCCCATACAATGGATGTCAGTATGCTCTACTGTTGTTGTTTGTCTTCAAAATGGCTTGTTTCAAAATCTCCTTTTTCTAAAATGATGACTATTTAAATTTTTGGGTGAATATAAATTAATATAATTATTATTTTTTTTATTCACATGCCTCGTAATCTTTATTCAAAATAACCTCCCCCTCCATCTTGCAGCGTCATCTCTTCTCTGATGATGTTTACTGGCACGAGGTTACCTATCACTCACATGAGATCCACCAATAGCAAACCACAACCATCCATTCAATTCCCAATGGACAAAATCAAGTCCTGTCCTACATTTTTTTTCTTGCTTGAGAAGCCGTTTCACTCAGATATACGTCATAATATGGTAGAAAAGACTATTTAAACTTCATGCTGACTTTAAAGATGAATTGTGTAACTTCTGTGAAAAACATGGTGTTAGTCAACTGCTGTTTTTTGTGTGTTTTTTTTCAAGTATAGGTGTCTTTCTTGACAAAGCAACTGAGCAATGCATGTTTCCTTTTGCTAAGTTATGACTCCAAGAAGCAAACAAGTTTATTATAATAAAACTCTAGAAGTACTTCCTGGAGCCCTTGTAAGTATGTAAAAGGTCATATGAGAAACGGCACTCCTTTTCTGAGGATAAATCATTTGAAGTGACTGAGGCCAAATAACCTTCTCGATGAACATTCACTAGAAACCAATTCATAGGATATTCAAGTGCCTCGGTTTCTTTGGCGACACAATGTACCCTGATGAGAAATGACAGGGAATGCGTAAATTCATCTAAGCACCTTCTAACGCCGGCATCACACACAAAAAGACACAAATAAGAATGTCTGTGCGTGCATTTCAGTGGTTACAGGAACAGAATAGGCTGCGTGCTGTAATTTTCAAGTTACACCTCATCAGCCATCGCTGCATTCCCAGACTGCTTTGCATCCCAGACTTATGGCCGCGGTTGTGGGGGATAAGGAGCGTTCAGCACTTTGCGTTTAATCAATCTGTCCGTGAAGGTGACATTTTCAATTGATCCGCTGCAATTTACTTCGCAGAGTGTCTGTCCTATTTTCATCCGCTGCTGTTTTAAGGTGCTCAGCAGTGCCAGTGAAGCCGTCGTGTGTGTTTGGAATATCAGAGGCGCTTTCATTTGAAGGGGTTTCAGGTTAATGCACTCTGTCCTGGAGCCAGGAGAGCGTTCGTGTGGTTACCTGGGTGTTATTTGCGTGTGTTTGTTTGTTGGTTGTTAAATTCTCTCCATCTTGATTATTTTCCCAGCTTTCCCATCTGTTTCCAAGGCAATGAGTTCATTTATTTGCTAATTAGTAATTAGTGTTCGAGATGATGATGAGAATAGAAAATTAATCTGTTGCATGACAAATGAATGTAACAATGGTATTTTTTACCAAAAAAGACAACCTGTAAACAGCAAGAAATAAATGTCTATATCATAATTAAAACTAGAAACCAATTCATAGGATCCATAGGATATTCAAGTGTTGTGTGTGTGTGTGTATGTATGTATGTATGTATATATATATATATATATATATATATATATATATATATATATATATATATATATATATATATATATATATATATATATATATATATATATGCACACGCACACGCACACGCACACACACAAATAAATATATACATATACAAATAAATAAATAAATAAATATATATATATGTATCAAATATCGTACTTTTTACTCCCCTACATTTCTGTCAAGGTCCTTGAGTAGAAAGTAGTAACGTCAGTCAGGGGATGATTTTGGTTGCAGGGGTTGCATTTTGGTTGGAAATGAAAGTCGGGTTGACGTCAGAACCCGACTGATGTTGGTTTCTGACATCAACCTGATTTTCATTTTCAACCACAATACAACGTCTGTCCAACGTTGGAGATTGACGTCAATCTGGCGCTGGATTCTGACATCAACCTGATTTTAACTTTCAACGTTGGGTTTGGTCTTCTAAATGCGAATTTTGTCATTGTTTTGGAGCACACTAGCTTATAGATAACAGTAAGGCTAACATATTCATACTGAAAGCCAAAAAAACTTTAAATGGGGCACAATTTGAGGGAACAGCCATTTGGGTGTCTGAAACCATTGTGGACGTTATTGAGTGCACTTATTCAATCTCACATTCAATCCCACTACTGGAACTGTGTTCTAGAAATAAATTTGATATTGATATGAGGATAAAGGGGCGATTATTTTTTTTTTTTTGCTTGTAGGATGTTACATTTATATTACATTACACATGCGGTAAAAAAAATAAAAAAAATAATTCCAAACTTTTGATTACCAATGCACATTATCTTACATTGTGAACCAAAACACATTTTATGATTTGTTAAAACTAACAAAAAGCTTTACTTTCAGCATGCTGGACAATCCTCAGTTTCTTAGCATGAGCGTGGCAATGGCAGGCGGTGTGAATCTCATTTGGGTCAGTCTGTATTAGGATCTGAGCGTGAGTGGGACGGACAGGCTGTTGAGTCTATCCAGCTGGCCTCAGATCAGTGGGTTTAAGAGCTGCCAGGTGTCAGATGCCAACTAAAGAACAGGCTGGAGGTGGCACGGCCAGTTTAAATGACGCCAGTCGTACCGTCCTGTCGGTTAGAGAGGCATTTAAATCCTGCGATATTAATCAGTGCTGCTATTGTGATAGTGAAACAAGTGATACCGTTATTTATCTCCATTTCCCTCCCTCTGTCGCTCTCTCTCTCGGACTATTATTCACGCTCTATTCTCTGCGTGCTCGAATCCATGTTAGAGGCAGATGCTCAATTGGAGTCACATACGTTCATGTATTCAAGTTTGTCTCTGCCATCTTGATTATCATGCAAATCTGTTACTTCCTAGTACTTCATGCAGGCAGGGGATAAAAACAGCCATATTTTGCAGAGCCGACATTAATTTGATAAAAGTGGATTGCACAAATCTACTGAAGTGGGGACTGAACCCCAATGCATTATTCAAACACGCTTGCGTCGATGCACAATCGAGCCCTGAAAATAAAAGCACGCAGAATAATCTAAGACACTATTTTATGCAATATAGCTCATATACCTTGCTGCCATACTGTGGGCTTTCTTTTTCTCTATATATTTCTCTTTCTGACTCACTCTTTTTGCCCATAACAGAAGCAGTAATGTATACAACCCCAATGTGGGGAAAGGTCAAACAAATCTATTTTAAGTCCCTGTGATGAAAATCAAGATTTTAATGTTGTTTTAATGATGTCTATGTGGTGTTTTTAATATTCTTTAAGACAAACCATGTGCAAATTCATAAGTCAACACCATTGCTGAGTATTTTCTCCTCTTAACTGTGTTGACGTGGTTGGTTACAAGGTAGTTTGTGATGTCAGAAACACCAGCGGTTTTTGAGACTGTCTTTGGTTCACTGAAGTTTTAAGGAGAAAATACTCAGCAATGGTGTTGATTTATGCATTTGTACATGGTTTGTCTTATATTAAGCATATTAAAACACCACATAGACATATAAACAACATTAAAAGCTTGATTTTCACCACAGGGGGACTAGGTGAACTAGCGAGAGCTCCATTCCGTTCACACAGAACACGTTTTTCCATTCCACTGCACTACTTTGTGTAAACGCGCTAGACGGACATGCTTGGCCGTTGTGCTCGCGTCTTGCACCTTTTGCAGCGTCTGCTGAGTGATACGGCATTCTAAAAACACAGCTCTCAAGTTAAAATGAACGCCTTGCGGTTTTTCTCCATTCAACTGCCCACGCCTCACGTTTTTCAAAGCAAAAACGCGTTCTGTGTGAACTAGCCCTTATTCTGGTTGTTGTCTGGTAGGAGTCATGGGTCAACTGAAGTCCCCAGGTGGCCCTGGAGGCCCCGAATTCACTCTTTCAGCTTATACATGGGCGCCCCTCTTATAGGAAGGACCCCTGAGCGCAAGACACTTGCCACGTCTGTCACAGAGGAGCTGTGCCAGCCGACAGATCGCCTCACTTTGAAGCCAAAGGCTCTGACACTGCAGAGTTATAGGCCAAGAAAAAGAGATGCCAACATTAAAGAACAAGAAAGACTAGACTAGCCTTTGAAGTAAAGGAATTTCACACTATCTCCCGCTCTTTGATTCACGCTCCATAATTTTGCATGAGGAGGTCTCCCATGGCAACCAAAGTGCATTTCAATGATGTCATGTCCAGGAAGATTTAAATATCTGAAATCTAAATTTTGTTTTTGAAGACACCATAAATGTAAGCCGCATACTAATGGAGAGACAAATGTATAATTTATGATGTCAGCATGCAAAGCATAAGAATGTTTATATTTATCATCTTAAAGGAATTTTCCAACCAAACTATCCCTTTAATGAAGCAGATATAACCATCATGTAAGCCATATCTATCAACTCCATGAAGTGGCTGATTAGTATTCATAACCAATCCCAGAATTCCTCTCACCCCATGTTTACCCTGTTGTCTCAATTTCCCCTTATCACCTCCAAAGACTCGACTCAAATTGAGTGTTATTAATGTTATGGTACAGAGAATTGCTTTGAATATATCGTGTAATATTTATGCCAGGTTCTCACACTCGCTAACATAAAAATGAAATCATAATTGCTGCGTCTTTCAGATTGTGGATTAGAAGTGCTCTGAATGCCTATGCATGTGTGTTTGTGTGTGTGACTAACGTCATTAATATTCCAACTGTGTTCAAATATCTGTCTGGAAGGCCTTAATTATGACAGCCGGGTACCTGGCAGGCCTAGAAATCAGAGTCTGGGGGAGGAAATATCAATTGATTCGCCCCAGAGGCCCAGCTGTCAATAATAACAACGGCTTGGCTTCAGAATTCCCCATTACAGCCCATTTCCAACCACAGTAACAATGAAAATGAAAGCTTTAGCGTAAGTTCTGCTGGGAAGACTCAATAGTTATGTCGCTTATTACCTTCTCATCTAACCAGTCGTGTTCTAATACTTGTAGTATAAAAGATCGGTACTTACACATGTCTGAGTTCGCAGATGCTTATGCCAACATTCACCTCCATCCTCCCCACCACCACCAGGATGGTCCCTTCCCACGTCCCAGGGGGGTCGACTGCGCCCCTGCCTTCGTCTTTAGGAAATGCAGATTCCGTTACCCTCGGATTGCGAGCTACGGACGGGGTCTACGGAACTTTAAATCACAATACTTGCTTGCTGGGCTGTTAATAGATGTATGCTTGTTACGTTATTTTGCCTCCCGAGTCTTTCTGGTAGAACTATTATCACTTGGATTACTTCAAGGTTTAAACTGTCCACAGTGGAGTACATATCAATGGAATTTCAATTAAAAGGAACTGGGATTCAAAGACAAAGTGCAATGGTGTTGAACAGGCGTGGGCTTGTGTGAGCTGCTATACTTCACAGTACAAAGAGAGTATGTAGAAAGCTCAAGATATCACAGGGTCTCAAGTGAGCCCTTTAGATGTTACAAATGAATCAATGCTGCTTTATTTATCAACGTGCAAAAAAAACATACAGTGGGTCCTAAAGTTCGAGACCATTAGAAACTAGTTCCTGTAAATGATTGACATCATTTTGAATTGGAAATCTCAGATTGTATATATATATATATATTTTTTTTTTTTTTTTTTTTTTTATGTCACTCTCTATTTTATTTTATTTGATTAGTAACCTAGAAATAGTGCAGGATTAAATGTTATATACATTTAAAAACAAAAATGTCATATTCATTTGACATCATTTACTGTACATGTTTTTTTTTATCGATTTTTTATTTATTTAAACTAACTAAATTTATATTTTTATTGATTTATTGATGAGTAGTTTGAACATATTAATGGTTTAAAAAGTGTGTGAATTCAAAGAATGATATAAAATAATCCTGGCCTTTCAGAACTGGCTGTGCACTGAAATTGGTTATGGGAATTATCTGTGCTAAGAATGAAAAAGGCAAATGAAAAGTGGAAAGTAAGAAATGGAAATCATTATCTTGGGACATAACATGGAAAATAATAGACTTCTCTTATTAGTTGAGTTTTGAATGTCATCTTAGTCAAATTTGTAATGGCCTGTAAATTACCCATTCCATCTTTTTTCTTCTGACTGGCTGAACATTTTGAACATGAGGCATGGCTCTTATGTTTGACGTTAATCAGAATTTGCAGTCTTTATCAAATAGATTTCAATATTCAAGAAATATGCCATTCCTGATGACACAGATGAATTTCCAAAGGCGGTATTAAGTAATTTTGAGCCTGAACAAGCAAGACAGATTCTAAGAAAAGACAGATATTTCTCCCTTGGGAAAAAAAGGATCAATAAATATTGAAAGACTAAGGATTTTCTATTATTTATGAACTGGAATGGATCTGATTTTTTTCCTCCTAAATATATTGTAATTTTTAATGTCTGAGAACAGCGTGTAAATGACACCGCATCTGTCTTGTTTAGTTTAGTGTCTTTCTGTCTTAGTGTTGAGTAAGTAGGAGAAATGATTCATTGTAGTGAACAAGGTTGTTGGGAAACATGATTCATTTTAGTGAACCGGATAGTTGGGAAACATGATTCAATTTAGTGAACCGGATTGTTGGGAAGCACGATTCATTTTAGTGAACCATATTATTGGGAAGCACGATTCATTTTTGTGAACCAAATTGTTGGGAAGCATGATTCATTTTAGTGAACCAGATTGTTGGGAAGCATGATTCATTTTAGTGAACCATATTATTGGGAAGCACAATTTATTTTTGTGAACCAAATTGTTGGGAAGCATGATTCATTTTAGTGAAACAGTTTGATGGGAAGCACGATTCATTTTTGTGAACCAGATTGTTGGGAAACGTGATTTATTTTAGTGAACCAGATTGTTGGGAAGCTGATTAATTTTAGTCAACCAGATTACTGGGAAACATAATTCATTTTAGTGAACCAGATTGTTGGGAAGGACGATTCATTTATCATTTTAGTGAACCAGATGTTTGAGAAACATGATTAATTTAAGTGAATCATATTGTTGGGAAGCACGATTCATTTGAGTGAACAAGATTGTTGAGAAGCATGATTCATTTTAGTGAATCAGTTTGTTCAGGTGCTTGATTTAAATGAAAAAAAAAAAAAAAAAAAAAATTCACTAGTTCATTTGAGTCCTCCTCTTTTTATTGAATGCTGCTTTCTGTGTTTTCAACAAATAGAAATTGGAAGTTTTATTAGTTGTATTAAGTTTGAAATGATCTGTTAACTTTAATGCTGTCACCTTAATTAAGATAATTGTTTTTGTGCAGTTTTACTGTCATTCATGTAAATGTGTAACTTGTAGATTAGGAAACTACAGTTTCAATGAAGCTTCCCAAACACCGTCTTTCAACTTTGAATTCTTTTAAGCAATGAAATCTGTGATCTGAGAGAGCTTCAATCTAAAAGTTTATCTCAAAGCAATAAATGACATTCATATAGAGATATGAAGGAAGCTTGATAATATCAGAAATGTAATCTCATTTATCTTCTCCCTGAATTCTAAATCTGTATTTTTGCTCCAGGTATGAGCTGGATGGGTGTGGATTTCTAATACAGAGGTTGGAGATTTATTTGGATTTTAATCGAGACTTGTTTGAACTGTCGTTGTACAGGTAAGTACAAAGAGTTCTTCCTTTTTTATCACGGCGAAATGTTGTGTATATTGCCATTGACCATCCTGTTGGAAAATTCAACTTAAGCTTAGCCATCAACAGTAAAATGCTGAAAACAAATCAAGTAAATGTTTATAGTGAACATACATTTTTCAGTTTATGCTAAACATTTCATTACTCCTCGTGAGTTTAATCTCTATAAAATGTTAAAAAGCAACGAAACTGACTGGAAAAGTAACAGAAAATTCAAAGAAATGTCTGGGAAACCAGTTTGCACCAGGTAAGAAACCAGTTAGCATGATTTCAAAACACAGCTAACATCTTAAAATGGAGTTTCCAGCACTATATATAATAGGGCTGGGTAAAAAATATCGATTTCTCGATTTTAATCGATTCTCATTTTTACGAAACGATATCGATTCTTAAATCCCAAGAATCGATTAGTCATCCTGTTTTCAGTTGATGAATTAATGGAACATTGATGCGCGCATCCCATCCAATAAATCGCAATAATCTTTGTGCTTTGTTATTATTGATATGAAACAAAGTCTCAGATTTCAAATTACGTCCATTTTCTTACGAAATTCAAAAACATAATTACCATTTTGGCGCTGTGGCGTGAGATCGCTCTGGCGCAGCTCAGCTCAAGAGAAGCAGCAACGCGGAGCGCACATGATCTTCTCTTCCGCATTAATAACACCATTTACTGCGCGAAATAAACACGAATGAGCATCTGAAAGTGTGTTAAAAGATAGAGTACAACTTATCGAAGTCCGTATCATGTCGCATGGAATCGCTCAATCAGTGTTTCAACCGTGGAAAGACGTAAGTAAACAATGTCATGTAACGTCACATTTACCTCAGAAAAAACATATCCAGTGACCATAAACTCGTTAGTCAGCTAGAAAAATTAACTCTAGAGAGGAGCATTTTGCTAAATATATGCACCATATTACATAATCATTATAATTTTTATTGTTCTTCAATATTGAATGCATGTTTGAATAAATCTGGAAAGTTTTTGACAGCCACCATTTAAATTTTTATATTTTCATATAACTTTATTATTATAAAAATAAATAAAAGTGTATTTTAAGTGTTTGTATACAAATCAGTTAATTTTTACCTTCAATATTATAGTAGGCTAATGAAGCCTATAGGCTTCAACTGACTCCCATAGTTTACAATAATTTTTTTCCCTTTTATTTTCCAGTTTTCCTTGAGAAAATTTACAATGTATTGTACCTGATATCCAAAATAATCGATATTGAATCGAATCAAATCGTAATCGAATCGAATCGCAAGCTTGTGAATCGAAATCGAATCGAATTGTGAAATCTGTGTCAATACCCAGCCCTAATATATAACGTATTTCACAGGTGGATTCTATTGTGTCATTTTGATTCAATAGGACTGCAATGATCAGATTACCTTCCCAACCCTTAGGTTTCCAGCAGAGTGTGTCTCGCAACCCTATCTGCAATTTTCTTAACAAGACAAATGAGAACGTGTTGGATAACTGTAATTACATCCATCAGCGGCTATTGCAGATAGGCACTACCGTACCTGTGGAGCTAACAGCTGTTTCTAGCACCAAACGGCTTCAGTGGGCCTATCCTGGACGAGCTTTTCATATTAATTAATGACAAAAGTCGTTTAATCTGAGGGATCGTTTTCATATTCTGTTAGGTAATGGAGATTACACAATCTTGGATGGTCTCTTTAGAGCTTGATTAAACAACAAGATGAACTATTGTCTCAAGATTGCATTCAGTTAAATTTGTTTGTGAGTGGGAACCGCTTTACCTTGAGTCTTGCTGCAGCTGTGAACAAAGGGTGGTGTTTGGCTATTTGAATATTTTGAATGTTCATGTTTGATTCTAATCTAGAAAACACTGAGGCTGTATTTCAATCACTCTGTAGAGTCTGTAATAGCTTTTGAAATATTGGGCTTCACAGGTAGTGATTTTGCTAAACTGTTTGATATATTTGCATTGAAATTTCTGGGCAGGACATTATACATTATGCTATTTATATGTAAGAGTGATAAAGAAAATACAGAACAGGATGTGTACCAAATGAGCGAAGACAAGAAAGACTTGTTAATAAAGGATTTAACGCTTAGTAGAGTTTATTTGTTTGCATCCATCCATCCATCCATCCATCCATCCAGTCATGTTTGCTCCCCCTATTTATGGATTTATATACTGAAAATTATAGTGTTGTGATTTATTTAATTTTTTTATTAAGATGAGCTTTATATTAAATAATGAAAACGATTTGTATTAGTTTTAATTTTTAGTTAACAATAACACTAGTTTGTGTCACAGTTCCAAAATAAATCAGAAAATAATCAAATCGCACATTAGGAGCTTGAGAATTATTTAATTCAGTCTGTGTATTTAGTTCACATCATTAATTCCAAATGTTGTATCCCATGGTTTTCACAATATGAAGTTGTTTCTTCTTCATTTAATGTCCTGCTAAAATAACTATTTTGCATATATACTGTTACTAAGCTATAGACCCAATGCGGCAGAGAAACAAGCGCGCAGCCATCTTTAGAATTTTGTGTTTGAACTTCCGTTTTTGCGGTAGCTCTGTATATTTCTATGGCATCACTGTAGATGAGTAATTAGTTGGTGAAGTGAATTTACTTCTTATTGAGTTAACGGAAGTTATAATGAGTATTGTAATGTTTAAAGCGGATGTCATAACAAATGTCAGTAGAACGGAAATATTTTAAAACGAGCGGTTAATTCATAAATCCGTAAGATCTTACTTTCATGCTGTGGAAACACAAACCAGAAGACAGAACTGAAAATGGATGGGGCTACATAAGGTCTATAGGCTACGTGACATTAAAGGAACATGCTGACTTTTTGGGACTTTAGCTTATTCACCGTATCCCCCATAGTTAGATAAGTCCATACATACCCTTTTCATACCCTGAGAACTATATTCTCAGGAGGCGAAGCACTGATAGTTGGGCGGAGTGATTTGCTCGCAGCACCTGAGAAGCCCCGTGGTGAGGAGCAGAGAGTTCGCTCAGAGTTAGAGTAAATCACTCCGCAGAAGTAGCAGTGCTTCGCCTTCTGAGAATATAGTTCCCAGTATGTATACGGTTAGAAGATGGCTGTGTCTCGTGTGACCTTGTTATTTGTTCACGCTGTGACGATACAAATCACAAAATGCAAATAGGAAATTGTTGGCGTTATTTTGTCACTTATTGGGAGCAGTATGCTAGCTGGAGCCATTTACCTTCAGTCTTTGTGCTAAGCTAGGCTAGCGGTGGGTGCGTCAGACAGAGTTACGGCAAGCACTGAGATGAAAAGGGTATGTATGGACTTATCTAACTCTGGGGGTTACGGTGAATAAGCTAAAGTCCCAAAAAGTCGGTGTGTTCCTTTAAAGGGGCTCAATAACCCCATATACAGTAGTCTATTCAGCAAGCCCCCCTTAAACATTATGTCCCAGCAGGCCCTGAAAGCATACGTTGGAGTTTAGAAGTAGTTTGGCGGCCAAACTTTAGCTCTTCCTCAGCTAAGACTCTTTTGAAGTATACAAGTGTTTGTGGGACAAGGCTGTCTGTTCTCGTGATGGTTCTATTTTCCCGGTCCCCACATCGCTGCTGGATCACTCAGCGACTGTATGTGAGGAACCGCTCCAACGAGCCCCTTCAGCATTAATTAACATGGTCATTAATCAAGTCCAGTACAGATAGCGGCTTAATCCTGCTGTAATGCACTTTTCTGGAGGGGAGGCTCCAAGAAGTTAATTGGATTTGATTGGATATTGCTATGATAGTCCCACACAGAACATCTTTAGCTATTAAGTGAAGTTGTTGCCTTTGATTACACTGTTTTGTAGTGGCATGTGTTCAAGCCTGACGTGAGTCTGATAGAAGTGCCCTTCAAAAGGTTATTTGACAGCTGAATTCTTTTTGCGTTCGTCTCTTTCAGCTATGTTTGTTTAACCGTTCATAAGCGTCTCTGAATAAGCAGCTTTAGTATGTCAGCCACGCTTAAAAGAGCACATATATTGTTTGATCTGCTATTTGAATGAATAAACAACTATTTAAAAGGGAAAGCGCACTGAAAAATAACAATTTGGCATTCACCCTCATGTCATTTTTTTTTTTCAGTGAAACGCGTGTATCCACACCCTAAAATAACCATTAAACTTAATCCATGATAATTTTGTGTTATATTCCATTTCTTCTAAAGTCATGCAGTAGCATTGATTCAGTCCTATGAGTTTGTGAATCTTTTTGAATAATTCATAATTCATAAAAAATAAAACTCATAAGTGTAATTGTTTCTGAACTGCACTACACTTTTTGCATCATATGCTTTTGATTAATTAAACGTTATGATTCATTCATTAAAAATACTGCTTAACAGTCTTTTGTTTATTTTCTCTGTGTTGTTACCTTTACAGTTGTAATGTGAACTTAGTTGTTTAGTTTATCATTATAGTTATTCTTAATGTGAACAGGCCTTCTGTTTGTGAATCAGCCTGCACTGGTTGCATTGTTTTGTTTTGTTTTATTCTCTAAAAAGATCTGAATGTTTGTGAGTAACTAAAAAGAATAGAAAAGAATCTGCTCAAAAGAGAATTTGTTTGAGAATTCAACTACATTGACTGCACTGTATGTTTTTGATTCAATTAAAATAATCCGTTCATAAGAGTCATTTGTTCATGAATCAGACTACACTGGATGTGTAGAATTGGCTAATAAGAATAATGTTTTTGTGAATCATTCTACATAGGTTATACTGTACGCTTTTGATTTGCTTAAAATAACTAGCTCATTATTTGTTTGT
Organism: Abramis brama; assembly: GCF_963993115.1. NCBI lineage: Eukaryota > Metazoa > Chordata > Actinopteri > Cypriniformes > Leuciscidae > Abramis > Abramis brama. The sequence goes on from NC_139982.1 coordinate 26,419,960, forward strand.
TTGTACTGAATTTTTCTGATTCACTAAAAAGAAAATAATTGGCTCAAAATGGTCATTTGTTTGAGAATTGGACTACATTTGTTGCACTGTATGTTTTTGAGTCACTAAAAAGAACATGCTCATAAGAGTAATTTGTGTTATCAATCAAAAGATTCCGTTTTTTTCACAGTATAATGTTAAAAGTGCAGTGCATTGCATCAAATAAATCGGCACTGCACCAACTCAGTAGTGTTTTTAGTATGATAAACCTGTGAAAGTCATTGCTTTGCACCTATAGCAACAGTCTGTTAAAACACTCTTGACTCTCAGTACCACCCAGTTGGCTATGGTTGTATTTATTTGACAGCGCACGGCGGTACGATTTAACTGGCATTGATGGCTCAAATCTCAAGGAGGGTGTTTGATGCGGTCTGCCCCACAATTCTCCTCCTCATACCCGACTGAAATTAGGGCAGTACGTGAGAGGCATGCCGGGTTGCAAACACCCCCCCCCCCCACCCCCCTCTCCCTCCCTCTCTCTCTCCCTCTCCCTCCCTCTCTCCCTCTCTCCCTCTCCCCCTCTCCAAGGCCCCTTTCCTGCCTTTTTTGATGGCTCCCATTGAGCGCAGTAGACGTGATAGGCCTTTATTCTCAGCTTGGGGTTTTACACATACACATATATTTTTAAACGGGGGTTGGGCATTTAATATTCATTAAAGGGGGAAATGAGAAAGCGAGGGGACAACCTTATTAAAATTGTACAATGTCTTGCACTTTTTCTCTCCAAACTTCTTTCCTTCTTCCCACATTAAGACTTATGGCGCCTTTTAAGCTTTAAACTTTCACCTCACTTTTCTTTAAACGGGATGTAAGAGACAAAGTGGAGGACTGCCAGACTGCTTCATCTTGGCAAGACGCTGTTGTTTTTCTTAGGTCATATGACCGTTAAAGTGCCTCTATTATGCTTTTACGGATATTGCCTTTCATGTAGTGTGTAATACAGTTGTTTGTGAATGTAAAAGGTCTGCAAAGTTTCAAAGATCAAAGTGTAAGTTATTGTTTCCCAAAAGAAAGAACAGATTCTGCCTGAAAAAAAGTCAGCAATTCCAGCGTTACCTCCTGCACAGACAGATTTGCATAATGCCCGCCTATGATTGGCTGCTCGCGAACAACGCCTACTTTGATCAGCCCTCAAACACTGCAATTGTATGTGAGGCCACAAAGAGTTTGGTTCATACTGTTAACATTTCAAGAAGACGCTGTTTTCTGCACTGCGAAAGCAAATCCACATTGCATGCACTTCCAAAGAATGAGGACTCGAATTGATATGGTAAAAAAAACGATGTCATTATTACTGTTCATATCGCCGTGTATACAAGTGCTAAGAAAGCCTCCTGAGCTGAAAATCAGATATGGTAATAGTCGTTTTATTTCCAACAAGAGCTGTAAGAGGTCGACCAATCACAACAGACTGGGCCTCCTGACCAATCAGAGCAAAGGAGGGATTTAGAGAGAACGAATACTCAATCGAACCATTTCAGGCACTGTGAGAAAAGAGGTGATTCTGAAATGTAGTATATTTTGAGAAACATTGGATGCATGTAAACTGCTTGTAGGAGACCTCCTTTTAAAATGGTATAACGGCACTTTAAAACACTTTATTTTATGCTCACATTTCATTATGATCAAGGAAACTTGTGTAGATATGAAACATATATGCTTTTCTTCTTTTTTTTATTTTATTTATTTGCTGGTGACATTTAGCATGCTCACCATAGAGTATGGAGGTGTTTGGTTGAATGAACTCCCTGAAGTGAAAAGACCTTTTCAGTTGTTGTTCACTGGGTTCGGGAAGACACTTGCCCTGTTGTCCTGTGGGATTTGGGGCTCTGTTGTTTTGTCTTTTGGAGACAAGAGCTTTTTCATAACTGTGGCGGTTGAGGGCGGGAGGGATGTTCTTGGGTCAAACAAGGTACGTTAATTTGTTTTATTACACGGCTCTGTGGAATACTTGATTCTGATGGGTCAATCGTGCCATCCAGCGGTTATTCCCAGATAACAACCGCTGAAAACAGATAACAGGCTCATTCGGGTTACTGAAGTCAGCAGCGCTATACACTTATGAACGGTTTTTCTTAGTGGAAGTTTTGCATTTGGTGAGCTAATTAAATATTAAAACTCAGTCAAATCAATATTTTGTGTACAGTTATTTAACTATGCCATCCAGTATCGTGGACTCGCTCTCTCGTTTCATACAAACGCAGCTGCTGCCATTTTGTGACTATTGTTTAGTACACTGTTGGATTATAAGATACAAACAGGTATGATTTTAAAACGGTTTAATCTGAAATCAATATATCTTATCGCCATAATTATTTACATGTATGTTGCGAAATGACTATACTGTATCTCTTAAATGTCTGTATAGTTTGAACTTGCCGCGCTAGCAACTGCTCTCTCTTTAAAGACCTAATAAAATATTTCAACTGATCAATAATTCGTGTCTAATTATTTACTTATGTGGCAAGTAGCCGTGTAATAAGCAGGATAATGTACAATCGGCCGGTTGTTATCTCAGACTAAACCCCCGACAGGGTGATGAGGACCCCGACGCGATGCGAATGTACATTATGTACAATGTACAAGGCTGGATGTGCATTATCCCTTACTTATTATGCAGGGTTGTGCAGCATTCAGAATTGAATTGAGGATGCCATTGAGTTCACATTGAGTTCACATTGAGTTCACATTGAGTTCACATTGCAGTAGCATCAGTTCGATGCAGTGAATGCAAGAACTGATAAAATTCATACTTTAGTGCGATCTATCTATCTATCTATCTATCTATCTATCTATCTATCTATCTATCTATCTATCTATCTATCTAGCTGATATTCAGTCATGTTTTCTCCCCCTATTTATTCTTTTATATTCATATTCATAATCATAACGAATGACATTGTGCAGAACTAACTTTTCTGTACTATTTCCCCAGTTACTTTTTTTACCATCTGGCATCATGGTGATTTTCAGTGGATGTATGAAGTCAGTTCCTCTCAGGGCCACAAACACACTGCATGCCTGCTGTGCAGCAATGCATGTTGTAGATGGTGGCAGCAAGCACAAAACCACTGATGCTAGCAAAGGTGTCATGCTTCACTTAGTGCCCTGCATGACCTGGATGTGTGATGTCTCATTCTCTCTCTGTCTTATACGTTTAAGTGGCTTTTCTTTGAAACTCACCTCACATACTATAATCCCTGCGGTATCCTTGTCTAAGATCTTATACAGCTTTCCTACAGGACATAGATGTAAGAAGCCTTTTAGCAGATAATTTTATCCAAAGCGACTTAATACAGTTATTACATTGACAATCCCCAAGCAACCTGGGATTAAATGCTTCGCTAAAAGAAATTGGTCTACTGTGATTATGTTATTGGCCAACAGTATATAGCAGAAAACTAAAAGCAGTGACATTACTGACTACATTTTTTCAGTAGTGTAACAGTGTAGTAACAGTAATGCAATAAGATGCTACATTTTAATGTCATGTTTTTGTGCTGGAAATTCTGATTAATTCTTGTGAATTGGTTCATTCACTGATTTGTGTTCTTGCATATAGTTTTTAAGAAATATAAATTAAAAGTTGCTATTCATAAAAATAAGGGTGCAAAATTGTAGTTCATATGTAGATTTTTATTTCATATCTGCAAATAAAATGGAATGAAATTCCAGTTTTAATAATACATTTTATTATTATGTATATTTATATTATTTTTTATCATATTTCATACATAAACTTGCCAAGCACAAGATATGTATTAATTTTCACTTATTCAAGTTCTTGTTACATAATACTAATAATTCATGTTTAAAATGCCACCTATATACATTTATATTGTATTTAAATGCATAGAAACCAAAAATAATTTAATTACTTTGAATTGTTCCGTAATCAGTAAATTGCTCATCCTGTTATTAAAATTCCAACATTGATATTGTTAAGTTAAATAGATGAATAAATGAAAGCCAAATGTAAAAATGGTTTTTAAAAAGTAATGCAAATGACAAAAACACAACAAAATGACTAAAACAGAAAATCTAAAAGGAAAATGAAAAAGCTTATATATAGGGTGAATTCAGGTTGATTGGTGTATATATATATATATATATATATCAATCACTGTTAGGTGTAACACATTATAAGTAACGTGAGTTATGTAACCAGATTAAGTAACTAGCCTAATGCAAGTTAACTCATTACTCAAGTTAAAGCATTACTTTTCACACAAAAAAAAAAAAAAAAAAACTAAGTAACGCAATTATTTACTTTTTTAATGCAATATTATAACATAAATATAAGTAACTTCCCTTAACACTGATATAGACACACTGCGCATGTGGCCAACTTGATTCAAATTACAACTCATGAATTGCAAGGGAGGCAATTATCTTTATCTTTTGTTATTAGATTGTAGTGAGGCTTATGTTTTCAAAAGAGCCACTTGTACAGTAGCTTTGAAACTGTAACTTTTCAAGTTACAAAGCTGGATCCCCAACACAGCCCATCAGTATCCTTAAAATCTCAGGCAGGAATGTCTTTCTACAGGCGGACAGACTCACTCCCAGAGAATCCACAGGAGTCCACCCGGAGTTCTGCTAGAGAACAGAAGGAAAAGGAGTTCAAGCCCTTGAAGTTGTAATGCAGGCCAGAGTGACAGTCCTTCAACTTCCATTAGTGCAGAGCAGAGAGAGAGAGAGAGAGAGGGGCGAGTAGATTGAAGGATTGCTAGTGAGGGGGAGGTCTGGATGACCTGGGGGAGTTTCAACCATCCACACATTGACAAGAGAGAAGAGGACCACTTGTCCCTGGAGTCATTTGAGGTGAAAAAAGCATGGACTGGATCTCAGGCACACATTCCCTTCAGATTCACACATTAGCATGAAAACAAACATGCGCTCAGTTCATTCTGTGCTCGTCCTATTCGGTTTCAGTGAGAAAGAACTTCTGGACTGAGCACGTCATATTTGTATGTATAAAAATAGTTGCAATGCAATTTTATTTACATTATTTATATATATATATATATATATATATATATATATATATATATATATATATATATATATATATATATATATATAGGATCATATGTAATCGTATGTAAAATTGAATTAAATTCCAGTTTTTAATAATACATTTTATTTATCAAATTTCATATAACATCTCAAACTCCAATCATATTTTGGCTTATAGAATTGTAGTTCATATATAGTTAAAATGGAATGAAATTCCAGTTTTAATAATACATTTATAATATATTTTTTATTATCATATTTCATACAGAAACATGTCAACCCCGCAACCCCATAATTATCAGTTTTTAATATTCAATAATTCATTTTACATCCTTAATATGAATATTCAATGTTTGAAATGCCACCTGCACTGACAAAAATGGTGTAAGATTTACTTTCAAGCAATTTTCACAATTTCTGCCAGCAAATTTCACAAATAACAAAGTAACACATTGAATTAAACACAAAACTTTAAATCAGAAAGACTGAAATTGCATTTCCTTGTAATACATACTCAAATAATCTTTGTTTTATTTACAACCTCGGAACAAAAAAAATAATTTGTATATTGTATCGAAATTTGTATATATTTGAACTTGTTTAAACTATTTAAAAAAATAAATAAAAATAAAACCAAAAATGGTTGAATTTCCTTTAATTGATCTGTAAATCAATAAATTGCTCGTCCAGTTTTTCAAATTCAATCATTGCTATTAACTAAGTTACACTTAAATGTTTAAACATCATTAATTGAAATGATGATAATGATGATTAGCCATTCATTCGTGTCCGATCCTATGGGCCGTCTCTCACCATGCTTTCCGGTCTTCTGTTTTCATTTTCAGCTTTCACCTGTGTCACTCTTGATGGTGCCGAGTCACCGCGTTTATTGGCGGCCACTTTTCCTACCTCCGCTAACTTGGCCAAGCATCATTGGATTTTCCAATAAAGCTGTTTGCATCACATGACCGAAGTAGATGAGGCACAATTTGGTCATTTCTCATTTCTCCCAAGACCTCTCTGTTGGTAACCCTCGCTGTCCATGGTATCCTTAAGAGCCTTCTCCAACACTACAACTCAAAAGAATCAATCCTTCCATAGTTTTTTTCATAGTCCAGCTTTTACATCCGTATGTTGATATAGGAAACACAGTTGCCTGGACTAGCCTGCATTTGGTTGAGAGGTTGATGTCTTTGCTCCTCCAGATTTGGTGCATGCTCAACATTGCATCGCGTCCTAATGAATTTTTGCGCTTTATTTCAGGTGTGCAGTCGCCGGTTTGGTCAATCACAGATCCCAAGAAGCAGAAGTTCAATTTCCTAATTGAAATACAGATTTAACACCAGACACATTTAGCTCTGTTTCTGTTTGTTTGGATCATAAAGCGAAGCAGCAGTTGAAAACGCTCAAGGAATTGTTTCTGGGTAACGTTCGCCCATTAAGATTGTGATTACTTAGCACCATGCTAAGTGACACTGAGATTCCCAGGCTCTCGCGTTTCTCACATCATCACCCTGCACTTTTGTCCTTTTTTTCTTCTTCTCCGCTTCATTTCTACTGCCAGTCACAATGTATTCCACATTTGATTTATAGCTGCTCTTCATGTTTGCGCTGAGGCATAATTCAGGGCTGGGAAACGGGATCTCTTGGGCCTGGATCAAAGCCGGCGGTGTTCTCACATGGGTCCAGGTGTTTGAGAGTCACGGCAGGAAAGCAATAGAGCCGAGAAACCCAACAATCACAGAATACAATAAATGAATGAATGAAAGAAAGCTATGATCAGAATACAATACAAGCTTGTTACTAAAATATATCTTGCTCAAAAATTATTGCATTATTATATTCAAATAATTGTGCAGTTACAAAATAGCAGGGGCTAATTGTATTATGCTAACCAGTATGCATGCAGAATTAGTACAAATATGCTGTATGCTATTTCGCATGGCAAAAAAGAATGAATAAGTCACGCAAATTTCCAGGCAAACCAAAATCCTGAGTGTTTGTTGCATCTGGTCATTAAGTCTTTAAAGTGAAGTAGCAAATACATTACACACTTGGAAAGGAGTGCATACTAGAATATGCATCTGCAATTATCTCATTTGCCGTTGTGACAGTTTAGGCTAAAACCTGAATATTTAAGAAACTGCTCTGCTAATAATTGAATGATTATCAAAGATTTTCAGTCTTAGTATTAACAAAAGGCTTATTCACATTCCGTACAATTTAGCAGGCCACCGCTGGTTGTTTCTTCAAAGAAGGAGAGGGGTTGTTTTTTGTGGAGATATGGACTCATTAAAGGGAGCAGCCGCTGCCCCTGCTGTACTGCATTCTTCAAAGAAAATCTATTACCACTTCTTCTGCTTCTCCTCTGCTGGAACTCTCAGTCTGGGATTCAATTTACTCTGCAGACGAGGATTAAAAAAATCATACATTTATTACCCAGCTTAATTTTTCTCAGTATTGCCCAATGGTTGAAAAATTGTTTTAAATCCGCTCATATCTCAACCTTATAGTACAAGCTTTTCAGGTTTGCAAATGAAATACAGTACGACAGGCGGAGCGTTTCAATACAGAAATTTTATGTCATGTGTCTCACAATTGATGGGCTTTGTGGTGGAAGTTTTTGTGAAACACTTGCATCATACACAATGCACTAATATACCAATTTAATAACATTTTTTCATGCTGTGATGCCTAAATTCACTTGTAGCATTTAAAACTAGTATTGTATTGTTTTATTTCTAATTTGTTTTCATATTAAATCGCCACCTCGTAAAATTTGCTTGCTTGCTTTTTTCTAAAAATCGTAACATTTTCGTACAATTCACACCATACAATTCATACAATATCGCCACTTCGTAAAATAGTTAAGTTTTCCTGTGAGATTGGGTTGGATTTGCATAAATCCTTGAAGTGAATAAGATACAAAAACAATGTGTAAATGTTTTAGCTTTTTTTTCTTCCTAAAAATCGTAAATTTTCATACAATTCACACCATACGAATTCATACAAAGTCACCACCTCATAAAATAGTTATTTTTCCTGTGCGATTGGGTTGGATTTGCATAAATCCTTGAAGTGAATAAGATGCCAAAACAATGTGTAAAAATTTGTGCTTGCTTTTTTCAAAAATCTTACATTTTCACCATACGAATTCATACGAAATCGACACTTTGTAAAATAGTTACGTTTTCCCATGAGAATGGGTTGGATTTGCATAAATCCTTGAAGTGAATAAGATACAAAACCAATGTGTAAATGTTTTAGCTTTTTTTTCTTCCTAAAAATCGTACATTTTCATACAATTCACAACATACGAATTCATACAAAGTCACCATCTCATAAAATAGTTATTTTTCCTGTGAGATTGGGTTGGATTTGCATAAATCCTTGAAGTGAATAAGATACAAAAACAATGCGTAAATGTTTTAGCTTTTTTTTCTTCCAAAAAATTGTAAATTTTCATACAATTCACACCATACGAATTCATACAAAGTCACCACCTCATAAAATAGTTATTTTTCCTGTGCGATTGGGTTGGATTTGCATAAATCCTTGAAGTGAATAAGATACAAAAACAATGTGTAAATGTTTTAGCTTTTTTTTCTTCCTAAAAATCGTAAATTTTCATACAATTCACACCATACGAATTCATACAAAGTCACCACCTCATAAAATAGTTATTTTTCCTGTGCGATTGGGTTGGATTTGCATAAATCCTTGAAGTGAATAAGATGCCAAAACAATGTGTAAAAATTTGTGCTTGCTTTTTTCAAAAATCTTACATTTTCACCATACGAATTCATACGAAATCGACACTTTGTAAAATAGTTACGTTTTCCCATGAGAATGGGTTGGATTTGCATAAATCCTTGAAGTGAATAAGATACAAAACCAATGTGTAAATGTTTTAGCTTTTTTTTCTTCCTAAAAACTGTAAATTTTCATACAATTCACACCATACAAATTCATACAAAGTCACCACCTCATAAAATAGTTCTTTTTTCCTGTGAGATTGGGTTAGATTTTTTCCTAAATCCTTGAAGTGAATAAGATGCCAAAACAATGCGTAAAAATTTGTGCTTACTTTTTTCAAAAATCGTACATTTTCACCATACGAATTCATACGAAATCGACACTTTGTAAAATAGTTACGTTTTCCCGTGAGAATGGGTTGGATTTGCATAAATCCTTGCAGTGAATAAGAAATAAAAAAATAATAATAACAAAAACAATGCCGTGCATGGAAATAAACAACGCTATCATCTAGCACAATTCATTCAGTGAATTCCCCCACAATGTAATTTGCAGGGGCCATAAGGACATCATTCTTGGACATAAAAGAGACTCCTAAAGAGCCTAGATCTCACACAGGCATCGGGATTGACATCAGACGATTCCCTTATCAAAGAAACAAGAAATTTTTACTGAAGAGAAGGAGTATCAAAGCGCTGGTCAATTATTTAAGAGTATGCATGGTGGAAAATGTTCCAGCAAGTTGCTTTTACAGCAATAGACAAGGATACACACTTGGCACAGTTGGACGGCTGGCCAAAATCGGACTTCTGGTTTGGGTGTGTGCTCAAATCAGCAGGCCGTGGCCTTTCTTCCTTATTTCCTCGCCATACGGAGACCAGCAGGAGTTGAGGAATCTAAGCGAGCGTCATGATCAGCGGACTTTCTTCCTCTTATAAACGGGAAAGGTAAAGTGTCGCTTGGTAACAAGATAGGACTTTCATTCCCCCATCTCTAAAAGTCAGGTTTGCCGGTGCTCTGGCACACATCAAGAGCTAAAATCGAGTTAACGTGTTTTCACAGTCCTCGCCGTTATCGAGGGATAATTAGAGCCTATAAACTTGGTTCGCCTGAGTGTCTCTTCAGAGATGAATGTGGACTCACACTGTTAAGTTGCTGTTGCGGGTGCTCAAATTGCCTGTTTGCTGGAATTACCTCAGTGAAGTGTCGCTCATGGTGGCATTCATCTGTATGGAGAACACCACATCTGTGTTTGATTACAGGTTTCAATCCCCGTTTTGCGGTTTCATCTCGAGTATAAAAAACACAAGAGAACGGGAGGTGGAAGCAATGGATAAAGTGAGGAAAAAAGTAAGGGAAAAGAGCCTAGTTTTGATGTTGTCACCCTGTCACATTTTATTCCGGTGTTGACTCTTGTCTCCGGTTGAGTATGGGGTAATTGGAAGAGACTGACGCTAAAAATGTCAACGGAAAAGTGAGGCCTGTCAAGTCGCGAGAGGAAAAAAATCACAGGATGTGTCTCATTAAATGTTTCAGGAGGTCTTGAATGGGCAAATCCTGCAGGGTTGAGACAATAAACTGCTTTGTGATCCCTGCCCATCACACCACCTTTGGAGTGTGTGATGCGTTTACTACCTTCGCCCGCAGACACCTGGAACTCTCGAAATGCGAAGTCAAGAGTCTTTGACTGAAAAAGAAAGAGACAGTGACTTCGAGGCAGGTTTGTACACGCTTTAAAGTCAGTTCTGATTGGTCAACAGTGACGGTAACTTTGAAAAGACGGTTGATTTGTGAGGCTGTTTGATAAGTAAACCATGCATGCGTTCAGTACTTGATATGACGTAGAGATGTGATGAAAAGCTTTGCAGTCATCCTGATACCAGTTTTCTCTGTTTGGTTTAGATTGAATTGAATTTCCGACCTTAGCGGAAATTTCCTGATCTGCTGATGTCACATAAGCCGCATGGATTACTGAAAAATGTTAACTTAAGGGATGCAAAATATGTCGATATGTCGTTTTATTTGTGTTTCACTAGTAATTAGGTCACACTATGGAGGTAAAATTAGTTCATTTTATGCATTTTTATACTCAACTCATATATCAACTCAACTGTAATTATAGTTAAAGTAAATAAAACAATACATTAAATAAAGCTATTAAATTAAAAAAAGTAGTACCTGGTGGGCGTAAATAAAGTAGTCCCTAGTGGGCGTAAATAAAGTAGTCCCTGGTGGGCCGTTTGCATCTGAAGCTCTTCCTCTCTCTCCATCTCTGTTCCTGGTTCCTATTGTATTCCATGACAGGGCTTGATGGTGTAATGAATATGTATACACTGATGTGCTTAAACTTCATGGCGGATGATTGCCTCTCAGCTCTGTCAGGCTGCACCGTGAGAGGCTCTTTTCCCGAACAGAAGCACCGCTTGCAGTAACGTTTGGTCATGCGTGTCACTGACAGCGCAACCATGAATGTTTGTCAGTTGCATTGTACGTTATTGAACGCGAGCCCAAAACCGGTCTCGCGCTGTGGCCTGGCAGATTGGCTCGCGGCTCCGTTTAATCATGGAGACAGGCCCCCTACTTCAGACCTGAATTCCTATGAGGGTTGTAAAAACAGCAGGAAACATTTGTATGAATACTGCTGCTCTCGCAACGACAAAAATGTAGAATATTAACCCGAACGTGATCCAGTTACTTTACACACACGTTGTGTTTTCATGTTTTATGGGGACTTTTCCATAGACATAATGATTTTTATACCGTACAAACTGTATATTCTATCCCTTTACACTAACCCTACTCCTAAACCAACCTATCACAGAAAACTTTCTGCATTTTTACATTTTCAAAAAACATTACTTAGTATGATGTATTAGCTGTTTTCCTCATGGGGACCAAAAAAATGTAATTTTGTCCTCAGGGTTTACCAGGGCACGCACACACACACACACTCACACACACAGTGGCAAGTTTACATTTGTGAACCCTTTGAAAATATCTGGATTTCTGCACTGAAAATTAAAAAACACTCTTCTCTTTACAATCTGACTAAAGTAATTACACACATAATTGTATTTTCTTTACAATAAACTTAAACTTTCCACAATTTATTAAATACATTGAGTAATGATTCACATTGCAGAGTGGGGAAAGAAAGTGAAACATTGAATTTAGTCATTTATAGATCCTCCTTCAGCAGAAAAACCTCCACCAAACATTTTCTGTAGCTGCTTATGAGACTTTTGACCAATTTTGGTCCATCCCTATATCTTTTTGTCTTTTAGTTATTTATTGTGTGTGTGTGCGCGTGCGTGTATATATAAATATTTTTACACCTTTTTTGATGTGAATCCATTAGTATGCATCACCTCAATGCACTGTTATATAGTAGTGCACTTGTTTACTAGTACACTTGACTAGTCAGTCCTCAATCTACAAATAGCCATGAAGTTTCCTGGCAGACACTCAAAATCAGTCCAGTTGCTTGTTCATATGAGCTGTTTGGTTCGTTTTTTGAATAATTCAAAAACAATTTCATTACAATTCGCTTAAAAAAAAACAAAAAAAACCAAGACAAAAATAGCCAAATTGATTGAGTTCAGTGTGTTTTGTTTGTGAAAAGTTCAGGGGTTTTTTCTATCTTATATTATATGATATGTATTATATTATTTCATATTACATTATAATAAAAAATATCATTATTTACAGTTAATCTTGTGAACTGTGAGTTGAATTTGAGAGTCAGATCAGTCAGATTTTTGATTGAACCAATTCATTTAAAAGATCTGAATCAAAAGAATGATTAATTCATGCATGAATATCATTACTTCTCATCTTTATATGGCAGATATAGTAAGAGTATTATGTTAGCATGCTATTCTGAATTCAGATTTACTCTTTCTCCCCATCCAATCCCATGCAAAGCATGCTGGGAACTGCAAGTACCCTGTCCAGATGGAGTCCAAGCAGAAATGCATAAGCTAATTTGAATTTAGTAAATTGTGTAAACTGCAAAAATACAATTTATTTTGAGTGATTATGTTTTTGCATTGATTTATAAAACTGATAAGCATTCAATTCTGGGTTTGCATCTTTGATGTACAGTATGCTATCGACACAGCGCTTGCTATTTGTGAAATTCACTCGCTATTTGTCAACTGCAGTTTGCTGAGAGCAACATCACATCTGATTATATAAACCGTAAATTCTCTTTACTGAGCACTTGCTGCTCTCACATAGGGAGCAATTATGCAGGAATCATTGCTGGATGCTGCTTGTCCTGGATTTGTTTCAAAAATAAATTATTCCCCTGATGTGCATTACATGATTAATGCCGGGTAGCAGTGCAACCCTATGCAGAGATCTTATTTGAAAGAAGTTTAGTGGTCAGAGTCGCCTTTTTTTGTCGTTTAAGGGCAATACAGCAGTTTCTAGTTTTACCATGATATTTGAAATATAAAGTAAAAAGCTGCCTAATTCAAATAGCAGTGTTCCAAGACAATCCGAATGTGCTTTGACTTTTCATCTTTTGTATCATTCCACTTTTCTGTATTGCACAAAATGTGCATTGTGGTGAGGATTTTCAGTGAACTGTGACATTCAGCATGATAATAAGTAACTTTCTAGATTACAATGAGGAGAAACAATATATATATATATATATATATATATATATATATATATATATATATATATATATATATATATTTAAATTATTATAATTATTTCAATCTAATGCTAAAAATCTGTAAGCCAATTACTTTATAAATTTATAAAATGTAAAATATCATCACTGTCACGCAGAAACCTTGTATCGCCCTCATTTTATTATTTTTTTCATAAATGATTACTATTGGCCACCCTTTATGTCTGTCTGTGGATTTTGAAAATATTTACCCAATGAAAAGTATTAAAAAGAGATTGTGACTAAACAACTCCATTGAATCTTCAAGCTGTCGGTCAAACCTCATAAAAAAAAAGAAAAGAAAAATTAATTCAGGAACTAAATGCGTGACTGGCTGCATCCAAAATCTCCTAGTCTATGATTGGGTACTTGTTTTGAATAATTACTTACTTTGCAACCATTAAAAAGGTATATTCTATGTAGTATGAATGGGTGTATGAATGTAATTTGGACGTACAGTACATCTGTCATGTTGTCATTGTCATGTGAGATGTGCATATTCACTCTTTATAAGCAAGTCATTGAATCAGTTATTTAACCGATTAATTTGTTGCCCAATGACTTGCTGCTGTGAGCATGCAATACTGATGTTGTATAAATAGACATGCATAAATCAAGTAGCAGATCTAGACAGGTGGGAGGTGGAGGGGTTCAGAGTAAATCTGATGGCATGCTCCAGGACCAGCTTACAGCAAACAATGAACCAGACTATTTACTCATTGAGCAAGCATTCTCATTGGCTGCAGGATCAGCAGAGGCCAATCAGATTGAGCCATATGCACTTGTTTGCTAGTACTCTTGACTTGTCAATCCTCAATCAACATATAGCCGTGATGAAGTTCCCTGGCAGACACTCAAAAATCAGTCCAGTTGCTTAGTTCTGCTCATCATTAAGCTTTAGCATAGTACACTGATGTGGAATGCTACTGAAAAAGCATGTACCACTTTATATACAGTAGCAAGCCTGAGGTTATCGTTTAACAAAGTGCACATCCAGTCAGGCCACGGTACTTAAGAATTGCCATTCATGGCTCAAAGCTGCAGGGAATTTAGCGTTTTTTAGCATTTTCCATAAAGTATACTGGTTTATAATGGACATTGTCCATTAGAGTTGATCTAATCCTAGGCCATACCATGTTTTATATTAGTTTATAAAAGCAATTTTTTCTATAGGTCGGGTTGTCAAACCGCACTCAGCAGTAATCCTTTGGGAATGCTGTTTTATTTTCAATACTAAACCTATACTTCAGGCAAGTAGGCTCAGACAAACCAAACATAAACGAGTCCCATGTGGCCAAATGTTCTCCATAATCGCAAAATGGCCCCGCTGTCTCATTTGAAAACGCTGAGTGACAAGTGTGCTAGGGCCTGAATGCACACACACACTTTATCATATCTACAAAAAAAAAAAATGCCTCCGTAACACATTTGTTTATGCAGCTGACACCATTCGATTACATCTGCGCAGACATGGAAATTGCCCTGCTTTTTACGTCCCTCCCCGCATCTATTTAAATTTGACTTGTCACGCTCCAAATGCTGCCGCTGTCAAGCTGTAACGACAGGCTGGCAATGGCTTGACATGCAACTAAATATATAATAAAAGAAGTTGAATGCGGTCAGCAAAAGTGCTCTCCATCCTGCCCCCGGAAAGTTATTACCACGCACAACAGGGTTTTAGGTCTTGGATTAGACTCTAAGTGCGCATATTTTTACCTGTTTTTACCCTCCGGAAGCATGGGCTCAGATCTAATGGGGTGTTTTGTGACAGAGGAAGAACACAACAGATGTTTATGGGTATGTTGTCCGTATGTCGGCACTGCTATTATTGGAAATACACTTCTCTGACAGACAGACAGACAGACAGACAGACAGACGTTGATGCTCAGCATACAGAGAGAGAGAGAGAGCTGAAGCTGGACAGCTGTTCATTTTCCTTTTCCTCTCTCACTTTCTCCTCCTCTGAGTGACCCACAACTTAATTCTAATTGCCATGCAGGCCTTTTAAGTTCCCAAGCTGCAATTATGTTCACAACTGCAGTATTGACAGCCTTTATATAAAACTAAATGGTTCTCGTTTAAGGAATATAAAATTAAGGGGGAAATGGCAATTTTTTTCATCATTTAATCCTCTGTATTATATATATTTTTTTGTTCTGTGTAATCATCAAAGAAGTTTTTTTGTGTGTGAAAGTTTTTGAAAGAAGTTACACGTTCGCCAAGGCTGCATTTATTTGATCGAAATACAGTAAAAATGGTAATATTGTGAAATAATATTACAATTTAAAATAAAAGTATTATATTTTAATATTTTGAAATGGAAAAAAAGTATTCCTGTGATGGCAAAGGTGAATTTTTAGAATTTTTAGCATCACTTGAGTGTCACATGATCCTTCATAAATGTTGAAAACAGTGGTGCTGCTTTATATATGTGTGAAAACCATGACATACAATGCTGCCTGAATCATAATCATACACCGTTCATTTATTGGCCAGAGGAGAACTGCCTATATATATATATATATATATATATATATATATATATATATATATATATATATATATATATATATATATATATATCATTCTTTGATGAGAAAGTTTTTATTTGAAATAGAAAGCTTTTACAAATAGGTAACATTACAAATAATGTATTTGTCACTTTTGATCAATTTAATGCGTCCTTGCTGATTAAAAGATTAACTTATTTCAACAACAACAGCAACAAAAAAATATAGCTGCAAGCAGCAATTATCGGGGCCAAGCAGAATAAGACGACAAGACATGGATGAAAGAGTCAGACCAACTGCAACAATGAGCAATTAAATACATTTAAAGAGGATTTTAGGCAAAATGGCTGAAAAAAATCATATAAACAGTAATAAAAAATATGATTTAATTGATTATCACTTTCGACCAATAGGTGGCGCAGTTACAAAACTGATGTGATGTAGTCAGAGTGAAGTGACAATGACACATACAAAGTTTGGTGTCAATATGTCAAGGCATTGCAGGGTGAAGGGTGCAGCTTGAGCCAAGGAATCAGAGGGATTTTTTTTTTTTTTTGTTTCTAGCCCTTATGGTTCAAATGTTATTAGCATAAACATGAGTGCAACTTTGGACAGTTGGTGGCGCTAAAGGGAATGAGTTGGAGACTCCAAATTTGCTATGCTGATAGTTCAGACTCTCCTCTATCAGTGTGCCAAATTTCATAACTTTCCCACAAGCGGTTCTTTGGGCTGCCATAGACTCCCAGTCGGAAAAATGAATAATAATAATAATAGGAATGGGAAAGGTACAATAGGTGCCTACGCACCTTCGGTGCTTGGCCCCTAATAATCTTACTGACCCCAAATGTTCATGATTTGAAATAATCTGACAGATTCAAACTTGCATTGCTCAATGTTTAATCACATATGCAAACCATAGATCCAACATATGTGTGAGTGTTTATTTTTAACCAGTTGTATTATTAATAATATGTTCATGCTAACTCTGCTGTTCACGTTTAACTGCTCACTGTCAGATCATTCACATCAGGAGTTTGCGAGGAACATGTGCCCCCTCAACAGTTTCAGGATGTGATGCATTTTTACTTATTTTCGCGCTGAAAGCACATTTACAGCTCATGCAGGGAGGGGACAGTCCCCACTTCGGCTGTGCTGTTTCATGGAGTTGAAATGCCTGTATAATTCATACATCATCCCTATGGTTGTCAAACTCCAACTGTCACAGGAAGCTCTGATTGAATCACCAATGTGAGTAAAGCAACCCTTTTTTCCTCCTGATCACGCAAGCATAAAGGGCCCCAGTTCAAGATAATTTCTTACTGACGTGGAGACACATCATAAGACGTAGCATACAGTAATAGATGATTCTCTATGAGGGGGCGAATCTTTTTATCCGCACAGATATGTGTTATACTCGATGGGTGATGTGCATCTGTACAGTAAAGCTACTCGAAAAAACACTGAAAGTGTCCCTCTTGAGGTATTATGCATGAGAAAGTTGCATTTCAAACCCATTTTAGATATTATGCATGAGAAAGTTGCTTTGCTAGAACCATTTGAGGTATAATGTATGACAAAGTTAAAGTACAATCGTGTTCTGTGCCATGTTCACAGCAACTTTTTTTCCCTCGTAGCGAAACATGGAATTAATATTTTGTATTCGACAGAATCATTTTGTTTTTCTGTCACATCATGGACTGACACAATGACACTTCAGAGACTGATTTTGTTCACAGCAGCCATGCGAAGCGGAAGCTAGCAACATATTCAGCTAAAAATGTGGGGGTTTTTTAGTGCAGTTAGCAAAACCAAAAGTTACTAGCGTTGGGGAATGAAACAAAACAAACTAGTATGCTAATTTATCACAATTTTCAGTAGCATAACAGCAGGTCATCCGTCTTCAAATTAGTGTAGTTTTTCCAGTAACAAACTACTTTTTTACTAACAGTTAGCTATTGTGTGTGTTAGCAAAGAGCTATATTGTTGTTTTATCATCACACTTGTGCTTAATTGAGCTTTCATGTAGCTACATTTTGTTAGTAACCTTGACTAAAGGAGTACCCTTGTGGATACCATAAATGCTTGTCGGTACATTCGGCAGTACACTTTAACGATATTTCAAAAGACAATAGAGTACTTATGAATTTACATATATTATAAAAATCATTTACAGAAATTTTTTCCCAAGGTTCTTTGATGAATAGAAAGTTCAAAAGAACAACATTTATTTGAAATGGAAATCTATTGTAACATTATAAACAGTGTAAATTGGAAGAGATGGAAATCCGTGACGTTATAGTAGGAGCGGCTCGTGACACAAAAATGCGTTTCAATAGCAACACTATCAATGCCGAAATGAATTTAAGTTGTTTATGTTCATTATTATTGTAATGTTATGTGATTTGAGACATGAGGTAAATAATGCCATCTCTCGTGATGCTTTGCAGACTCTGCTGTACGTGTTCATGTGTTTTTAAGGTTTGGCTTTGGAGACGCTTTGAAGGGAGGGTGGGATCTTATGCTTTCAAAGCTAGCTCGCTATTGCTAGCCTCTCTGAAAATTGCCTACCCTATTTTTAAGACCTTCAACAATTCTTTTTCATACTGTAGTTAAACTTATAAGGCCCATTCACAAGGACAATAAATATAACTAGGATGGCGTAATCTCATTCTGAATAGGGAAATGGAGTGTATGCTGGAGGGGAACTGTGAAGGAAGCTAACTAGCACTCAGCGTGGGCCATACGACAACAAGAGAAGGAAGGATGAGAAGAAAGAGAGTCAGAGATGAGGGTTATATAGGCTCAGCTGGAGAGAGAAGAACAATGTGATGGGTTAGGTCGTCTCCCATGGATACGCTGAGACTCAAAGCTGCGTGAAGGTGGCAGGCAGCCAGTGTGTTTTCATCCTCAGCTTTCATTAACTTCAGTATTACCTGCTATGGATCATGGTTCCCGAGGCTACCTGGTGTTAGCATATGTGCAGGTGCTTTAGTCGCCATAAGGCAGTGCGTTGAGAAATGCAGCTCAGATCTTCTGTCATTTCCTCCGCCTCTTTCAACGTTTATGTGTCATTTTTTGAGTTTTGAAGTAGTTTTTATGTTAGTTTTTATAGATTTTTTTTCATATATATATATATATATATATATATATATATATATATATATATATATTATTTGTTTGTAAAAGAGATAAGATGAGCAAATGGAGATTTTTTAAATATCTACTTTATGTATTTAATCTCACTTTATTAACCAATGTATTTGCCTTCGATTATCCAATTCAACCATACTAATTAGCAAAAATTACTTAAGATAAACATCACATTTGCTGATTTATTTTTAAAAACTGAAGTAAGAGTGTTTTAACCATAGATACCATATAATAAAGGCTAGATGTCTCGTCCGCGCTGCTGGCCAATGGAGGGTAACCCTCTTGCCACAGGGAGCTCGCTCACTCGTAACATGGTGCATGTACTTTTAAATAACCATAACTTGCTCAATTTTCTACTGATTTTCAAACGGTTTGGTTTGTTAAAAACGTCAGAGATGTAGTTATGACACTGCATACATATGAATAATTATAACAATGGACTTCCATATGAAAGAATTATAGCCACGTTAATAACGTTTGTAAGAAACCAAACCGTTTGTAAATCCGTCAAGATTTCAGCGAGATAAGAGGATTTGTGTGCGTGCTGATCACTCACCTTAATTCACAGCTTCCCTGTGGCAAGATGGCCGCCAGTGATGCCGGAAGTGACTCCGCCTTAAGACATCTAGCCTTATATGGATATCTGTGGTTTGAACACTTTTTTTCTCCTCCGTCCTATTCTTCTGTAATCTAGAATGGCAGCACATCTGACAGGTTTGTTTGAGCTGCGCCCTCTACTGTACAGGCATGAATTTGCATTTCCTTCAACCTGAGGCTTATTCATTTTACTTTTGGTGTTAACAAACTTAAAAAACAAAAACAACCAAGCCCAGTCCAGGTGAGAAAAAGTAACGCAAAAGTAATGTAAATAAAAAGTAACTAGTAACCCAATAAGTTACTTTTTTAGGGAGTACCGTAATATTGTAATGCATTACTTTTTAAAGTAACTTTCCCCAACACTGATTATAAATGTCTTTACTAGTGGTGTAACAATATTTCGGGTCACAATATATCGCAATACAAAAATGCAACAATGTGTATCGTGGATAGTGACAATATGTATTGTGCATAGTAATGTTGAATATGATGTATAATAATGCAATGGGGAATATGTTGGGCCCTCATATTGCCAAATGTCTTATGTTACCAGTAAAAAGTGGCCTACATGATTTTAACGATATATAGTCAGTGAAAGAGTGTAAGCAAATTTGTCTAAAATAATTCTATTTTCAGCTTCAGAATTATGAATATTTGTTTTTATTAGACTGCAAGACATTAACAATGTACAAAGAAGATACATCTAAAACTAAGCTACATGCTAGCAAGAATGTATAATGTTGCATTGTGAATATATTTTTGCCATGTCAGCACATTATATGTAATGCAATATGCCAAAAGTAAAACATGGAAAAGTTTTTTATAAAATGTATCATGCGATAATTGTATCATTCTATACAGTGACTATGATCGTCATCTAACTTGATCTTAAATCCACTGGCACACCAAACAACATGTTCTGTATCAAATCTGTATTTCCTTAATATTCTTAATTAATAATATTTGTAATTAATCCTCTTGCATAAAATGAGAAACATTGACAACTACAACACTAATTGTTTCACATCTAAATGGAGCAAAATGTAAATCCGTGAATGTCATTACCCTGAACCTGGCCTCGTCTATCTCTTCCTTTCTGCTTATGTGCTCTAATAAATATACAAATGCATGCTGTGTGTTGCAGTAGCACCATAAAAGCAGTGCGCAATTGCTTCCATCGGCAGTGCTATTAGGACCAGCATCAGTATTCAATACATGCTGCGTAGCAGTCTATACATGTACTCAGCGGGCCTGTAAGATGGTCTCAAGTAAGGGTACAGGATGAATTAATAGATTTTGTGCATGCGAATGAATCAATGGGCTAATGCAATTAGTGTCTGGCTCTATGAAGCAGATGCAGCCGCATCCTTTCCCTCGACCACTTTCAAGAATAATTAATTACAATTTAATTACTTAGAGCATTAATTATAGTCACGAAATCTTATTTACCTTGAATTATTTACAATTAAAGCCATCAATGGTAAATCCAGCACCTTAAAAGTGCACCGGCACCAGATTTTACCTCAACCTGTGGATGAACATATGTTTTCTGTCTTTTAGCAGACCCCTGTCCGCAGGCTACCGCTCAGTGTTTTTCAGGGGCTTCTGGTTTTCTTTCAGGCCCACTAAACTTGTTTCCCCAGCCTGGGCTGACGGCACCTGAGCTTTAACATAGGCGTCCCTTCAAGGCTGCTGATAAGTTTATCTGAGGGCAGTGGGACTCCATATCTCGGTCGCCTTTGGCTAGCCCTGGGGCCTGAACCCACTTCAGTCAACCTCCCTTTGGCAGGAGACAGGAGGCCCAAAGGGTCCCGCAGTACTGACTACATGATGAGGAAATGAAGACCAGGTCGGTTTGCTGTATAAGGCATGATTACACTGATGGTTAGTGTTTGTCTTGTGTGTTATTGTTGATAGTAATGCATCATCTAGTCTGCATTTTTATCAAAAAGGGTTTTGGCAACAATCTTTTTTAATTAAAAGTGTTTAATCGTAACCGACTATACACTTTGTCATATTATTTTTAGTTTATTTTACATTAATATTTTACATTTTCAGTGAAAAATAAAACCAATTATTAATTAAATGAACACTGTTATATGGATTAATATGGATATATTAATTTTAAAATGAATAATGTTATAAATATCATTATAAATAAATGATTATATATATATATATATATTATTTATTTATTTAAATCATTTATATTGATGTTTGTCAATATTCATGACACTAACAATACTTTTATATTAATATTCATTAATATAATTGATATCTGGATCATTTTTCATATAAATAATAAAGGGAGACGATCCAGATATTATGGACTATGATTGAATTATTTTTTCTCGATTTTTCTTCTTTAAAAAAAATCTTGCATATATTCATATTTAATGATAATTTTAGTAATAATGATAAATATAATTATAACATATTTTTTTTATATAATATTAATATATTTTATTCATTTTTGGTATATTAATATTCATTTTTAATATAAAGTGGGGCACTCCCAGACATTATTGTTGTGTAATTTTCGATGTTTTTATTTTATTTTATTTTTTTATCTTCATTATCATTGACAATCAAAACCTTTTGTTATCATTGTCATTTTCATTGACAATCAATACTTTAGAAGTGATTTGTACTGGTGGTAATTTCATGTTCATTTGTACTTTTTACTTCCAAAAGTTGCTTTTTAGAAACTTTCAAAAATATATATTATTATGTTCCGAATCTTCCGACACAATCCCTTTGGAATATATGAAATAGTGCACAATCCGTATGAACCAATTTGATTCTACTTTTTTTTGTGTCATTTTACAGCTTGATTGCCCCAGTCCTCATTCACTTTCATTGTGTAACATTTCTGTGCATATGATTAATCGCCTCGCCACCGCTGTCGTTTGTCCTTTAATCTCGGTTATTCTCATCCCGGTGAAACCATCAGGATTTCTTTCATATCCAAATGAGTCTTCTTAGTAGTTGCTTCTCTCACCGCTGAGGAGTTCAAAGTGGGACAGTGAAGAGGCGAGCGGGCGGACAGTCAAAGGTGTGAGCTGTCAGGGCAAGCCAATCACACACGATCGTCTGGGGGGCCTGTTAATGATCCCCATCTGTTGCTGCAGCCCCGGTGTGGTGTGTGTTCGTGTGTGTGAGAGTGAGAGAGAGAAAGAGAGACTGTGTGAAAAGAGAAAGGGGGCTTGAGGTACACGGTTTGATAGAAATTATCCAAAAATGTGGGGCAGAAATGTGCAAATGTTACAGCGAGGAAAGCAAGCGGTTATATATGTTTGATTGTGAAAAGCAATGTGTTTTGCCTTAATATACATGATCAGATTTTTTACACATACAGCTAAATTATACAGTAAACCAAGAGCTTGATTTACTAAACCCTATTTTGTTAAATACAGTAATAAAAAAAGACCAAACTCGTACCTTATTGCGGATGTACTGTAGATATTGGAACAGGCAAGCGGACTCAGAATATGAACGTAACGCTCAAAGTTTCATGCTGAGCAATTCCCAGTCAAATACTGGCATAAAGTTGGCTTGACACTGGATATTCGACATTCGCACATTTAGGGACCGTCTCTAAAGTTAGATATACGACATTGGTACACATTCCCAATAAGGTGCGAGTTTGGACTTTTTTATTACTGTATTAGTCCATTAAGCGTTAAGTGTCCTGACCGCAGGGGAATCATGGAGAATGACATATTGAGGGAAACACTAGTACTGCAGCACATCACTGCAATATAAAGAAAACCAGACAACCGAGAGAAATATATGTCTATCTATACGTCTACATCAGCATCGGGGAATAACATTATAATCTCGTTCACGGTAGAGAAAGCTGCTTACATGTGCAAAACTAACTGTGAAGACTTAAATGTAAACACAGCTTTTGTGTCTTTATCAGCTTTTCCATGTACTGGCCCTGATCATCATCTTGTAAATCCGTTTTTATGAATGAATGACTCTCTCACCTGTTGTTCTATAGTTTTCTTCGTCAACAGCCGCTTGCACCCCCTGCTGGTCAGGTCGACTAACAGCTATGGAGATCATCAATCGGCAATCTACTGATATTCCTGCCGTTCCTGGATGTCAAATCTTGAATTTTCTGTCGCATTTGAACCACTGAATTTGTGGAAGCGAATTAGTAAAGCAAAATAAAATGGACGGAAAATTATAGGTTGTAGTTTTAAACAGAATTAATATTTTGGAAGTGAAATCTGAAAGGTGAATATGGATTATGGAATATTTATTAATGAAAACGTGTGTGAAATGTTTTGGATTGAAATATTCACAACTTAAATATACAACCATGTTGAATTTCAGCTCATGAAAATGCAAGCCCTGAAAATACAATGCATTCAAATGCAAACAGGGTTAATGCAATGCATTTTTTTTTTTTTTTTTTAAGTAGTGCAATTCAACAAGCTTTTTTGTTTCAAAAACATTTGTCATTATTTTACTTCCATACATTCGTCTTTGCATTTACGCATCTTCTTCATAAAGAAAGAAAAGATGTTTCTGCTACTATGCCGGCAGATATGCTTCTTACTGTACTCACTTAGGCAGAAATTTCACAACTAATTTTTGTGACTTTTTAGAGTGAATTGCTGTTTCGGAGTCGACACAAGGTATTTTACATTTTGATGAAACATTTTGTAAATGTTTTTATTTTATGTCGTATTTGTTGGTAATTTATTTCCTATTTTCAACTCTCTAAATCGAAGTGTAGTGCACTTAAACACTGAGCTGATCATGTTCCTTGATGGTTTATTGGATTGACTTCACTGAGGCTGCCATAGTAATCGTGCTGTTTTGCCCCCAATTTAAATGGCAGCGACTTCTTGAATGCACCAGTGGTGGCATATAAATGATGAGAAATTGACCATTGTCCTTGATTCTTCTCTTCCTTAGAACAGACTCCCCTAATAAATTGACCCCCGTTTCATTCAGCCATCAGTCAAACAGGCCTGAGAAACGTAATAACGGAGGATAATAGTGCAGTAATAGGCCGGGGAGATCTGGGAAGTCTCGCGTCTTGTTATCTTCCTCCACGGCTGGTGCTCGTGCTTCTCTGCGGGCAGGCAGACAGGACAGAAGGTCAGTGCGTGTTCCTCAGCCAAAACTCGCGGGGTTTTTCCCCTTTCCCCCGTTTTTTCCTGTGGATTTTAAAACCTCCTGATGAGACTGTGTTTCTTTGAGATGCCATCTGCTCCTCTATGCTTCTCTTACCATCCAGATTAAAGAAACAAACAGGAAAATAATTTAATAGGCAAAATGTCAAACCTGTCAAGATGTTGATAGATAGACAGATAGATCCCATCACAATTATCTATCTATCTATCTATCTATCTATCTATCTATCTATCTATCTATCTATCTATCTATCTATCTATCTATCTATCTATCTATCTATCTATCTATCTATCATCCATCCATCCATCCATCTATCATCCATCCATCTATCATCCATCCATCTATCATCCATCCATCCATCCATCCATCCATCCATCCATCCATCCATCCATCCATCCATCCATCCATCCATCCATCCATCCATCCATCCATCCATCCATCCATCCATCCATCCATCCATCCATCCATCCATCCATCATGTTTGTCTGTATGTATTTATCCATAAAATTATATATCTAAGAGAAGTATGTATTTATTCTGTTGCTTTTTGCTATAGAGTAGGTGTTATGAATAAAAAAAATGCACTTGATAGGCTACTTAGAACTTAATAACTAGAATAAAGTCCCATGTTACAGTCATCCCTGATGTCCCCTGCTTTAAATATTTCTAAAGTCTGACTGCAACATCCAAAGATGTTATGGAACGAGGAAATATGCTCTATAAGGCCAATAAACGGTCAAACAAATTTTAGTTCTATACCTTTCAATGACATTCTAGAAAGTTCTGTACTTCCAACTTTATATCAACAGTTTGGGATGCGTCTTTTCTGTTCCAAAATGACAATACTGCTGTGCACAAAGAAATAGTTCTTCTACACCAGACTCAGCAAATCATTTCTATATGTATCTCACTTTGTGTGCAGAGACATTGTCATGCTGGAAGAGAAGAGAACCCTCACTAAATTGTTGCAATTCTTTAGAATACCATTCATTGTATGGGGTCACTTTAGGATTTGTTCTCTTAGAAATGACAGTAATAGCCAAACCTGGTAAATGTAAGGCTGCTTACTCGTCCATATCAGTTGCACATCAATTGAATTCTATATTAATGCATAGTTGCAAATCTATGGTTTGTCTAATGAACTATATTGCTTTGAGGACATATTGTTTATGTTAATAATTTAATTACTTATTGAATATTGTTTGGACTTTGTCATATTGCGGCTTCCACTGGTTTATATAGTCAATAAGTTACTCATTTACCACTGCCTTATCAATATACGTATAGGTTATGGATTGTTTGGCACTTAATACATACAAATAAACTCCTAATGTGTCTCTGTGTAAGTGGAATTGCGTTTAGGGGGTGTAAATCATTAGTGGTTTGCATTACACATATTGCTTTGATCAAAGTCATTACATAGCCATAATTCATAGCCTTTCATCTTTTATAATTCTTAAGCTTCTAATGGGGAGAGCTGATCAAGGGCCGTGATGATATAAGGTGTCTTTACAAGCCGAGAGACTTGCAGGAAGAAACCCCTGGAGATGTCGCACCAATTACCATCAGGGGCTGAAGGGAACCTCGATTTGCTCGTCAGTCTGACATGTAGGGCTACAAAAAAGTGCAAAAGCGACGTTTGCAGAAACACAAAATCCTGCCACTTAAAGGATATCAAACAAAGCCGCTTGTGAGAAACTGAACTCAATAAGATTTAACTATTCAAGGCACCTTTTTACTTAAATACTGTCTGCTATTGAAATGTTAACTTCACGAATCCATTTTTTACTGAATATCCTGTTTCAATCAGAAATATGTTAAATTCCAGTAGTAAAATTGACTGTGAATGTATGTTGGCTTAATCATTGTTTAATATAAAAATTCTTGATAATTGCATAGCAAAACAGCATTTTGCACAATGACGAAATGTACATATCAAATACAAAAAATAGTGGCCTCCTGTATAGCCCTGATAATCAGAAATCAGAAACCACTGAAGACACTTATTCACACTGGCGTTGTTCATTCCTCGTGGAAAGTGACAGCCGCTGACTGGTCGTTACACGAATCAAATCCGCCTTTCGTCAGACAGCTCGAGAGGATTCCAATCCAGCAATGAGAAGTGACAGCGGACAGGCTCGTTCTCGTAAGCCAATCACTAAACACGGCGAGGATGTTTTACATTGATTAAGAGTTTATCACGCAGCTGGACAGCGACTGCAGAGCCAGAGATGAAAAGTCGTTGAGAGAAAGTTAGAGCGGTTTTTGACAGCCATGAATTGTAATACTCTTACCTGCCAAAGTGGCTATATTGCAGTAAGACAAGGCACTGTTTTTGCAATCGATAAATCTTGTCTATGACAATGACTGCATTAAATGTTCTGTTTTTTAAAAAAGTAACCATGACGGAGGGTTTGAGTAATATGTTTTATATAATCTTTAGAAAGATTACCTTAATTGCTTGTCAAAGCCATGTTGAAAACAGACACAAACAACTCTAAAACGTGTCCCACCAGGCTTGTGAATGTCTGGGACACATCCCATGAGTTCTACCAGCCTCCGAAGAATGATTTAATGACTGAATCAGAAACCGAGAGCTGTCTAGTTTGTTGTAACCTGTTGCCTTTGGTTGTTTTTAGCACAGTTCTGGCTTATATCGCAGTCACATTTATCACGCGTAAATGGTCGACATGACCTTATTGGGTTGATTTTGAAGCCAGTGAACGGACCACACACACACACACACACACACACACACACACACACACACACACACACACACACACACACACACACACACAAACACACACAGTCATCAGTTATGTTTACTATTGAAGTTGTGCCATATTAGCCTAGCTAAAATGTTTAAAATTAAGCTAAATGTGAATATGTAATGCTGTATCTGCGACTGATGGATTGATGAATAGATAGATGCACAGACAGATGGGTAGACAGACAGATGGACATGGACAGATATACAAAATGGACAGACGAATTGAAAGATGAACAGAAAGGTTAATTGACAGATGAATACATAGACTAACAGCTGAATGGATAGATGGAGAATCTGAGAGATGGACAGACGACGGATGGATGGATGGATGGATGGATGGATGGATGGATGGATGGATGGATGGATGGCAAATGGATAGACGGACAAAGATAGACGAATGGATAAATTTACAAATTAGATAGATAGATAGATAGATAGATAGATAGATAGATAGATAGATAGATAGATAGATAAATAGATAGATAAACCATGTAATATGGATAGAAAGTTTGATAGGTAGATAGACGAATGGATAGATGTACAAATTGCATAGATAGACATTTAGATAGACAGACAGACAGACAGACAGACAGATAGACAGATAGATAGATAGATAGATAGATAGATAGATAGATAGATAGACAGACAGACAGACAGACAGACAGACAGCAGATATATAGATTTTAATATGGATAGAAAGTGGAATAGACTTTAAATAAATTGGATGGACAAACAGATGAATGGATAGATAGACAAATTGACAGATGGATAGATAGACGGTTTGATAGACAAGAAATTGAAAGATGGACAGTTGAATAGATAGACAGAGAGAGGCCAGTTCACAGTCATGTTCAAGAGTCCCACATCCAGATCTCCTGAATCTGAGCATGTGATTGTCTTCTTGCTGACCTCAGTGTGTGTGTGTGTGTCATGACAAGTGTCTGTGATTAAAGAGACAGTGTGTGCAGTAAAGGAAGAGGACTCATTACCAGTCTGATGCAGTAATAAGAGTATCTCTGTCCTGTGGGGAGCATTACTGCAGAACCACAGCCGGGTTAGGACTGGCCGAGGACCTTTATAAACGCTCGCATTAATGAGATCTCGCAGGCCAGCTCTAATGGCTCGCTCTCTCTCTCTCTCTCTCTCTCTCTCTCTCTCTCTCTCTCTCTCTCTCTCTCTCTCTCTCTCTCTCTCTCTCTCTCTCTCTCTCTCTCTCTCTCTCTCTCTCTCTCTCTCTCTCTATATTCTTCCACTTCCAAAAAAGACTACAAACGCTGATATATTCTACTTTCTCATTGTTATTAACATTTCCTTCATTAAAACTTTTTCTTTCTTTGTTAAGATCTGTGTAACCTGGGAAATCAGGTGCAGTCCGCACAGTCCTATTTTATACAAGCTGTGCACATTATATTGGATAAGAGTTGATTTCCGTGCTCTAGGGAGAGCTGTTTTTGTCATAGATCAGAAAATATCCTATTAACAGTCGCAAACACACATGTATAGACCTAACAATGACCAGACCTGAGCCATTGTACAGATTCTGGACCTGTAAGACAGAGAATGAATAAAAATAGGGCAATTTTGTCACAGCTGTGGCACAATTTGCTCATGGCAAGTTCAGTATGTGCAATTGTGTGCTGGTTTGAATGTCGCTTGTCGTATTCCAAAGCCATCCCACCTCTCTCTCTCACTTTTTAACTTTGTATTTGTGCTTTTGGACAGTCATGCGTGTATATATAGTCATAGACTATCATACGATAAACATATATTGGCTCTACATCAACCATGTGTGTGTTCACATTTGCAGTCACTGCTGGCAGAATGAAAGTATAATCTAACTGTTCATCAGTTCAAGAGAGGCTTGTCACATTTGAAACATGGAGCTCATTTACTCTAAAGGGCATTATTGTGAGAATAGATGAAAGTGTTACAAATGCAAGATTCGCTTTCATCTCCCTCTCGCTTTTTCTCTATTTCTTTCTCTCGTTCAGTTTTTTTCCCCCAATCGAAGCTAGCAAAAAGAAACCCTTTGCTTTATTTCCTATAGTTGAAAGACTACAGTCACAGCATTTCCACGTTTATTGACGTTTGAATCGTACTTCTGACTAGATATTTTAAGAAAAACCCGCCGTTCGGCGCCACACTATCAAGCATTACTGATCTGTATGATCTGTGAGCGTTCAGACTAAAGACACGATTGATTCAATCGATTCCTGAGGTGCTTTTGTGCGCAAAACCACATTTCATTGTATCCGCTTTTGTGTCTGTAATTATTTATAATTCAGGCTTCCCTCCTTCAAAACTTGGGAGAAAGTAACAGTTGAAATGGAGTTGAGCGCAGACAGTGCAGCAAACACAGGGGAAGGGCGGGAAAGGAACAAGTACGAACGTGTTGTTGTCTCTCACCCCAGATAAACTTTAGTATTTCAAAGATGAGTGTGTTCACTCACTGGAAAGAAATTCACTCCATGGAGTCGAGGAGGGAGTAGCTGTTTGCAGGTATTACAGTAAAGAAGGATCCAGTAAAGAAGTGTTTCTCACCCACCACAGCCTTGACGTGAACTGGATATGTCAGTTTTAAAAGGGCGAGGAGTAGATGATGGATTCTGGCAACACAACAGAAGTGTGCTGAAGAGAAACATACAGTAGCGCTGTACCTTTAAATGGATGGTTCACTCAAACAATGAAAATTCTGTCATTTACTCAGTACCCATGTCGTTCCAAACCTGTATGAATTTCTTTCTTCAGTGGAACACAAAAGATACATTTTTAAAGAGTGTCATATATATATATTTATAACATTTTTTTTTTTAGTATAATAAAAGTGAATGAGAGCTGGCTGTCAAGCACCAAAATCAATGCCAGATTAAAAAAAGATTTTATTCAAAAGAGTGATTCGTTCATGAATTGGACATGGCTATGCAGGGCTGATGTCACAATCTTCAGTAAATAATGAATAGGGATGCGAAATATATCGGTACCATATTAGTTATCGGTCAATATTAAAGATGTTTGTAAATGTATAAGTATTGCCAGTATTTATTTATTCATGCTCATTTACTCTACATTTAGGTTAGCTTTGTTGTCATCTAATGCTCACTTAAAGTTAATCTTTAATTACACTAATAATTCAATGACTATTAAATTTAATCTTTAGAAAATCTCAAAATGAATATCCATTTTTCATGCTGTACATTTTGTAATACCGAAATTCACTTGTAGATCACTTGTAAATCATTGATTTTATTTTTTAGTGTTTTTTTAATTTATTTTTTATTTAGACAAAATAGTATTAAGTAAGTTTAATATCGACTATTTATCAGCACAACATGATAAAAAAAAATTGATATTGACTTCAATATTGATATTGATCAATTTCAGTCAAATCGGTCTATCCATATAAGTTGTAATTAGGGATGGACCAATTTTACAATTCCGACTGATGTATCGATACAGTAAGTCAATATTATTTTCATGCTGTGCTGACAAATAGTCGATATTAAACTTATTTTATACTATAATCGCACAAAGAAATCATATGACTTCAGATGATTTGAACATTTGCACATTTTTTATTATTTTAATGTTGTCATTTTTCTTCATAAATTCCCTTTTTGAGCTTCAAGGCAGAAGAAAAGTTGTACATGTTTGCATGGAAGCTTGTTTCTATCAATCTAGAATACAAATAAAAAGATAATTATGACTTTTTATTACATAATTCAGACTTTATTTCTCGCAATTGCAAGTTGCCCCCTTCAGAATTGTGTGATATAAACTTGCAACTGTGAGAAAAAGAGTATAATGTAAAATAAATGTCGCAATTACCTTTTTTTATTTTCTATTCCATGACGGAAACAAGTTTCCATAGGTTTGTAAAGCAGAATTTTCATTTTTTGGCTGAACTATCCCTTTAAGCTCTCCTTTCCCACATCCTGCTCTGTAATTATCAGAGATCTGCAGGGTGCCATTTGACGGTATTGATTTGTGTGGCCAGACTTGACACACACAAACATGCACGTACATACACATCCACACACTTTGCGCCAGTTTTGTGAGAATGCCTCAGGCCATTAAGTCATTATCTGTTGGAATCATCATTCCCCTTTCCCCTCAGCATAAACAGGAAACTACGAGAAAGCGAAATAAATCGAAACAAACCACAAAACCCCATATTCACGTGTGTGTAGGTGGATGTTTAGACTGTGCATGTGAATCAAATGTGCCATCACAACAACATATTTTGTTAGTTAATATACTCTAAAGGGAAGGAAGGGTCTAAAAGAATGATACGGTATAAGAACGGTACGGAGGTTTTCAGACCAATTTCTGTTTCTCCTTAACTTTCACAAGGATTTTAGTATGCAGAAATGGGCAGATAGGAATCCTCCATGTTATTTCAGTTATTTTCATTATTCGGCTCCCAAGACTATGATGGAGAATGGGTACCTTTCACCAAGACATGTTTATAAATCTCTGATGCAGAGCCCAAGTGAAGTCTCAACTCCTAGCATTTTGCCATATGTCCAAGTAATATATATATATATATATATATATATATATATATATATATATATATATATTTTTTTTTTTTTTTTTTTTTTTTAGTACTATATGCTTTAGTTTAATTTGAAAGACTTATGCTTTGAAAGACTTATGCCGATTTTGCAGGTTTTCCTACCTACAAAGCATGTAGAGGTCTGTAATTTTTTATCATAGGTACACTTCAACTGTGAGAGACGGAATCTAAAACAAAAATCCAGAAAATCACATTGTATGATTTTTAAATAATTAATTTGCATTTTATTGCATGACATAAGTATTTGATCACCTACCAACCAGTAAGAATTCCGGCTCTCACAGACCTGTTAGTTTTTCTTTAAGAAGCCCTCCTGTTCTCCACTCATTACCTGTATTAACTGCAACTGTTTGAACTCGTTAAAAGACACCTGTCCACACACTCAATCAAACAGACTCCAACCTCTCCACAATGGCCAAGATCAGAGAGCTGTGTAAGGACATCAGGGATAAAATTGTAGACCTGCACAAGGCTGGGATGGGCTACAGGACAATAGGCAAGCAGCTTGGTGAGAAGGCAACAACTGTTGGCGCAATTATTAGAAAATGGAAGGAGTTCAAGATGACGGTCAATCTCCCTCGGTCTGGGGCACCATGCAAGATCTCACCTCGTGGGGCATCAATGATCATGGGGAAGGTGAGGGATCAGCCCAGAACTACACGGTAGGACCTGGTCAATGACCTGAAGAGAGCTGGGACCGCAGTCTCAAAGAAAACCATTAGTAACACACTACGCCGTCATGGATTAAAATCCTGCAGTGCACGCAAGGTCCCCCTGCTCAAGCCAGTGCATTCCAGGCCCGTCTGAAGTTTGCCAATGACCATCTGGATGATCCAGAGGAGGAATGGGAGAAGGTCATGTGGTCTGATGAGACAAAAATAGAGCTTTTTGGTCTAAACTCCACTCGCCGTGTTTGGAGGAAGAAGAAGGATGAGTACAACCCCAAGAACACCATCCCAACCGTGAAGCATGGAGGTGGAAACATCATTCTTTGGGGATGCTTTTCTGCAAAGGGGACAGGACGACTGCACCGTATTGAGGGGAGGATGGATGGGGCCATGTATCACGAGATCTTGGCCAACAACCTCCTTCCCTCAGAAAGAGCATTGAAGATGGGTCGTGGCTGGGTCTTCCAGCATGACAACGACCCGAAACACACAGCCAGGGCAACTAAGGAGTGGCTCCGTAAGAAGCATCTCAAGGTCCTGGAGTGGCCTAGCCAGTCTCCAGACCTGAACCCAATAGAAAATCTTTGGAGGGAGCTGAAAGTCTGTATTGCCCAGCGACAGCCCCGAAACCTGAAGGATCTGGAGAAGGTCTGTATGGAGGAGTGGGCCAAAATCCCTGCAGTGTGTGCAAACCTGGTCAAGAACTACAGGAAACGTATGATCTCTGTAATTGCAAACAAAGGTTTCTGTAGCAAATATTAAGTTCTGCTTTTCTGATGTATCAAATACTTATGTCATGCAATAAAATGCAAATTAATTACTTAATTAATTAATTAAATTAAATACAATGTGATTTTCTGGATTTTTGTTTTAGATTCCGTCTCTCACAGTTGAAGAGTACCTATGATAAAAATCAGACCTCTACAGACCTCTACATGCTTTGTAAGTAAATCGGCAGTGTATCAAATACTTGTTCTCCCCACTGTATGTATGTATATGTATATGTATATATATATATATATATATATATATATATATATATATATATATATATATATATATATATCTCAAATATATATATCTCAAATATATATATCTCAAATATATATATCTCAAATATATTACAATAGAAATCAGTTGTTTTAAATTGTAATAATATTTCAAAATATTACTGTTTTTACTGTATTTATCAAATAAAATAAATACAAGCCTTGGTGAACATAAAAGTCTCTTATATATTATTATTATTATTATTATTATTATTATTATTATTATTATTACGATAATACGATTTATTATTATTATTATTATTATTATTATTATTGAATAGATTAACATGTAAAAACCAGAGTCAAGAATCAAGGTAATATCAGTATCAGAACTGTTACTCACTCAATGGGTTATCTGTCAGGTTGTATCTTGGGATGCCTGGTTGAATGGCTACTGCAGTGCAGGGGAAAAGATGTGTGACCTTGAGCTCCTTTCAACTCAAAGAGGCTTTTAGGATACTCAAGCCTGATATTTATGCTACGTTTGATAAGGACCCATGGCCCATGACCGATCCCTCTCCGCTAGGTTATCTGAGTGTCATACAGGCCAGCGATGACTCCTCAGAGTGCACCTCACACTTCCTTCACACCTTCTAAATCGTGACAGATTCTGAGCAATGGTTGCCACGGTTCACCCTGGGCATTTTAATCAAGCTCAGAGCTGCTATCCATTCACTCCTTTGATTTCTCAGACAGCTTTCCAGGTGCTATTATAAGATCTCTTGTTTCTCTCAAATAGCTTTAACTCTCTACCAGCTTAGACCAGCATGCATTTTCACGGATGGTTGTTGTTTAGTCCTGGTTTGGCTAGCAGAACAATATATAGCTACCCTGGAAATCCAGAGTTCTCACGAAGCGAGTTGCTCTGGCATTGAGTAATGATGCTCATTAACTATGCCCTTGTAGCCGAGCTGCTCCAATCACATCGGTGTATCTGAAATAGGCAGGCCAGAGGCGAGCTAAACAGATGACGACAGCGCTGCGACGTCGAAGTCATTAGTAAACATTGCAAGATGGCTCTGGATGAACACCAGTTGTTTGAAATGGCTTTGGCCGCTACAATGAACGAGTTAGACTTGACTTTTTATCTAAAAGAGGAACAGAAGACGGCGCTCGAATCGTTCCTTTGCAAGAAGGACGGTTTTGCTGTTTTGCCGACCGGATACGGCAAGAGTCTAATCTACCAGTTAGCTCCGCTGGTAGCTAAGAGTATGGGGCTTGTTGTGATTGGTCGTAGTGTTATCCAATTGCGTGCAGTGAGATTTTCAAATGCATGCTTGGTGCCGCCCTTCGAGTTGGGTGATTTTCATTAGTCGATGCCAGACCCTTAATCTTTCGGATTTGGGTCTGGGTTTCCAGGCTAATATATAGCCATAGTTCACCAGCAACATTTGTTTAAGCTTAAATGCAAAGTTCTGTAATTAAACTCTAGATGGCGCAGGCTAATAGGTCCTTAACTCAATCAGCTTGCTATCACATCATTCTCTATAGGGCACAGCTGATTGGTTCCTGCTGTATCAGTAGCCAATGAGCTTGGATGCTCAACCTTCAAATACTAGGTTAGCATTTGCGTTAGCAGTGCAGCACGCTTTTAGAAACCCTCCACCTTCCCCAGCTCCACCTGCATAGATCTGCTACTGGTAATTTATGTATGCTATATTGGACAGCAGCAGCAATAAAAGCAGCAGCAATAATAGCAGCAGCGTAGCAGATCTATTGCCAAGACCAAAAATATCAACACTGTCATACGCATAACCATGCCAAACACTCAGGGAGTTGTCATTACAGAACCACTTTTATGATAGATTTGGTCCTTTTTTGAGGCTTGATAAGTTCAGTTCCTGTTCACGGTCTCCAAAATGAGGCTTCTTTTGAGTTTTACAGAAGAAAAACAGTCTTGGAAGGAAATAAGGGTCAGTAATTTGACAGAATTTTATTTCTTTAAAATCCGAATTTGAAAATGTGCTTACTACCATCAAACCATTAAATCATTATAATAATTGAAGTACTTTTAATCAGACCCTGTCTCAAATAAAACTGTTATGTTGCCTTTGGCAATGCCTCCTAGTTGGCATCTGCAGGGTTGTGGGTTCAAAGCCCAGCAGGCCACCTGTGATGTTAACTTAAAAGTTATATCTGTCCTGGCCCTGCATTTCTATTGCCCACAGCAGGCCTTCGGTAAAACATTTAACCCAGAGGACTACTGTACATGTGGGGGGTGTTTATTATGGCAATTAAAGGCCTGTTAAAAAAAAGAACAACAACAATGTGGATAATCACTAAATTCTCGAATAATACCTGCCCTGATTAATGTGGCATAAACAGTAAAACGGTTTTCTGCACTTTACTGTACGTTGAGGATTGAGTTCACCTATTTCGCATAGTTTATTGTTTGAGATAATCTGTTCTCCGAAATCTGTTCGTTCTGAGGTTAGTGTTTGTGAGGTTTATGAAAATCAATTATGGTGCTTTTGTTGCATCTCCAAAGACTACAAAACAGCAGGTTATTGCTTTGCCATAAACCAAAATGACACAAAACACATTTGTGGTTTGTTTAGTGTGCTAAATAGCAGAGTTTTAAATGACAAACCGAGAGAAGTTTAAACTTTGTTCACATCTGAAACTCACTGTGAGAGATTTTACCCAGCATACACAAAATGTTCCCCTAACATTAGTTTTTGTTTCCCATTTTGAGAACTAAATAATAACATTCTAAGAATGTTATTTTTAGGTTTTATTTTTTAGCAACCATAAAATAACCTTCCCAGAATGTTGCAAGTTATTTTTGGGTGGTTATTTTTAAATAACCTAAAAATAACCATTTGGAAACGTTATTTATTGCTTCATTACGTTCTTTAAACATTATTTTTAGGTTATTATTTAATAATAATTAAAAATTGTGCAGATGTTTTTGTGTAATGACCCATATAGAACTCTGTAATTAGTTTAAGACAGCATTTCTGTTGAAATTAGATAAATCAAAACGCGTTACAATGATCAGATAAATCCAACTTTATAGCTAAAATTAAGCCAGGGTTAAGCATATGTGAAAAGCACAGAAATCACCTCTGATCTGCACGCTTTTCTCCAGCATGCGCTGTCTTCCATAATTATGATGGTTGATGTGCGTTATTTTGTATTAATTAAACAATAAATAAACACAAAATATGGTTTTAATAATAATAATGATTATAGGTGTCCAAACTGTCCATACATCTTCCATACCACTTAACAGCGGGAAAATGATATCGGAGTAAAGTGGTTAGGGAAACGTTCTGGGAACGTTAGAATAACGTTACAGCAAATTTAAAATAATGCTAGAGCAACGTTAACATAATGTTAGAATAACGTTAGGGGAAAGTTAAAGTAAAGTTAGAATTACGTTCTAAAAAACTAAAAAACCATCGTTCTATTTCCGTTAAGAAAACAAAAACAAGCCTAATAAAAGAACGTTCTGGGAACCAAAAATTGACAGCTGGCTAGTAGTGAATCGCTTGCTTTAGTTCACTCTGACTGAAACTATGACAATGACGAGTGACTTTTTCCAACATATTTCTAAAAACACATATGGACATTCGTTATACGACATACATCTTAAATAAATGGTATAAGTACGCAAAATGTTTAAATTTTTCAGATGCCAGTAGGTGGCGATAAATGGATTCATGAGTGAATCGCCCTGAAGCGTTTATTCAACTTGGAGACAATTTTCATCGTCAGAGAATGCAATAATAATCAGGAATGAATCTAAAATGTACGTTTTTTTTATTTTTATTATTAATTAATTTATTTATTTATTTTGTATAAAATATTAAACAATTGTGACAGCACAGCTATGTTTACCTGTGGGTTGCCTGACAACACTTGTTCGTTTGCTATTGCCTACTTTAATGTTATGTTTATGATATATCTGTTCATAGTGAGAATTTGCTGTTTTGCTTTTGATTGCAATTATTAGCATTCAACATTTTTGTTGTAGCCTATATTATGCAGGATTTCTTCAGATAAAATACAACATGCAACACTTTACAAAATTAGTCCATTTATTCCAACCCAAAAGAACGTTCACTGCTCATCATCACAGATCAGCAACTTTCTCCAAGAGTGATGAACCATGTAGTAAAGTGGGTGATTTTAACAGGATGAGATAGCGGAGGCAGTATCCCTTTTTTCCCCTTATATAAATCTAAATACATATATACATATATATTTGTAGGGGGTATTCAGTACTCATAAGCCCTCAGAATGAGTAGGCGGACGTGTGGGATCTTGCTGTAGGGGTAGCAAACACGGGTGATTAATTTCATGGTTTATTTATCTCTCTATCCTATCAAAACCAGAGCAAAGAACAAAAAACACACATCAAGATTGACTTGCTACGACAACCAGTCAAAACCTTTTTTAGAGCAAAAACGTTGACCCTGCTGGTGGTACGCTAGGCCTCTAGGGCTAGAGAATGATCACATCACTCTGAGATCCCGCTACAGACTTTTATTTAAAGAGAAACAGAGCTGGAAAAAAACAAAGGAGACTGTTTCGAAGCAAAACTTGAAAGAATATAACACGAAGCCGGCAACCGCAGGTAAATCCGCAATTTTGAAATCAGTTAAAAGAGGTGAAAAATCTCCAAGTTGTTCTCCTGAGTGCTAGGAAATCTAAGAGCTTCCCATGAACTTTGTTTTTATCTGTGTACTTTGCTCTTTGTGGCAAGCAGACAACGTAGACATATCTTGCAATTTCCAGACCCCAGTGTCAATTTGAGAGAAATGCAAGAAGGGAAAGTACAATAAATGAAAGATTCAATTGCAATTCAACAAAAGGCTATAAATCAAATGTGCCTGCGCTCTATGAGAAATCATTTTTCTCTGCATACACTTGCTAGGCTGGAAAGTTTCTCAGAAAGTTCTTTAGTTTCTAGAGGTACAGCATACTGAGTGAACTGATATATTTGCCTGTTTTCAGCACATTACGAGAAACAGATGGAAACTTGATCCGTTCATCTGCAAGAGGTTGATGTAAGTTGGTTTCCTACTGGGTCCACATTGAGAGTAAAGTGGATAAAGTGTGATGATTCCTGCTGGGTAAAACG
Organism: Abramis brama; assembly: GCF_963993115.1. Classification (NCBI taxonomy): domain Eukaryota; kingdom Metazoa; phylum Chordata; class Actinopteri; order Cypriniformes; family Leuciscidae; genus Abramis; species Abramis brama. The sequence continues at coordinate 26,459,024 of NC_139982.1, forward strand.
GATACGGCTCAGCATGCCACTCCGGACTCTGAGGGAACCAGGGAGGATTATCAAAAACCAAGAGCTAGAGCTTCAACATCAGGTGCTGTAGACGAGGCTTAAGCAGGTTAATTAGGTTTTATATTTTTCCCAACCGCCAAGCCAACTGCTTGCAGAAGTTTGCATGGATTTTATGAAGTCTGTAAAGTTGTATGGGTTCCTGGAAGCTATGCGCCGCAATAGGCACACTTGCACAAACAACCTTGTTTTAGGTTTGAATCATGTGTGAAAAGAAATGGTGGAAAATCAGATGAGATTAAAGAGTTGCAACATTGCTGGAGAACTTCTGTATTGATCTGATGTGCGAGCATTGACAGTTTGAGTAAGATTCGGACGTTCTGATGCAAGACGTCAGCTCTCTGTCTGATGCAGTTACTTCATGCCATTTGCTTGTTGGCTTATGTGAGGCGAAAATCTTTAGTTTTACTGTTCATTGCAAAAATGCGATAGACTAAACACAAGCTATGTTGCCATCCAAAGACAGTTCTGGAAGGTAATTATAACAGATTATTTTCATGGCTCAGGCATTTCAGATTGACCAAATCAACATTTGAGATGCTGTGCGATGAAATTGCTCCACTGGTCTGTCCAGTTATCCAATCACATCCTCTGTTGAGGCAAAGTCACGTGCTTTTATTAAGTCACGGGATTTATTCGGTAAATGTGTTTTTATCATAGTGTATGTGCATGTCTTCTTACCGGATGAAAAATTATCCATCTCAAATAAACACATTCGTTTTTAATGTGCCTTTTTAGAATTTATGCACACCTTGGTGTTTCCATCCAGTGTTTTTTTCATGTGCTATCCCAAAATTTGCATAAAAATAGGTGGATGGAAATATAGCTATTGTGAACAAAATGTGTCAGCACCAAATAAATCATCTCCCTTTCCCATTCATGTTGGTTAATATATCCTAGATGTATTTCCTGACAATCAACACACATATCATATTCTATTTCAGTCTCACTAATATATATTTGTGTATATAAAATTGTATTGACAATATAATTTATTATAAAAAACTGACTTTGTCACATTGCCATCATTATCCTTTCAGAAAAAGTGTTTTTGCTTTGTTTATGTGTCATCATCATAATATCGTTATATAATCATATTATCTTATTTTTTCTGTAATGTGCACCATATGATTGCAGAATTAATGGATATATATATGAACTGAACTTGCTAAGGACAAATTAAGGACATTATTTATTGATTGATTGATTGTAGTTTTGTATTTCCAAGCCAGAGTAGACGTCCATTTCATAGAATGACCCATTAATTAGGTTTCTTGTGTGACGGTTTTGTAGACGTGTTTTACATTACTTTGTCCAGAGGACAGTGGAAGCCAGAGCAACAATGCGAAATAATAAGTGTATTTTAAATGTAAAACTTTTATAATGTTATTCTACAATGTGTGCAACTAGATGTCACAATGAAATGTCTGGAACACGACAGCAAATGTTCAGATTCCCACACTCTGCCGCGGACACACTTCCTGTCTCCACATTCTTGATCTCATTCTGCTGAGATAGAACGCCTCCAAGTCTCATTCAGTTTCATTCTGATAGAATCACTCCCAAGAAACCAACATTCGCAATGAGCCACATTGTACTGCGGAACAAAAGGCACCAGGGTTGTTCTAGCCTTATTATGCCGCTTGACCTTCTAGTGGAATGAAGACGTAGATCAATTAGCTAAACAATGTCCCCACCAAATAACATGGATTTCTGACTCATTTTACAGAGTCTGTTTGCGAATAGTAGTTAATGCGCGCACATCCTGAGGAGGTGCTCGGCTCGCAGATTAATCTTTCCTGCCAATCTAAAAATGCCAGTGAGCACCTTTTCTGCATAAGTACATTAAGCGCACATAAATCACTAGATGTGTCTAAAGAAGGAGTCTATCAAATTTTATAGCTTTTAGGGACATTTCAGCTAATTTCGCAGACTTCGCTACATGACATAACGATGATGAACCTACAGTGATTTTTCTAGTCAATATCGCACAAACATCTTAAAATGGTGTAAATTAAATTAAAGTTTCATCCAAAAAGGTCTAATTGCTGGAGAAAGCTATTTTGCTTCCCATTCATCTCAATGGCAGCTGTTAGGAAGCAACTGCAACCTGCTGCTATATTATCTTATTTTTTTTTTTAAATTCAGTGATGTACAGTGTGATTGACTGGAACATTTTAGTTAGAAGTGCAGAATTTCAATTACTTCAGTATCTCAGAAGTAGACATTAATCATGTAATGCTATGCTATATACTTTATTATTATTCCATGTGCTGGAAAGAACCAAAGGAAAAGTGTGTAATTTCACCATTTGTAATATCTCAGCAGTGTGGGCAGCCTCGGGATGTTCACTTACAGTATACCACTGGATATATTTAAACTTCTTTTTACCCATAAGCAAAGGACGAAAAAGATCTTCGCAATGAGTATTTCAGGGCTTTTAGTAGAATGTTTAAAGCCGTGTTTCCACCGAAATTACCCGGAACAATTTGTCCCAGGAACTTTTTTGTTCCAAACAGGAACCAGTTGCTGTTTGCGTTTCCATCGCGGTCTAAAGTACCGTGAAGATTAGGCAAATTAGTCCGGTGATGTAGGACTGCGCACTACTTTCCAGTTCCCGCTGGATTTCATCCTCTTAAATTTAAGCTTAAAGGACAATTCCGGTATTTAACACTTTGAGTCTATTTTGTAGTTTGTTTTGGATAAACAAGAGTGGTGGACAAATAAATTTTGACAATGGTTCCTGTCGCGACTTTTTGACTATTTTAGAATTGCCCATGACCGCTTTAGAATGGGAGTCAATGGCCATGCACAAACATGTCCTTAAAACAACCCTTAACATTCGTTTTCAAAACTGTGCAACTCACCGAGTGGTTAGTGATGTTCGTTGATGTTCCAAAACAAGTAGCGTAGCGAAACACAGTTTCTGTCGTGTTTTATTTGGCATTTTGTAAAATCCATTGATTTCCGTTGGAGGACTCATTGCTCGTTGATATTACTGCGCTACCAGAAACGGAAAGGGGGCTGTTTACATTTGATTGTAGTCTTTTAGGTCTTTTCGCTCGGTTCTCTGTCTCTCAGAAGGCTAGCGTGAGCAGAGCAACGGAAGTTGCGAAAGAGCGGAAGTTTATACGCGGTTGTGAGGTATCTGAAAAAATAGTTCCACTATAGAAAAATAAACGGATTCAAATCATACATTGCGCTGATATATTTCTTTTTAATCATCAACGAACACCACTAACCACTCGGTGAGTTGCACAGTTTTGAAAACGAACGTTAAGGGTTGTTTTAAGGACATGTTTGTGCATGGCCATAGACTCCCATTCTAAAGCGGTCATGGGCAATTCTAAAATAGTCAAAAATTCGCGACAGGAACCATTGTCAAAATGTATTTGTCCACCACTCTTGTTCATCCAAAACAAACTACAAAATAGACTCAAAGTGTTAAATACCGGAATTGTCCTTTAATAAAGCCTGAACCTCGTCGTCGGTCCATTGGTCTGATTTTTTAAACTCCATTGTTGATGACAACTCTTACTGCACGCACCGCAACAGACTTTTAAAAATGGTGGTTGAAATAAAATGCCGTATGGAGTCAACCAATCGAAATGCTGCGTGAACTCAACCAATCAGCATGTTCAGCACCCAAGTCCAATCCACCGAAAGTTCCTGAACTTTGAAAAAGTACTACCTCACTAGCAGGGACTTTCTGAGGGGGAAATCTTAAAAAAAAAATATATATATATTTTTAAACTTCGTTTAGGCCCTGGTTCTTGCTGTCGACACACACTGAGTACCACCCCAAAGTTCCTGGTTCCTGGGGAACGTTCCTGCAGTGGAAATGCTGCTTAAAGTGGACTATCGAAATAAAGTGTGACCAAAAATGAATCCCTGATTGTAAAATTCACAGTCAACCCCTCATCATTTGTCTTTTCAGGAGCAAATCCATAATAGATTGTTGATTTCACCACACAAGGCAAGTGTTTCTGGGAATGTTCCGTATTCCAAATCTGGTATGTTTACACCCAAATCAAGGTTAACTGCATCATCATTTACTCATTTGTCTCCACTCAACGCTGGCATGAATGGCACGCTGGTGTTTTTAAGAGACCAACGGCAGCAGCTGGCGCAACCGTTGCTTTAAATCACACCGGACCGCAAATGCGGCTAAAACTGCTTGATGGTCAACAGGGTTGTTTCACCCGCTCTCCTCCCCACCAGCTCAATTTTTCACTCTGTTCTTCCACGAAATGCATTTTCACAGTGTTTTTTTTTTTTCTCAGTCGGTCTGACCACATCTCCTCTTCCATTGAGAAAAACAGTCTTTGAGCATTGAAAATCAGATTATTATAGCTACATTTTTTTTTTTTTTTTTTCGTTTTTGTATTTATATGCACTGGCAGAGATCAAGTGCCTTTTTGCCAGCATGTTTCTTTGTGTATTTCCTCTCTGCTGTTATTTATATTCTCATAGTGCAGAGAAGGAACCTCTTACGCTGACTCAAATAGAGAATATGCCTTCCAGCTATTTCTGCGTTTCCAACCCTTCCTCTCTGCACATGAATGCCAGTCCCTTGTGTAATTGTTGCTCTACTGTATTTTTCAAACAGGATTTCATGTGTTTGTATAGATGCCGTTGCATTCTGCCACACTAGCTGATGTTAACGTGAAGAATTCGGCTGGTTTCCCTTGCGATGGCTCGGTTTGTGCATTGTAATACAGTATATGCATGTTTTTCACTTGCCAAAAATTCGAGCGTACCTCCACGGCTGTCATGTCTTTCTGTTCCGGCACAACTTCAGTCTTTACACAACAATATATGGCCCTGCCATGGGACTGGATCGATAAAAGTCCCACTCACAATTTAATTGCAAAAGGATGCAGGGAGAGGAGAGTCCTTGATGGGAAAGCAAAGAGTAAAACAATTCTTTTATGATTTAAGAAACCTTGGCTAAAGAAACGATGCCATACAGAGAGCCATCACGATTGGAGTGTGTCCTGCGAAGATGGTTTTTCACAAGCTTGCGGCGGATAATACTGCAAGGCTGTTATGAGCCTTTTAAACCGATGTCACTCTGTGGAATTTCTTATTTAACAAGCAATTCATCTAGCCACCCGCCTGGCCTTTTTTTCTGTATGCCAAAATGCCCTCCTTTGCCTTCTTCAATTTGCTTTCCGGTGTTGTCAAAACGATGGCGGCATTATTCGCTCATTATGTGGATAGAGGCTGTGGCTTGGATTTGCTCACTAGATGGATTGCTTAGGCTATTACCTTGAGGCCTTTATACACACCAGGTTATTACTTCTTACATAGAGTTAATTGCAGTGGTCTGATGCTTGCTTAAATCTACACCACAAATCATTTATAAATAATTTACCGTATTATTGCTGTATTTCAAACAGTGAACTATTATTTCATATTTGGGTGCACAGGAGAAAAATTTCAAAATTTCACTTAATTCACTAATGCACTAGTGCCTCTGTTAGTCTTTTTTAAAGGTTCCTAATTTTGTTTTGGAGGTCTCCTACAATAGGTTTACATGCATCCAAAGTCAAAAATACTCTTTAACTCTTTCCCCGTCATTGGCGGAAATTTCCAGCTTTCCGTGTTTTCACTGTTATACGGTAGGGGGCACTATGACACGTCTTCTGAAAGAGTACTGAATCTCCTGATCGAAACACAGGCGAAGAAGAAGCGGAAACAAGAGCAATCATATGTAAGCATATGCAAATATAAAATAATGCGATCATCCTAATTTTCCTAATTTTAAACAGCATATAAACCAGCATATAAATCAAACATTAAACAGCATATAAATCAAAACTGCCTAATGTTACTGAATGAAATGTTGACCCAGGAATAGCTATAGGACTGTGAAGCTTTGGGGGTGTTGATGGACTCGTTGTTTTGATCATCGTTCTGAATCCGATCTGGATGTAGTCTTTGACAAAAACACGTTTTTCTCAGCTTTTTCTCTAAATGTTGCTTTTTTAATGAAACAAAATATTCTGGGGGCCATAAAACTTTTGTGAAAATGATAAAAAATGCTGGCGATGGCTGGAAACTTTTTCCAAAAACTCGGAGAAAGAGTTAATTTTCTCATAATATACATTGCACATCACCTCAATTTAAAGAGTCGTTCGAAGATTCAGTCTCTCTAAACCCCTCCTTTCTGAGAGCTTCCTCTGCTCTGATTGGTCAGACGGCCCAGTCCATTGTGATTGGTCTACGACTTTTAGCGTGTGTCGGAAATGAATTTCTGAATTTCAGCTTTGGATGCTTCCTCAGCGCTTGATACACAGTGATACGAACAACGGTGTGGTTTTTCCCTATCAATACAAGCTCAGTCCTCATCCTTTGGAAGTGCATGAAAAGTGGATTTACAGCACTGTAAACAGAGTCTTCTCAACATGTTGATAACACGAACCAAACTCCAGGCCTCAGCTACAACTACAGTGTTTGAGGGCGGGACAATAGACGTCGTTTACAGGCAGCCAATGAAGACTGTTGGCTGGCGTTATGCAAATTTGTTACATAGGTGTGTAATAGGAAGTGAGACTAGAATTGCTGACGACTCGTTTCGGCAGTTCAGAATCGATTCTTTTTTTTTTTTTTGGAGACAATAACTTGATTTAGTGCACTTTGATCTTTAAAACTTTGCAGACGTTTCACAAACAGCCATATTAGGCTACACACTGCATGAAAGAATATATTCGAAAAAGCATAAGAGGGGCATTTTAACAAATTTGGAGAACTCTAAATAGGTGAAAATAAATGGCCGCAGAGTGAACTGACTTTAGTAGGCTTATTTAAATGGTGTGAATTTATTGAATGATTTCAAAACACCTGGAATATTGAACGTATTGAACATATGGAACACATTTATGACAGCTGAGTTAGTTTGTTCTTTTGTTTCTTGATATTTGATTTGATACCAATAGATACTAATAATAATTTACAAGAAATTTACAATAACACAGCTACAATAATACAGCTACTTGCCAACTATGTATTTATTTTTTACACTATAGTTTTTGGGAACCCAAAGTATTTTACAGTCTTAAATGTTTCTATTGCTTGTTTAACTTATGGTAAATAAGTGAAATAAGTTTTGTAAAAGTAAAGTTTTGTGTTGCCTTATTTAGTTTACCATGACAACAGTCATCTTTCACATAAAACCTGTCTTGTTTGCTGCTTGGTGGCAATATGAAGTCTTCAAGAGAATCTGCCAGCGCTGTTCGTAATTTAAATCTTATTTTCAGCACATTACCTCAGAGGTGATGAATAAAACGAGTGCCAAATTTGATACGACCTCTCAATTAAACCTCGGAAATTATGTGTTAAAGGAGAAAAATAGCATTTAAAATCATATTTTGAAGAATCAAGCTGATACTTGTGCTTTTAAATTGTGCTTCCATTTGAAATTGTGCTAAATGATCTCCAAGTGTTGACTCCGAAAAAAGCGCATTTATTTAAAATGTAAAGCATCTAAATCTCACTGTATTTAACTGTCAACTCAAATTTGAATCCATATTTTTATCTCGGAGCTGATTTTGATTTACCGAATTGATATCTGTCTGCTTTGTGTGAACTGCAACTGATCCAGCTAGCAATTTGTTATCTCCACGTGCAAGCTGTTTCTTGAGGGAGGAAGCCTGCTGAGGTCGAACATTTATTATTTTTTTTATGTTTAAGGCACCTGCAGAGGCATATAAAGATGTTACAAGAAACAGCAGGGTGGTGGGTGGGTGGTGGTGGTGGTGGGGGGTAAAAGAACATTATGAAGGGGTCAAAAGTCTTGATATATGATTAAACATTTATTATGGTTCTTCCATCACGTTTTATTTGGAAAGACACTCACAAATCATAGTGCATGACCCCTGACCGCCCCCATGATCTTAAATACCATAAAGTCTATTATACCATTTAAAGTCTGCATTTGGGTTACCAAGGTTGTGCTTTTTGGCAAGAGTAGGTCACTCTCGGAAGATCACAATCACATCTTAGCCTTTTTTTTTTTTTTTTGCATCATGGATTGAAATGTTCTCTGCCTCACTGTAGTCAATTAAATCTGCATTACATGGTCTTTTAAGGCAGTGTGTAATTATGAGATATTAAGTCAAATATATGAAACAAAATTGTGAATGTGCAGTACGGATGGTGCTTTTTTTTTATAAAACAGAATAAGATGAACAATAATTGCAGGCTTGGTAGATTCATTCCTCAGCGAATTACATCTAAGGGTTATTTAAACACTTTGATGATGGATAAAAACAAGCTCCTGTCTAATGCTGCTGTTGTCTGGGGTTAGTCATAATGGCTCTTCATCTGCGGACAGTAATTACACCTTGTAGTCTTTTATTTCTGTAAAATGTGTTGTGCTGATCAATAATGTCAAGTTTACTCTATTTGGAAAACAAGGATGATATGTATATATATAACATGGAACAAGCAAGGTGTACCTAATAAAGTGGCCAGTGAGTATATATACATATGTATATATGTATACTCACTGGCCACTTTATTAGGTACATCTTGCTTGTTCCATGTTGGACCCCACTTATGCCTTCAGAACTGCCGTAATTCTTCATGGCATAGATTCAACGAGGTGCTGGAAACATTCCTCATTCCGCACTCCAGATTTTGGTCCATATTGACATGATAGTATCACACAGTTGCAACAGGTTTGTCGGCTGCACATCGAATCCTTAATTTCACCACATCCCAAAGCTGCTCTATTGGATTGAGATCTGGTGACTATGGAGGATATTTGAGTGTAGTGAACTCATTGTCATTTTCAAGAAACCAGTTTGAGATGATTTGAGCTTTGTGACATGGTGTGTTATCCTGCTGGAAGTAGCCATCAGAAGATGATGCACTGTGGTCATAAAGGGATGGACATGGTCAGCAACAATACTCAGATGTTTAAACAATGCTCAATTGGTACTAAGGGACCCAAAGTGTGCCAAGAAAATTCCCCCCACACCATTACACCACCAGCAGCCTGAACCGCTGATACAAGGCCAGATGGATCTATGCTTTCATGCTGTTTACGCCAAATTCTGACCCTACCATCTGAACGTCTCAGCAGAAATCGAGACTCATCAGACCAGGCAATGTTTTTCCAATCTGTTGTCCAATTTGGTGATCCCGTGTGAATTGTAGCCTTAGTTTCCTGTTCTTAGCTGACAGGAGTGTCATCCGGTGTGTCTTCTGCTGCTGTAGCTCATCTGCTTCAAAATTTGATGTGTTGTGCGTTCAGAAATGTTCTTCTGCAGACCTCGGTTGTAACGAGTGCTTATTTGAGTTACTGTTACCTTTCTCTTGGCTCCAACCAGTCTGGCTATTCTCCTCTGACCTGTGGCATCAACAAGGCGTTTTGTTTTGTGAGAAAGAAATAGTGTTCAAATCCCAAACTAAAGTAGTTCAAAATTGCCATTTAAAATCCACTTGCCTAAAATCTAAAGAGGCACAAGCAAGTGCATGATCCTTTTGGTCCTACAATTATTGCATCTATTTACTTTTTTTTTTTTATTGGTATAATCTAAAGCCATTGAGATTCACACCATTAAAAACTGAATGCTTGATTTGTATTCATCTTCGTCATTTTAAAAGGACACTTTTGAACGTTTAAGAGTGGGAAACATTAGTATTTTTCTTTCCATGTTTCCATTCACCAGCCTTTGAAATGCACAGTGCGCCTGTATTTGTGGTTATTTATTCCATAATCAGGTGGTAGTAAACAGTGATATGCAACCATTAGGCAGTTTAAAATATGCCTGGAATCTCTTTTAGTCCATTATTTGTTTTTTTATGTCAGAAAATGACGCCCCTACTCCAAACTTAAGTAGAAAAAAAAGCCCTCCTTCATCATTGAGATCCTTTGCAGTGACAAGATTCAAAGAGGCATGTTGTGTTACCTTTTCATTTATATGCTGTGCGTACTACTGTGCAGGTTCATAACACTAATTAAGATGCAACTTAGAATGTCATCGGCCCAGCAGGAGAGAACCTTTAACGCTAATGCAGAGACTTCCCTTGCCAGATCTGTACATTGATGTGCTGTTTTAAAGGGATATTTCAGTCTGAAATGGACCTTAGCTGTTTGTTTAAAAAAATAAATCTTAGGATGTGTTCACACTAGGCAGATTTGGTTTTGATTAAAATAAACTCTGGTGTGATTGCTCTGTTAGTGCGATTCATCTGAATAAGTGTGAACGCATATTCGAACCCTGGTGTGCACCAAACAAGTGGACCAAGACCCCTGAAAAGATGAGTCCCGGTCCGCTTCCAAACAAACTCTAGTCTTGCATAGCCAGACCAGACTTCTTGTTTTCTTCATTATGCTACAACTTCTGTTGATGGTGTTAAAAGGGGCTTTCGCATCGGGTAGTTCTAGGAACTTAGTTCTAGGAACTAGCCACCAGGGTGGTTCCCCGAGAACTAATGGTTCCCCTAGGAACATTTTCCTGTTTGCATTTGCACCGCCATTAGGAACTCTGATGTGAAGTAAGCCACGCTGATTGTTGTGACTTTTATTTTGACGGCGTGGCGGACCTTTATTTTGACAGCGCTGAGAATGCCAGCCAGAACCTGAGTACACAGTGCTCGCATTCTCTGTGTTCATGCATTCATTCGATCTGTCTAACAGTCCTGTCTAATACATTATTAGATAGAACTGTTATACATGGAAAGTAGACTGCATATGAAAAGGTGTTAGCGTATGCCGTGCGGTTGATGTCCAGTGTTGCTAGCTGAGCAGAAATACATAATCATGTTTTGCTTGGTCACCTTAAAGTTGCATTGGATATTTTCCTTAGTGTAAGAGGCCCATCTATCACTTTTTTCCATGTTCGTGGAGTTTTTTCTTTTTTTTTACATGGCGGGTACTGGTGTTTTGCGTGTGTTCATCCAATCAGTGTACACTAATGTCATAGTGCTGGTTTAGAACCTACTTTGAAGTAGGAGCTAAATTAGTTCCTCCAAAAGGAATTCCTGGAACTAAAAGTTCCTGTGGTGCGAACACTCCAAAAAAACGGGTACTTCCGGCAATAGTTCGAGGAACTATGAAAAAGGTTCCTCTGGTGCGAAAGCCCCTATTGAAACACCAAAAAAAAGCAAAAAAAACACCATAAATGTGGTCCAAACAATGGGTGTCTTACATGGAAGAATTTTAATTTTGGGATTAACTATTTTTGGGTGAAAGCTCTCAATAATGTCCTTATCAATCTCTTCGCCCTAGTGGCCCCAGTCTAGTACAGAGACACCGATAAGAGGCGGAGCCTGCTAATTATTCAGATGTACCCTGATGAAGGGCTGTAATAAAGAAATAAAGTCCACATCCAGTCTGTGTTGAAAATCAGGAGTGTGCTCTTCGATTGCAGACCCTCCAGGCCAGAAGAACCCTTGGATAATGAGTACGATGAGAGATTAGACTGGATCAAAGTGGAGATTAAACAGGGCAGCAAACACATCGATGCTTCTAATTAGCAAGTCTGTGAAATTTGCTGAATTGGTGCAAATATCATGGATGCCGCTGAGGTGTTCATATCATTCCATTACTTTCCAGGAAACCTATTGACTGTGCCAAACCCAAACTCACACAGAAGAGGTGAGAGGTGCAAGAAGACTCATCTTAATTAGGGAAATTGGTGAATTATTATTTGTGACACATGCTTTTGTGAGTCACGCTTTTTGCAGTGATTAATAACTGTGATTAGTAATGTGTCGTTTCACAGCTGTGATGACAGTGAATCTTCAATACTTTGATCAAAAAAAGCCTTGCTGGTACTAATGAACAGGCTCAAACAGAATCCGCTGACTATTTATACATTTTCAGTGCAGTTTATATCAGTGTGTGTGTGTGTGTGTTAGGGATGTTAATTTAAATAATTAGATATGGAAAAATATTGTGTTAAATGATTTAACGCATTTAAAGCACCCGCCCCAGTATAGGTCATCTTACATTTCATATAGTCAATTGTTGACGAACATGAACAACTCTCTGCATGATGGAGCATGAGTCAGTAGCAAAAATGACCCTGTATGAGTTTTTGTCTCATATTTATATCATGTGATTAAGCAATATCACACGAGTAATTAGTGCAAAATCCCACGAGTGCTGTTTTTGTCCCGAATAGCATTATTAATAGCATAATTTCGTTTTCAACTAAATGGGTGAACCAATGATTCAATGGCCTATTCATAAAGAGAGCCATTTACTGAATTCCTGAATGAATCAGCCATTTGATCGAATCAAATTAATTAAGGACTCAATGACTTACCCATTTAGACATTTAACACCACCTACTGGCAATTTAAGTTTTTTATATGTATTGTAGAGTATCATTTCGTTCCCTTTTTTTCAGTCATGTTTGACGTTATGTCGACATTGGGGCTCCCAAGTTTGACCCCTAATGTCGTCACTCAACATAACGTCTCAGTTCCCTCCATCAGGGAAAGAGGGTTGCATAAGTAACCGAGATGTTCCCTTTCCGTCAGTCACGTTCGCCGTTATGTTGAGTGATGGCATTAGGGGTCATACTTCGAACGCGACTGACAGAAAGGGAACAAGGGTTACGTCAGTAACCGAGACGTTAAAATATAATTAAAGGGTTAGTTGACCCAAAAGTGGAAATTTTGTCATCATTTACTCACCCTCACGTTGTTTCAAACTTGTATGACTTTCTTTCTTTTGTGAAACATAAAAAAAAAAAGTTATTTTGAAGAATGTTGGTAGCCAAACTGTTTTGGTTACCATTGACTTCCATTGTATGAAGAAAAAAATCCTGAGACATTTCTCAAATTATCTTATTTTATGTTTCACAGAAGAAAGAAAGTCATACAAGTTTGAAACGACATGAGGGCGAGTAAATGATGACAGAATTTTCATTTTTGGGGGAACTATCCCTTTTTTATTTACCCTTAAAATACCCTTGGGTATTTTTAATACCCATTTAAAGTCCACATGAAATCAAAATTGACCATATTTACTTTGTTTGCCTAAATTGATCGTTTTGTGGTGAACAATTCATCCATGCAAGTCAATCCACACAAAAAAAATGTTTGGCTTCGTAATCTTTAATCAAAATCTGAAAATGCCCCTCCCCTCTGCATTGGAGGACCTTCCCTGATGACGTAGGTTTGAGGACTTGGGTTGGGAAACGCTTAACCACTCCCCTCAAACCGTTAGTCTGTTATGAGCGAGAGATGGAGAGGAGGAGCGCTAGAGTAAAACCCTGCCCTCTGTTCAATATTCCTTTTTACTGGGAAATACGTCACAACACTGGAGAAAAGTCGTTTGCAACTTCCGGTTCACGCGGACTTTAAAACCCATTAATCTCGTGCCATTATTTAATCATAATCAGTGTAAATGCATTCATGCCACCTCTGAGCTGCAATAAACAGTCTGTAAATATATCTAAATACCAATTCAGATGCAGTTTCAGTAAAAAAAAAAAAGGCTAAAAGTTTGTGTAATAAATTCTGTTGAATCAAATAAAAGACTTTTTGTAAAGTCTACTTGAAAGATGCTTTTCTCTCATATTTATACTAATTATAGCTAAGAATAAGTAACTGATGATGTTGTGCATTGGCTGAAGTTTGAAAAGAATAGAATATTTCGATAAAACATTTGATAAACACACAAGGATGTGTGGAATAGCATGTGGAATGATGTGCATTGGAATTCTATAGCAGATTATATATGGTGATGCTTTAATGCCGAATAATATTAAGCTGTCTGCTTTGGCAAGTCTCATGATGATGTGTTCTTGCAACCTTCGAGAATGATGACAGTAGCCTTGTATCAGTGGTGCTTGCAATATAAAGGAAATGTATCCGTTTTGACGCATGCAACATGGATATTGCATTATCCCACTTCCCTCACATGTTTAATTCAGCTGCAAGCCGCTTTTTCACCCCAGGACAGAAAAAAAACACAGCTGCTCTACTCTTCAAACTCTGTTAGATCGTATCTGTGTTTTCTGTTTGTGGTGTAAGTGCAAAAGATTAGTCTGCTGCATGTAAAACGCAACCAGATGTTTCAACGGTCAGGCAATGACAAGGTCCTAACAATGAGGTGTCCTGCAGGGTCTGTGATATTGACCCCCTACCCTGTGCTCAAGGTGTTATGCTGCATAGTGATTGTTTTGCTGTGATGTTTGACCCTCCTTTAGTTGTAAAGTCCCAAAAGATGGAGAGGACGCAAGGACTGAAGGGCGACAAAGATTTATTCTCTCACGTCCAGAGTCAACTGTACTCTTTGGTCTTTTCCTGAAGGACGCAGCAACATCAGCCAGGACAAATAGAAAGTTTTTTGTGTTTTTTGTGCAGGCTGCGTTGCTGGAAGTCTCAGGGTGTGTTTTTCTCTTCGCATAAAACTCACGATGAGTCATTTTTGCAGTCATTTTGTTTTCTGAAGCAAGCTTCAGAGTTGCTCCGACTTAGGGATTTGAACTGAGAACAGGTTCATTTAAAATGTAGAATAACTTGGTAACTCTAACTTCTTAAGAGGTACATGGAAGACTGTAGCAAATATTGCAGCGGTCGTTTTTGACAGGGTAATATAACAAGTCTAGAGCTTTACATATACATAAAAAATAAAGTGAAACTTTACAATAAGGTCTCATTTGTTAACATTAGTTAATGTATTAACTAACATTAATTTAGCCATGAGCAATACATTTGTTAAAGTACTAAATTTCACAGGAAATAAAAATCATCAGTTGTATGTAGCATCGCTCAAAAAGAGGTCAAGCCAACTAAGCAGCTTTCTGTTCATCAAATTTGTGTGACTAACTTGAACAAGGAGCGGAATCTACATTGGGAACTTTTTTTTGCAAAACTCCCAATCCCAATTCCTATTGAAATGACCGAATTTCACCTACAAGATTCCACCGAGCAAAGGTAAATGTGAACACTGACCGCACTTTAATTATTGAGAAAATGCAGCATCATTCTCTCTGAAAAAGATCCATGATATTCGTTTACATTACTTGTTAGTGCATGATCAAAACAGCACTAAAACTACTAATATTCAGCAACACAGCAAGTGAATCTAAAGTGAAAAACAAAGTACAGAGTGTTTAGTTCGATTCCCAAACAAATGACTCTTAGGTGCCGATTCTACCGACAAACAGTGCGACCAGTGTAGTCTGATCGTTTCCCAAATTAATGACTCTTATGAAGCAATTCTTTTTAGTGGTTCAAGTAGTTTTGTAGACTATAATTGTCCATCTGACAATGTGTAGGCTAGCTAAAAATACACATTGTGAATTTTGTAGTATTATTGTAAATGCTAAATGAATGGATTTAATACCTTACCACATTTTTATTTTATTTTAATTATTAGATTGCATTCCCAATCGATTCCCGAGCGAATGATTCTTATGAGCCTGTTCTTTTTAGTGAATCAAACACTAGCTAAGTAAAGACTAGTTGTGCATCTGACAATGAGTATTTCAATTTTATAGTATTTTTGTAAATGTTAAATGAATGAATTTACCACTTATAGCTGTTATTTAATGTTAAATTATTTCATTTTAATTATTAGAGTGCATTCTGCAGCCAAGACAGTGAAATTGGCACTGGAATTGAACTTCTTTTTGTAAAATATTCTATGCAGAATAGTTCTACTGCAGCCATCAACCACCTTAAAAACACCAGAAACTGTGTAGCAATGTGCTAGCAAACAGAACCATTTTTTTTTTTTCTCCAGAAAATGTGTTTTATGTGATAGTGGATGCAACATACCTAAGGTCTTGTTGTGTGTTAACATGCATAAAGGACAAGCATTGACATCGTGTCTTCTTTACCATTACGTCCAGTGAGAGGTAACGGCATGCTTTAATTTAATTCAGCTTCTTCTCTAAGCTCAACCTGTTTCGGAGTAAATTGAAAGCACTTTGCTAGAGATGTCCCGTCAATCACCTCTTCCTCTGGTGTCCCTGTAGAAAAATGAATGGTTGCATTAAGATAGATGTTATGGTCATTCAGATGGTTCCCACAGAGCAAATAACATCCTAAGTGAAACGTAGTGGTCGCAGGAGAATCATCGGAGGGCTGTAAAATGAAAGCTTTAAATCTGGCCCATTAGATAAGGCTGTCATAACAAGGCTACCTTGCCATCATGTTGCTGTGGGCATATAATTCAACCAGGAACTGTCAGATAATGTATTTATGTTTCAGAGATGCATTGAGAAATGTTAGATGATGCTAAAGCCATTGTTAAGTGGGCCTCATGTGCGTTTGCTTGTGTGAATAGAGATGGAAACCGGACTGTCAGTCAAAGAAAAGCACCTGCCCTTTAATGTCAAACAATTAGAATGACTCAATCAGACAGCAGGAGAGGAGGAGCTGATCTTCACCCATATTTAGCTGATTTGGCTGCGTTTGACGGACAGGTGGACAGGCGCGCGGACAGATTAATGACGAGATGTCCGTGAAGCGTGAGGACGTGACGGGATGCTGACAAGCATGTTCCGCTTAAGGAATGAGAAAACGGTTCTTAAAATTTCACTCACAAAAAGTTTCAGTAAGTCTTTTTTTTTTTTTTTTTACATGCAAATCATGATGTAGTCTAGTCTTGCCAGACCTTCAGACCGACGGAAGCAACCAGTCACAGTTTAGGGGTGTGAAAATTTAAAGTCGATGTCCCCACAATATCAGACCGGCGTGCAATTCATTTGAGTGTCGTGCAATTTTTCTACAACAATCCTGTGAATTTCATATTGATCCTGATAAGCGCTCATTGTCTAACAGTTTATTTTTCCATGAGGGGGTTTGGCTTCATTACGGCTTTGTTTCCCATTTTGTGTGCCTTATGCTTAGATGTTCAGCATATGGTCTGAGGCTGATATATATTTGAAAATAACTTACAAATATAAGTTTTAGATTATTCGCTTTGACGTCACCTGTATATGCTCTTAAAAGCAGATATATACATTTAAAATGGATTTTTTTTCTCTTTTGGGGAAACAGACCAAAATATTCATTGGGGTGTATCCAAATTTTGGTGTGTCCTATAGAATGCATTTTAGTATGATGCCAACTAGCAAAAGAGCACAACGGCCATTTTTAATGGAAGCATTTTCCCCATTAATTTTCTTCATAGGAATTTAAAGAAAACCCTTAATGATTACTAAGCCCTTCACTAGCACAGCCATTTTAAAGACGAATCACTACATTACAGTTTTTGATCTTAAGCAAAAGAGAAAAAAAATATATAGATTTTTTTTATTTTTTTATTAAACTTTTGAATTTTTTTTTTCCCCAAGTTTGCATGACTGTAACTCAAGAGGATTATCTATCCTTTTATGTTCTAGTTCTTAACAAACTTTCCTTTTGTCTGTCATTATTTTTTAAGACTATTCAATTCCAAAGATATGGGATCTCAATGTGGCTCCATGAGTAAATTGTACAGGTCAAAAAACAAATGTCGGTCACTTTGCACACAGCTGATGCTTTTTTCTTTTAAAGATGAAGTCTGAAGAACAAATAAACATTTCCCTTCATAAAAACAATTGCAGAGAATATACCTACGTGTCAAAAATTATTCTTTTTTCAAAGTTTGCGTGCCTCTGATTCAAGTTGTATTAATAGATCTCAATATGATTGTCACAAACTGCCCTGAGACACGAAGGTTGAGGATCCAGATGCAGTTTTATTGAAAGGGTAATCCACAATCGTAGTCGAAAACAGGCAAAGGTCATAAACACCGGGTAATCAGTCCAAACAATAACAGGGTCAAAAGGGGTACAGGCAAAAACAGAGGAAACCAAGAAACCAGACAGAAGATCGAAAACCAGACAGAAGATCTAAAACCAGACAACCAGACAACCAGACAGAAGATCGAAAACCAGACAGAAGATCGAAAACCAGGAGAATACTTGGAATTGCAGTGTGACACTAAACAAGACTTCACAGATAATGAGTGAGAAAACCAGGCTTATGTGGGGTGAGCTAAACAAGATAATGAGACACAGGTGAATGTGATAATGGATGAAGAGTCCGGGCAGTGAGTTATGGGAAATGTAGTTTGTGAGGGAATGACAATAGTCTGATGTAGAGTGCCCTCCGGTGGCTCTCAAGGGCACTCCAGCTGGTGACCGTTACAATGATTTTAGATTCGAATTATTAACCAAGTTTCTTTTGTTATTTTTATCTTTTAAGATCCTTTAGGGTTCAGTCCCAGATATATGGGCATCTCAATGCGTCTCCATGTGCAAATTGTTGTATTTTAAAAATTGCTATTTTTTTATAATGAAAAAATTAAAAATAAATATATGAAAAATAAAAAATAAATAAATGCATAAATCATTTTTTTTTCATAAAAAAACAAATATATATATGTTATAATGACAAAAAATAAGATTTATGCAGTATTTTATGTTATTCTTTCTTTCTTTCTTTCTTTCTTTCTTTCTTTCTTTCTTTCTTTCTTTCTTTCTTTCTTTTTTACAATGCACTCCCACCTATGTCCAAATTAACGTTCTTCGTCTTTAGCTATTTTTGAGATTGGAAATCCTTCTATATGGTTTGCCATGTGTACCGCATATATTACTGACTTCATAACCGTCGGAGGCGTGTGCTGGTCACTAGAACGCGCTTATGATCTGCGGTTTGAAAATTACATGCTTGCTTTCACGCACCAGGTTTCCTTTTTTTCTTTATGCTCAAGTGGTCGTAAGGCAGAGTGCAGCGTCTAGACAGGGGACGGAGAGTCGGTAGATGGCAGTCGTGTCCCTTCTGCACTAGACAGGAAGAAGCAGCGCATCAAACACTCACACTTAGTACCCAGGCTATACACAATCACACACGCACATGTGTGCGTCAAACAGGCTCTATACAGACCTGTCCGAACGCGCGCACACCCCCTCATCATATAATCTATAGCGTTCAGGGTTATTGCACTCGACCAATCATTCGTAAGATGGAAAAAGATTATAGGACCATTGACTTTTACGCATCCAAGAAGACGCCAGTGAGGACAGTCAGAAGAGTGAGACTTTGTGCTGAGGGCTACATCAATACGCGTTAGAAGATTCTTGGTGTCACCAGCGGAGTGCGCTGAGCCGATGCCCACCGAGAGCCGCGCGTCATTGGACACGTCTGGGTAGCACACTAGTACTTCACACTAACTTCATTCACCGAAGAGATCTCGACGTATTCGACGAGTCTCACCTCTTTAGATGTTCCTGCTCGCGGAGTGACTCACTTGTAGCTGTTCTCCGATCGTAATACGGCACGGCTCGGCGCGGAGCGCAGCATCATTCGCGTGGATTTTCGTCGCGTCAGTGGATTGCTTTTCGTCGGAGTTGACTTGAACTGTATTGAGTATCTGGTGGGATGTAGCTTTTGATGAACACCTCGTCTCTGACAAGTTTATGCGCATCTGAAAAGGAACTACGACTGTAGGCTATATTAACCAATCGACTAACTAAGAAAGGGATGATTTGACTCACATTTGGCGCATTTTCATCCACTTTTCTGAAGAGAAAAAGAAACTCGGAAGATTGTGTCCTTTTTTTCATTTGATGATGCTGAGTTTCTTGGATATGATGTGATGCACGAATATTTGCGTTTGCCAACGCACGAGGCTTTCTCTCGCAAGACATAATCACATTTCAAGGAAATAAGCATCTTGAAATCCGCACTGGGCTGTGAGTAGAAATCTAATCAGATCGGGTGCGTAAAGGGGGAAGAAAAGTTCCGTTTTAAAACCATGACTGTGGAATAAGAACATCAGCTGTCTGCGTTTATGGGCTGCTGAAGATTGAGATGAAGAAGATGCAGGGAATGGTCCATCTCAGGGATAAAACCCATCTATGCGTATTGGCTGAATGTGAAACCCCAAATCTGTGGTGCTGAACGCCAAGAATGACACGCAGAACCAGGGAGACGACGAATTAACTGATTTATCAGCAGGAAAAGACTTGGTACACCGGATTTTGATGATGCAGGGCAAGAAAGCATCGAGATATTTGCTCTAGAGGCACTCGACCATATGATGGCATTGACAGGAAGACCGAATGGATATACTGGAGCGAATTTCTTCTCATAGAAGCTTGTAAAACTGCTCTTGGATAGCTTGGATAGTCCAAAGTACACGCTGAAGAACATTTCATTCGCACCGCGCTACGTTCCATGAGAATTGCGGATTGATTTTCGTGCTTTGGACGCGAACGGAACGGTGATTTGAACCTCACCGATTGAGAAAGTAAGTCATTCATGTTTTGATATTTGCATCACTGGACACTTTGACGTCTTTCTGACACCAAATGTTTCTGGTTGCCATAAATGTTAAGTGTTTTTAAATCAATAGCGTCCTTATGTAGCCTACAGTAGGCTTAACATTTAAGGGCACTTAACATACAACGGACAATGTGGTGATTAAAAAGGTAATTTGAACACTGTATGTCAGTATATATTCATACATGTATCCACAGAAGCGTTCTCTCACCGGCTGTGAGCTCCCCCCCACACTCTCTTGATATCTCTCGTGTGTGTATGTGTGTGTGTGTGTGTGTGCGCGCGCTCGTGCGTGCGTGAGTGTGTGATAAATGTGTGCGCTATTGACAACTGCACAGTGTTCCACCTTTGCGGTCGAATCTTTCTTTCATTCATTAATTATTCCATTCATTCAGTCTGAATGTGATGCCACATCCGTTTTTAGGAATGATTTGGTTCATTTTATTATTTAAAATTATTGATGTAGGCTACGAATCAAAATGAGCAGTTATTCAGATGATTATCAGCTTAGACTCCGTCAGAATGAGGGTTATAGTGCAGAAAGCACTGTCGGGCACTGGAGGCAGAAATGCGGGCTGTTGCTGCTTTGCTTGCTGATTGGTCCAACTCGTTTGTGCATATATATATATATATATATATATATATATATATATATATATATATATATATATATATATATGGTAACACTTTATTTTAAGGTGACGTAGTTAGACGTTACTACTACGTGTACCTACTATAGTAATAACAGTCAATTATGCATAATTACAAGTAACCTACCCTAAACCAAACCCTAACCCGTACTAGTTAATTAATATTACTCAGTACTTATTTGAGTATGTAACTACGTCACCTCACCTGTAACAGTTTAAATACAATAAAAACAATATAACAACAAAAAATACTGTTTATTAAAATTATGCCATATGTATATGTATGGCATCATTTAAACTCATAACAGTATTTTTTGTTGTGATGATATTTTTATTGTAATTTAATATTTTACTGTAAAAGTATACACACTGTCTAGCAGATTTTCTCTTTAAATTACAGGGTTTAAATTCATACGTTTTACTTATGAAAAACCTTTTTTGTAATATTCTAGTGTGAGCATAAAAATACGTTTTAGTTAAGTTTTACTGTAGCCTTTATATATATATATATATATATATATATATATATATATATATATATATATATATATATATGTATATATATATATATATGTATATGTATGTGTGTGTGTGTGTGTGTGTGTGTGTGTGTGTGTGTGCATCTACAGTGCTTTATGAACAGGCCATAGAATAGACATGATATGATTCAGGGCTGAAGAGTTTGGCCTTTCTCTGGGAGCTGTCCGTGGTGCTGAAATCCATGCCAGAAAATCGCATAACCGCTCTACTGTTTGTGTTTCTCTGCTTCCTACTGCCTTATGTTGCTCTGCCTCGTGAAAAAAAATACAAAAAAATAAATATATATATATATATATATATATATATATATCAACCATACAAGCCAACCATATTGAAGTGTGGATTACATTCTTGCAGGAAAGGAAAGCATCTACATCAGGATAATATCGAGGAGATCCATTTTAAGCGGATAGACTTGAACAAACGTGCCTAGATTAGCCATGCGGCATATTCTGAGGTCATAGCTGTCAGTCATAATTAACTGTCCTCTCTACCCGAGGAAAACGATTATCTGTGCCTTGTATCACAGGTACCGGCGGTTTTCTTTTTGACTTCATTATCATGTGTAACAAGTCAATAAAACCTTGGCAGAGAAGTTCTACTTTTTAATTTGTAATGAATAGCCAGAGCAATCCATGAAACTGTCTTAATTCAGATCAGTTCAGGATGTTTTGCTTCCCAGATGATGTGTATTGGATTGAAAAGGAAGTGATAAATGAGGCTACAGCCAACATATGCTTTGTGAATGTATGATCTGAAGGAGCTTACCAGGTTGACCTTGAAAGCAGAAGTCTGGCAATCTTTGACTGTGTTCTGTGCTTACTTGTTCTGAATATACCATCTCATATAGTGCATAGACCATCTTCAAACTGCAGTCTTCTTATTATGTTTCTTCTCATGAACCAAATCTCCTCTCAAGCTCGATGTATACAGATTAGACTTTCATCTTTCCTTTCCCTTTTTAAGATCAAGAATGTGAAGCTCTAGCTCTGCTTGATGTTTTAGGTCACGAGGTGAAGTTCAACGTTTTTCTGAGAGCCAAGTGGAATGAATTGGAGGCCGTGCGTGTAATGACTGAATTATATCCATCTGTCTGACGAACTCCATTTTGTCCCTTTGAAGCAGGCAGTGCATGGCCGCCCACTCACCGTCACCCGTTGGGAGAGCTTCCTGTTGGCCGGACGCCCGATCCGAAGCTTAGAGGCCTGCGTTAACACAAGACCCTTTTGCTGAGCTGTTATATACATAGATGTTATGTATACAGGAGGTTGTAGACTTGTACAGTACAACATGTCATCATTTACTAACCTTTATGTCATTCCAAACCTGTATGATGTTATTTTTCTATGAAAAGACAATTTTTTTATTTTTTTAAAGAAACTAATTTAGTAAGGATGCCTTAAATTGATCAAAACAGTGACAGTAAAGACTTTTACTTTGTTACAAAATATTTCTATTTCAAATCAATTTTGTTCTTTTGAACTTTCTGTTCATCAAAGAATCCTTAAAATATATATATATATGGTTTCCACAAAAATAATAAGCAGAACAACTGTTTTCAACATAATACTGATAATAATAAGAAATGTTTCTTGAGCACCAAATCACCAAATTGCAATTACAGAGATAAATGTAACATATATTTAAATAGAAATCAGTTATTTTAAATAGTAATAATATTTCACATTATTACTGTTTTTTTGTTTTTTTATCAAATAAATGCAGCCTTGGTTGTCATAAGAGACTTCTTTCAAATGCATAAAAAAATCTTTTTTGGTCCATACGCTGTTTGGACCCCATTGACTTCCATTGTATAGACAACAGGATTGCACTTTATTTTGCAGTACGTGCACTTACAGTGTACTTACCTAAGAAAACACTGGGTAATATACAGTAAGGTAACTAAATGTGTTAACGTTAGTAGGTTCAGGGTTAGTACCTAGTTATTACCTAGTTATTGTAATTACTATAATAAGTACATAGTATGTACATTGGGAGCATGGCTGTAAAATAAACAGTTGCAGTATTCTTCAATATATCTTATTCAAAAAATATTTGATTTTCTTAAATTCCACACAAGTAAGTCATACAGGTTTGGAACAACATGAAGGAGAGTACATTTTGACAGGATTTTCATGTACGTGTGTTACGTGTGAATCGGATCATGAGAAGGAGAAATGGTGTTGAAAATGAACGTGCAGAACTATATTTAGATTATTCCAGATCCAGAGTTTCAAACCAAATAATGACACAGGAAGTAAGAATAGTAAGTTGCCGTAAACAGCGCCAATGTTTGTCTTGTTAACAACCGAATATAAACAAAGCCTTCATTGCATTCGCACCTTCAGGTACCTGCCCCTATTCCCTGAGGTGAACAAAGGATTGTTTTTTTCCTTTTTCTTCGCTCTCTTCCAGGCACTTGATGGAGGGAGAAAAAAAAAGTAGTAGAGGAATGATGGAGTGATGTTGCCTTGGGGAGACGAATTGGGCCGCTCATTTTATGTTCCTTTGCTGTCAGGAGCTTTAGCATGATGAAGCTGCCGGGTTGGGTGGAGAGATGACATTTGTTTGTTGGTGAATGATGCATCGTGATTCATGTTTCTGCGGAGATGCTCCATTCCTCACTCCGTACATCTTCCAAACTTTTCTACTCGCTCATCCCGGCATGGGAACCGCCGAGAAAGGTTGAACATCCGTTTATCGAGTTTTTTTTAATATTTCTTTTTTTTTAGGTCAATCATAAATTGCAGATTTCAATACATTTATTGTCCAGCATTAAGATCGAGCTTCGCATTGTAAATGATTTGTGGAATTGCCTCGGCCGAGATTTTTGAGATTTATTTAACCGGTTATGTTGTCACGTAATTGATGAATGACATTGTTTTTCAAGCCCCAAAAGAAATCTGGGTTTCATATCAGTAGTATTTATGGGGTGCGCTGATGGATTTCTGGAAACGTGTGCAACTCAGGGCTTGTTTATTTTACTGTTCGAGTGTGACAGTCGTAATATCCCATGAGTCTCTTGGGTGGCTTCTACAAAGTGATGCATGAACAGGGATTAATCATGGTTAAAATAAAGCCACTTCCTTGAGATGTAAATCTAGTCTCTCTCTTTGTCCTTTCCCATTGAGAATCACCTTTGTAGGAAGATTTAATGAACAAAACTTCAGAATAAAAATAAATAAATAAGTAAAGCTCTAGAGATGTAACATACATTACGTGTACCAGGATTGGGTGTAATTCAGAACTAAATTGAAGATGCCTTTTGTATTTCTGAATCTAAATAGAATTTAGATTTTAGAATCTGAATGTAATGAAGTCAATTTTGAAAGGATTTTAAATTCAAAGACGTTCATATAACTGTAATTTTCAACTAGAAAAGCACAAAAAGCGACAAGGATAGATAGATGGATGGATGGATGGATAGAAAACAAACATTTCTGTGAGGGATGGAAACTTTTGATCAATTTAAAGGATTAGTTCACTCCAGATTTAAAATTTCCTGATTGTTTACTCACCCCCATGTCATCCAAGATGCTCATGTCTTTCTTTCTTCAGTCGAAAAGAAATTATGTTTTGTTGAGGAAAACATTCCAAGGACTTCAACGGGGAACAACGGGTTGAAGGGCCAAATTGCAGTTTCTATGCAGCTTCAAAGGGCTCTACACGATCCCAGTCGAGGAACAAGGGTCTGATCTGGCCAAACGATCGGTCATTTTCTAAAAAAAAATAAACATTTATATACTTTTTAACCACAAAGCACTAGCTCTGCGATGCGTTTCCACAACTTCACTCATTACGTAATCACGTTGGAAAGGTCATGCATGACATAGGGGGAAGTGCTGACCCAGTATTTACAAAGCGAACGTGCAAAGACTAAGTCAAACGCCCTTTACAAAAAAAGGTAAAACAACGATGTCGTACAATGTTGCAGTTAGAGGAGAAAATGAGATGGAGTTTTTCGCCTTACCCTACCTTTTCTGCCTACGTTTTCCACGTGACCTTTCCAACGTGATTACGTAATCCATGAAGTCGTGGACGCGTGTTGCAGAGACAGTGCAAGACGAGCATTTGTGGTTAAAAAGTATATAAATGTTCATTTCTTTCCGAAAATGACTGATTTTTTCGCTAGATCAGACCCTTATTCCTCGGCTGGGATCGTGTAGAGCCCTTTGAAGCTGCATTGAAACTGCAATTTGGACCTTCAACCCATTGGTCCCTGTTGAAGTTCACTATATGGAATGAAAAAATCATGGAATGTTTTCCTCAAAACCTTTCCTCAAAAACCAAAAGACATGAACATCTTGGATGACATGGGGGGTGAGTAAATTATCAGGAAATTTTAATTCTCTCTCTATATATATTATATATAATATATATGTTTCTTTGAGTTATAGTTCAGTAAATGTTTCTTCCTGTCATTCCAATTCAAATTCCAAAATCAACTTCCTCTGAAATGTGGCAAATTCAGTTAAAATTCAAACTCGTGAATTGCAAGGGAGCCAGTTCTTCAATTGTGAATTTTGCTCAACCCCAAATGTGTACAGCATTTCCCTAACACCCCGTGATTCCCAAGCTTTATCCGTCAGTTCTGCGATTCGCACCGTTTGCTATACCCAATAAACACTTTGAAATCAGAGAGATTAGTGTAAAACCCAGCTTGGGCGTGAATTAGCATTCATTTCTTAAACTGCTGGAGACTGCTATCAATAATCCAACCCATCTATCAAATTTTTTTTTTTTTTTGCATCCCAAGGTACAATTTCTCCCAGGGGGATTTGGTTTAGTGTGAAAGGCAGATTAAATGACGAGAGAACCCTGCTTGATGCACTACCTCGCTCTCCATTGTCTAAATCTTCCATGTCACAGCATAGAGATTTCTTTCCCGGGAGTCAAACTCCAAGGCCACGTACGGGAGGTTATGTAGGTAGTGTGTATTGATTGATGGGCTGGAGTTGTGGCGAGGATGACATTGAATTGATGTTTTTGTCTGTTTTTTTTTCCTGTCTTAAAGCAAGTGGGTTTTCTATGTCAGAATTCAGCCGTCAGCAAATGCTGTGTATTTTGTATTCACTGCACTGGTGCGAGCAAATGGGCCGGTCGACCTTGCTTCAGAGAGAGGATATGACCATATATAACACAATGACACATCTAAGAGCTTTTAAACAATCATTTCAAGTCTTCTAAAACTCTCTCTTCAGGATGTGGAGTTAAGCTGCATTTTAGAGGTTATCCTTAAAGGGATAATAACAATTCTGTCATCATTTACTCACCCTTATGTTGTTCCAAAACTGTATGAGTTTCTTCTGTTGAACACAAAAGAAGATATTTTGAAGAATTCATATATTTTGAAGATATTCATTGAAAAGATCTGACTCAAAAGAATGATTAGTTCACCAATTAGACAGCACTACTTGTACTTTCCTCAGAAACAGAGCACGGAAAGTGAAGCGGATCTCAAGATGTTCAGTCTATTTACTGTACCACACTTAGCAATCGTAGGGCTTCATAAGAGTGAGTCATGTAGACAACTTTAATAATGCTCTTGTGCCCCTTTTGAAGTTTAAAACTGAAAGTAATTGCATGAAAATCAGGATTTAAAACATCTCCCTTTGTGTTCCACGGAAGAAAGCAAGTAATCGGAAAGATTGGAACGACATGAGGTGAGTAAATGATGACAGACTTTTCATTTTTGGGTGATCCCTTTAGCAGATGTGTTCTGTACATTTTCGCTGCATGTACGTTTCACCCCAGCCCCTTTCGCAGTTACATTGACCTTCCATTCATCTCCTTCTCTTTGACCTGAGTGTCTTGAAGTGTGAGCGTGTGTGTTTTTCTCGAGTGGTGTCTCATCCACAACTCCTCCTACGGGATGAGCGCAGCACATTCCCCCAGTCGATGCCCTAATCAATCAGCAATCTGCCTCGCCCCATCAGTCTTCTGGAATAATCTGCCCTACATCATAAAACGGCCATGTTGACGTGTTGGATAGACACCGTTACCCCCCCACACACAGCCTGGGTAATGTGGATGGGTTCAAAAAAAGTGTATATATATATATATATATATATATACATACATGACAACTAACATATAGTTAGTTAAGAGTTATTAAGGTACATCTAATTTTATAATAAAATTGACATATTTAAACCTATTTTTATTTTTTACAATGCAAAATGGGTCTTTACTAGTGCTGTCAAATCAATAAATCACTTTTAATAAAAGTTTGTGTTAATATAATATATGTGTGTGTGTGTGTGTGTGTGTGTGTGTATATATATATATATATATATATATAATATATATATATATATTAGGACTTGCATAGACTAGTCGCGTGGTCGAGAGATCGACTACTTCAACCACGGCACTGTCGGAAACAATCAACTACTCGAGTGTGCATTAACCATAAATTAATTCAAAATGGTGAACATCACCAACAGACACATCAGATGTGTGGAAGTATTTCATCCAGGATGACAAAGACTACTTTAAAATACAACAGCAGTACGACAGCTATGCACAACCACCTACGATTGAAACATCCAACAACAAAGGCAAATGTTAGTGAGACGCACACCACGAGTCAAACAAACATTGATGAATTCTGTAAAAGCCCGATTACAGAGAGGAGAAGACGGGTAATAACAGGTTTACTTGTGGATTTTATAGTGAAGGATATAAGACCACTCTCTGCAGTTACAGGAAAGGAATTCAGGGGATTTATCAACTTCTTTGAACCCAGTATACACCGTTCCATTGAATGCTACACTCTGGAAAATAATTGGCCACAAATACAACTCTCTAAGCGGACATTGCGTCTGAAATGAAGGTTCTCTGTTACATGAAAATTAAAATATGTAATATCATAATTATAATGTTTTGAGAGTTTACTTATGTAATTGTTGCATTAGGCTATGAATTAATAACAGTATCATTTCATTTACAGTAGCATGAATCATGAGTAGTTGAGTAACTCGAGTATTGTTTTGATAAGAAATCTAGAAATCGATTTCTAGTAGAAATCAGTAGTCGTGCAACCCCTAATATATATATATTGAATTGAATTGAATTTATTTCAGGATAACCCCTTGAGATGTAACATCTCATTTTCAAGGGGGTCCTGTGCATATGTACAGACACAAAAGTTAATCACACAGTACATATACAAAAAAGACGCAGACACAAAGCAATACCTCGCTCACCAGCCCTTGCCCCCACAATTAACTTAGCACACATATTAAAGTATATTGACAAATAATCAGCCGAATGCATTAAACAACTAATGCGTCATTTATCAATATGCCTTATGACAAAATGTAACATACAGAATAACGTCACATCTCACATAGAAATGTCAAAGAAAATCAAGATAAAGAAAATGACAAAAAAAGTCATAATTGTATAAATACTACTATATGTTTTTTACATAAACCATTTATATGTAATACCATTGGTGTCCCTAATTACAAGAACATGTAGTTTTAAGAAAAGAAAAAAGTGACGATTTGAATAAACCAAATGTAGAAATAGACCTCAAAAAAAGAGGAAGGTTATTCCAGTCATGAGGGGCTTTATATTGAAATGCTCTCCTACCAGCTACAGAAAATAACCTTGGTACCGTAAAAAAGTATTGGACATTGGAGGTGTCTAAGTGAGTATGTAGAGCAATAGGGTATTAAGTGCTGTTTAAGGTATGCAGGACAATTGGAATAAACACATTTAAAAATAAACAGAATCCAGTGGTAATCCGTTCATGGCATCCAAAACCCCTGTTCCAGTCAGCCGTCCTCAGATCTGTGGCAAAGGCACCATGTCCTTAAAAAACATAGCTAAAGCAGGCCTCATGACTCAATAATGAGTGGTGAACTCCCCCACCCAACCCAAATCTAAGCTCAGCTAAAAGAAAATGACCTGAATCAGCCTGTAACTTGAGTCACGTCGGAGCTGACGTCGGCGACCTCTGCGGAGCCCTGCAGCTGGGCAGAGACGAGCCGTACCTGTGGCCAACGGCGTGCACTACAGGTGTGTCCATGAATATGAGTGCGCAAACTGTGCCTGGGACAGTCTCCCTTTCTGGGTTGCACCTGTGAGGCATCTGTTCAAGGCGGTGCGGAACTGGCCATATTAATTCTGCTGCTAAATTGAAAGGTTAAAGCCAGCAGCAGAGGTGACGGATTGCCGCTCACCTGGTTCCTCTGCTACTAAAGCACCTGTTTAACTGAGGTGAGGTTCAGTTGTCCTCCCGTCATAGGAGAGAAAGAGGGAGAGAGGGGATTGTTAATGAATGAAGCCTGGGAGAATCTACATTTAATAGGTTATTTGAGCGAGCAGAATAAAATAAGAGCCGCTGGAGTTGATTGTTCTTATCAGAGTTCATTAATGCAATTTCCTCTCACAAAGGGCTTGTGCAGAAAAGCTCTCTGCCTCAAATAATGACTGGATCAGCTTGTGCAGCCCTCTGCCGCTGAATAAGACAAGTTTTTTTTTTTTGCCCTGCACCGACGCCGGCTTTGGTTATTTACATATAGAGAGGCTCTTACGGACACCGCCAAGCCTGTCTTGGTTTTGATACACTTTAAACGCGAGTACATCATTCTGCATGAGAGCCGTAAACGGTTGTCGTAGCTCTTTAAGGCGTGGCTGTGAAACTGATCGACTGAGGATTCTTAATAGAGTGGTGTAAGCGTCAGGCTCTTCCCGAACCAGTACCAAAAGTTAAAGGACATTCAAAGATATTTGTAGCGACAGGTTGACCTGAAACCATTCAGAATTCAACTGAGAATGGCTTTTGATTTCCAATTCAATTCCTGAATCTGAGTTGGCTTACTAAACAAGATTCAGAATTGAGAATTGGAATTTTAGGAAGTTAATTTCATATGACTGTACTTTTAATTAGAAAACTTTGCATGTTTGCTTGACAAAGCCTTTTCTTTGAAGAACAAAGAAAGTTCTGAGAAGGTTTATAGACTTTACAGGCAGAAATCATGGATGGATGGATAGACTGATAGATGGGTAGAGAGGCATATGATCAGATGTACGAATTGAATGATATGTAGATGGATATACAGACAAACAGATGAAGGATAGATGGACGGATGGATGGATGGATGGATAGACGGACGGACGGATGGACGGATGGACGGATGGACGGATGGATGGATGGATGGATCGACAAACGGCTGGATGGACAGATGGAGAGATAGACACATTGATGGGTAGATAGACGTGAATAGATAAACAAACCAGATATACATTAAAAGATGGATAGAAAGATGATTTGGCAGATGGATAGATAGAATTACATTTAATATTTCAGCTAAATCCAGTTAGGCAGCACAACAGTAATGTCAGGACTCTCAGCAGCAAGAACGCCCACTAGTAACCAAAAGTTCACTGACCTAGCAACCTAAAATCACTGGCAATATGAGTTAGGGAATTATTCAGAGCAGTCAATGTTATTCCTGAAAGACTTCAAGACTCAGAATAGCTGCTGTATGTTTCTGCCCAGAATTTGTTTGGTTGAGTTCAGAGAATAGTTTGTGTAGTAAACAGAGCTGAAAGCAGCGAGAAGGCAACTCAGGCCATGATGACAACAGTTATTCTCTATCAACTGGGTGAGTCAAGTGAGTTCACATCAGGTCTCGACAAATCCCCGCTTGCCCTGAGACTTCGGTTTTAAAGTTTGCAGATGTGTGTATTTGTAAATGTAGGCCTACACAGGAGACTTTTTGTAGTACTGACCGTTATTTGTGAAATTATCACTTCAGCCAATAACCGTTTCCACTTGGATAATTAATAAATTAATCAAATAGTTTCCCATCCAAAAACTCTTTTGTAAATTGTACAAGTTTAATTGTTCACCTTTACTTTTCACATTCAGTGTTAGGCTAAAAATTGTACTAATTTAGAAAAATGTAAACAATAGTACCGCTAGTCCTTTGTGAAAGGGTTTATTGCATTTCCTCACCTCTTTTGAGATATACAGTACGGAAGGTTCATGACATTTTGATTGAATTACATTGACTTAAACTTTCAGGCTATCCTCCTGATGCTGCAATATGATTACCATCTACCCCCGATGTTTTTATATGGGCTTAAAGATAAAGGCATCCATCCAGCCAGAAACAGAGCTCCAGGCAATAACAGCATCCCACCGCACCTGAGATGTGTCCATTCAGGTCCATTAAAGCACAGCTGGTGTCATTTAGACCCGGAAAGGACGATTCCCTTCGCATTTTATAGAGTTGGAAAAACAGCGAGCCCCTTAGCCACAGTGCTCCATCACTCCAGCACAGCGAAGCGCGTTTGGATATTCAGACGTTAACATTAGCCTAGCATACATCATCTGCTCCAGGCTGAATTAGATGCTCACATGTGAATGCTAATAGGCAAAAGTTTCCAAGTAGAAATTTGAAAGGGAAAACAGAGTCTGTTGCCAAAATCTGCTCTCCTGACTGATTAATATGCATCAGATAAACTCGTAAGCAAAGCATAAAATTGATCTAAAAAGACCCAGTCAGATGTGTGTACTGTGTATGCTAGATTATGATGTAATGATTGCGCTAGCGGGCTAGCATACATAAGTCAGGGCTTTTATACAGTAATAACATTGAGGAGATCTATTTGTGCCAGTTTAATAGATAGCCGTCTAATTTAATCTAATTTAATTTCTGCTTCTCTAGAGTCTTGTTCTCCTGGTGGTCGTGCAGAGAGAGAAGGGTTTTGTGGTGAAGTGTGAGTGTGTGCATGTATGCATCTCATTACATTATATTATATGATTTTGGAATTGTTATTCATAATAGTTTACCGTTTTTACTTGTAAATGTTAAAATTATGGCATTCATATAATGTAATGAGATATAATTAGTAAAATATCTATAATAACCCCCTTTATTTCAGAAATTATATATATATATTTTTTTTTTTTCATTTTTAGAGTTAGCACTATTAATTGGTATAAGTTTGAAAATAAGGTAATTGGTATCTCTTATTACTAATATTAGTTTGTGTAGTCCAACATAGCTGCACTGGCTCAACCAATAGCATGAGTTTGGGGTGGGGCTATTTATTTGTGTAACCAATGACAGGCAGCTGGAGTTTGAAAACAATCTAGCATTTTGTATGATGATGCTAATTCTGCAGAAAGCTTTTTTTTCTTTTTTTTTCTTTTTTTTTTAGGTAAGCTTAAACTTCTCGACAGCTTAGATGAATTCTTGGATGAATAAAATATATATTACCAACTTTGTTTCAATTTTCAATTTTAGGAGTTATCAATATCTGTGAAATTGAACTTTATATTACTTGGTATATATTATATTCAAAAGAAAATAAGCTATATATTTGATTGCTACTGTTAGTTAGAGCATATCCCAAGCATTCAAACACAGAAGCAGCACTGGCTTAACCAATAGCGTGAGTTTGGGGTGGGGCTATTTGTTTGTTTGACCAATGACAGGCAGGATGATGTACAAGAAACCTGTTTGATAACAGTATTTATAGTTTTGCAGTTCTGTGAAATTGGACTTGATATTACTAGGTATTAGGTTGAAAATAATCAGTGGTATCTCTTCTTGCTATGCTAACTGTTGACCGCTCCATGGTACGAGGTCCCGTATCTTTCTTGCTCGCTCTCTCTCTTAACCGAAAACCCCCACACCTCTTTGGCTTAGTACCCTTGGGCCTTAGGAAGCTGTTGAGATGTAGAGTGAGATATGATGTGTTACAACTGTGGACACCCTCCACTGTGTCCAATTCTCTTTCCTTCTCACCTTGACACTCTCTCTCCTTTCCTGTCTTTCACACTTCCTCTCCTCCCTTTCGCCTGGTTTGGCCTGTCATCGCTCATCATGTTTCCCTCTTCATTGCTACTCTGCATCCTTTTGTTTTCGACTGTCCTGCGATTCCTTGTTGGCACATATCTCTTTCTGTCCCACAATGACTCTGTTTCATTTTCTACCACTGTCCACCATCATACCTCCTATCTTTGCTGGATGAACGAAGGAGTGTGAAGGGGGTGGATGATGCCGGGGCGGAAGCATATGTTGGTGCCCCGTGTTGTGTGCCAGACCTTTCTCCACAGGGGGACACCATTGTTTGGCATGATATCACAAATCTTACATATACAAATTATATTAGAAACATTATAAGTGCTCATTAGCTGGACATTTTAGCATCATTTCAGCAAAGTAAAATGTATGATACTGTTGTCGTCAGTAATTTTTTTTATTTGAAATGTTACTGAAACATAATTTTGGCAAGTAGTTGTTGAGTTTTTTGGCATTCTACATTTAAGGTTTCCCAAACGTGGGTTTGCAAACATGGTGTTTGTAATTTTATCACATTATTTTACATTCACCTCATTATATAAGTTTTAGCATTTCACTAGACTTGTAAAGAGAAGTGTTTAGAAACCTATTAAGCTTGAGGGTTTAAAGTTTGAAAGTGAATAGACATGTCATAAATATTAGTATTGGAACTTGTAGTGTAAAATACAATTCTTATTCTTAGTCTAATTATTATTATATAATTAAATTGATTAAAAGCATCATTGTGAATGTGATGTGGACCGTAACTTATTCTTATTCATTTTAAAATAAAAACAATCAAAATAAAATACATACTAAGAAAATCATATTTTATTTGTTTACTTTAAAGTCATGTGCCCATTAACCAACATCACAGAATTTAAACATGCAGATGTGTTGTTTGTATGGGTGGTTTCACTACAGTGGTTCAGGCTGCAAGATTGCCAAATGACTAAAGAAACTGTAAAACTGTACATTACTTGTCTATTACTGTACCACCCACTGCTTCTTATAACAACGACGGAAATAAGCAGTTAGAATAGCAAAATATGTGGGAGAGCATTGCTATAGTGTGACTACATTGTATTAGAATAGCTTGCACTTTGATGTTAATACATAATTCATAATTAAAATGGTTTAATAACAGTATATGGTTACAGTTCCACATAAATTGGCTACAAAATACATGTATAAGATGATATAAGAGACTTTGGAGTGCACACTACAATAAACAAGCTCAGTCTGGTGTATTTATTAACAGTTTTGTGTTTTCTGTCGTGTTGTTAACGTCATGATGCACAACGTACACAATGACTAGTCAGTGGATTACTGGAACAACTAGTCGACTTTTCTGAGAGGGTTTTATTGTGCAAACCACTGCAAACGATTAGCATGCTAACAAAAGCTGCACTGCTAAAAGTATCAGAATTAAAAATAGAAATATCTCAAACTAATCAACCTCACTACCTAACTATGGTTCTTAGATAGTACAACGGGAAAAAGAGCTTTAAAATATGGGTGAGATGGTGGTTGGAGGGACATGTGCTTGTAGCTAGCTAGCATTTTGGTGTTTTTTTGTTTCGTTTTTTTTTTAGTTCCACTACCTGGCCCTCCATTTGCACTCTTTCCTTTCACAATTTAATTGGTCTTTTGCTTGTCGGAAACGATGCAAACCTGAAAACTGGTTAGCCAGATTTCAAACAAGTTTGAAATGTGTCATAGCATCTGCGCTAAAAGAGCATCAGTTCTTCTGTTTTTTTCTTTTTTTGTTCCACGGAATTAAAAGAGGAAAGAGCGACTTGCAGTGTGCGCTTAGCTTAATGCCTCGTTGATTTTGAGTGTATCAGTCTCTGGGATTTGTACAGTGTGATAAAACAAATGTGCAAGTGGGAAGACAGAGGCTAAGGAGCCATTTATGCATAAAGAGCGATTCCTAGATTCATGTCCTTTATAGGCAAATGACCCCAATTTGATTTTGATGTGAGCGCAGTCTATGATCAGTGCCAGATCTCATACTCATCCTGAATGTAGGCCATACCCATAGACTATAATGAGTTATGAGTGACAGTTATTTTGAGATGAAATATTAATAAGAATAGAGAAATCTATTTATGGCTGGATTTTTCCTGGGTCAGGAGAGACGGAACGAACAGGGCATTCTTAGAATGACTACTTAATTTGAAAAAGAATAATGCACATAAAATAAATTTATTACAGAAAAAAAAGGGTTGTAGTAATACAGTGCAAATAATACAATTATTTGATTTGATTTTTAAAAGGAAAGTTCACCTTCATGTCATTCCAAACCTGTATGACTTCTTCTGTTTCTTCTGTGGAACATATGTGATTAGTTTTTTTTATTTTATTGTATTTTTAATCCATTCAGTGGAAGTCAATGGGGTCCAATCATTGTTGTTTTGGACCCCATTGACTTTCATTATATGGGCAAAAACAGTTTGAAAACATTCTGCAAAATATATTATTTTGTGTTACGCAGAAGGAAAAAAAAACATTAGGGTGAGTAAATGATGACAGAATTTTCATTTTTGGACGAACCTCCCCATTTATAAAGACACTTGATGCCCAATGTAAAATCTGGGTCTTGAAGCAAAATTATTTAAAGGTCCCATGGCATGGATTATTTTATAATGTTTCCTGGGGTGCCCTTATAATGTTAGTATGTTTTTTAGATAAAAAAAAATTGTCATAATTTAGAAAATCCTAACTTTAGCCTCTGATTTGAACGCTCTGTTTGAAGGGGCGTGTCTTTTGTGAGACTTCAGTGTAAACGCCCACTGCTGTGATTGGCTGACATGCTTGCATATGAAATAGCTAGCATTACATGTGGAACTCTCTCGAAAACTTTTACTAGTACAGCTATTATACGTTTTTACTATTATAGCTATTGAGATTAACGAATCATGAGAAGTTTTTAAAGTATTTAGATCTATTCCCATCACATAAAAGGTTGCAGTGATGAGCATTGAGCAGATGACAGTCTGTTGATCGCGTGAATGAAGATCTTATCATTGCAACGCAGTTTCTGCACTCTCACTAATGCTTTCACCAATGCAAACATGATGATACAGTAAGAGCTTCGTTGTGCAGTGTAACAGCGTCATTGATTTCATAACGAGTTTTGGCAAGTGTCCACATGTGATTGACAGCTTGGGTGTGATTGACAGTTCTTCAGAGGCTCGGATGAAGGAACTAAAAAAATACTTTTGTGTTCATTTGTACATCCAAACACTGAGCAACTGCCATGCTTCGCTCGTTTGCAAGCCATGATGTCTCTCGAAGAAAAAAACAATATCGCGCTCGCGTAGCTCATTTTCTCATGGGCGGGCCAAATTCTCTTTGCGGGCAAAGCAGAGATGACGACATAAGGGGAATATTCCAGATTCACCCATCTGAGCTTTCATTTTCTCAAAGACGAAGCAGGATACCCAGGGCTTGGTTTACACCTATCACAATTTCTAGCCACTGGGGGACCATAGGCAGGCTTGGGGAACTCATTTTAATGTTAAAAAAACTCATAAAGTGAAATGTTCATGCCATGGGACCTTTAAACTGCTGATCAATTATGCATAATCACATCTTGAAAAGGAAAAAAAGGCCTTAGCACCTGTCTGAAGCTAGGCTGCAAAATGGTCCTCTGCACAAACTGCCACACAAACCATTAAACAAAACATATTCAAATAGAGCGCTAACATCTGGCTCACTGATCCCAGAGCTGTTTTTAACACAAGCCAACTCACTTCGCCCCTGCTGTTCTGTAATCCCGGTTTGCTCAGTTGCTTCCGCTTTTCCCAGTTTGGTGACTAACCCAAACTGTTTTATCTCCAAGAGAAGCAAATGATGCATTTAATCAGGCAGGAGAAGCTATCTGTGGGCTGTGACTTGGCGAGTGCAAATTAAGTCTTGATGAAGACGGAAAGTGGGCCGGTACTTCGCCATCAGATCCAGCGCAGTGACTTTAGCCCCTTTGATGAGACGTTCATTATGCACGGTGAAGGAATGGCAGCTATCAATCTGCCAATGAGCCGTACAAGTTGTATAAATTACTCTAATAGTGTGAAGCGCTACCTATAAGTGTTGGAAATGCAAATTGACCCTAATTGATTGACGTAGGGACAAGTGTTTTCTCCCCTAAAGTCACTCTTGCTCTTTTTTCCTCCTTGTGTGCTGGTGACCGAACCTTCCAGAGGCAACTGTCATTTATTCTGAGCCCAAAATCTTCCCAGCAGCCCCCACAGTGCACAGACATTCAGCTGGAGGTGTTGGTTTCACTTAGCAAGCTAAGAATATAGCCTACAGAATGCCTATCAAAATGCTGAAAGTTTCAACAATTAAGGACTCAAATGAGCAAGAGTGCTGTCATACTGAATTTGGTCGTAGTCACAGCCGATTGCGAGTGTGTGGCCGATTAAACGTTAAAACTTTAACATTTTCAACCTTCATTTTAATAGAATTCAATTTTCATTTTTTTTGTTTTACTCAATATTTTGTCATACTCGTTACTTTTTCATTTGGACTAAAATGGCATCTAATTTATTTGACTTTTTCACATTCTAAAATAACATTTAGTTTACATTTATGTTTACATTACAGTGTAGATTTATTTGCAAAATTGAACTCAATATTCAAACATTTCACATATATTAGATTATATTAATTTCTGCTTGTTTCACTTAAATGTTTTAACTTTTTTTTAATCAAATTTTTTGTTTTAGTCATAGCTTTTATCAAAAAAGTCATTTAAATGTAATCTTTTTTTTTTTTTTTCATTTTATATTGATAATTTCAACTAAAATTGCATCCAATTCTATTCTGCAAAAATAATATTTAGTTTATGAAGTGTGCAAAATGAAAGACATATTCAAACAATTTATATTAATTATATTAACTTATGCATATAGAGTACAAAATTGAACAAAGTTGTGATTTTTGTTTTTAGACGCATTTTATATATATATATAAAAAAAGGTCATTTACACATTCTGGCTAGCAAGTAACTTAATTCAAGGTTGCTTCAAGTTATTTTGTGCAGATGCAAGTTGTAATATTGCCATATTTTTCTTCTGAAATTTTTGTTAGTGGATTGTTATTATGCAGTGTTATTGTTGCCATCTATTTTAATGAAGACTTTCATTATCATGATGCAAAATTTTCTTTGTTTGTTGTCTTTGTTAACCTTGACTACAAAACATGTTTAACACCTCGTTTTAATCTTTTTAATAACGTGTATCTCACCTAGGTATAGCCATTTGTCAAAAAGCAAATTAATTTGCTAAAATGATAAAACTAGGACCAGTTGGAAAACAAATGCACAACTTAACTTATTGATGGTGAAGGGTGAGGTGGGTGAACCTTGCTCATCAAAATCTCTTAAATATTCATCATTCAAATTGTGATGCATAGAAAT
Organism: Abramis brama; assembly: GCF_963993115.1. NCBI lineage: Eukaryota > Metazoa > Chordata > Actinopteri > Cypriniformes > Leuciscidae > Abramis > Abramis brama. Next base: position 26,497,756 of record NC_139982.1, read on the forward strand.
CATGCAGCTCTATCGAATATCGATTTACAGTGGCATAACAGCAGGGCCACATCCTGATGCGTCAGCTGGAAAGTTGTGTTGTTTTCCTGGAGGTTGAGGTTAAAGCCAGAACCATACAGCCCTTTGCCCTCAGAGACGCTGAGTCGACAGACCTGTGCTGGGTCTCTCTGACACACACACACACATAAACACTTATACGCGCATAATAAGACCATGCAGTGAACCTCGCTCGGTACCGTACACAGCAGCGTCCTTTATCTGATGCTAAGCCTCCCGGTTTTTCTCCGCATCAATAACGCTACAAAATCGCACGTCCCTAAGGCTCTTTGTTGCTGTTTTCATCATTCGTTTTCAAAAGGCACATGAAGTTTTTCAGGAAACGCGATTGCAAAAGCAGCATGTTTAGCTTCTCTCATGCATGGCTTTCCACCTTTGGGGAGTCTTCTCTTTTTCACGAGTCTGAATACACGAGTACAGAGTGTAGTCTGACCGGTCTCATTTGTAGTCAATGAACGAGCATAATTGGCATGTGTTTCTATTTGTCCTTTGGGCCACTGTAGGCTTCCGTAGTGCCATTATCAAAGAGCCCCTTGTACTGAGGGAAACGGCAGGTTTTCTATTCAAAGACCTCCCTGTGGAGGACGACTGCGGGTCTGAGAGGACGAGCGGGGGAACGCTCACCTCAGGGTCTCTGCTAGACTCAGGCAAACACACGTCTTCATGCTGGGCCGCCTCAGACCAGGCCAAGAAAAGGATCTCTGTTCTTTCCTCGACTCCAGACTTTAGAATTTTCTCTCCTTCTATTGCTTTCCACCCTCAGTTTCTCTCTGAGTATGGAATGGAATGGTAGCGTACTGCTCACAGCACCATGTATTATATGTGAGCTGTATATGTGAAACTGTATGCTATACACAGTTACAGTTTATTATTCAGATAGTAGTTTGCTACAGTGTTGTCACATACAGTATACTTACTACATGTCATTAATATGCCAGGGCAATAGTAATCTGATGAGTTTGCCTCCGGTTCATTTGTCATGGTTCATATATCATATGTATTCATATTCCAGAGTCCATAAAGGTACATGGTGGTGGAGAAAAATTAGAGGGGGAAGGAAAAAATACATTTCAAAACGTTTGCGTCCCCGCCAAGAAAATTTACGTTCGCTCACAAGCACTCAAAAGCTTTGCAAGCAAACGTAAAGTTACACGGAGAACGCAAACATTTTGCAAGCGACTGCAAAGTTTCTCTGGGAACGCAAACATTTTGCAAGCGAACGCAAAGTTTCTCGAGGAACAAATATTTTGCAAGCGAACGCAAAGTTTCTCTGGGGAACTCTAACATTTTGAGAGTGAATGTAAGGTTTCTCAGGCGAACACAAAACATTTGCGAGGGAATGCAAAAACGCATTGAAATATAATATTTCCTCCCATCTCATATATTTTAGTGGTCAAATGTGGGGAATAGTGAATGAGCGATTTGGAACACAGCCAGTGTTATCTAGTATCTATGTTGTAGGTCATCTTGGTATTCCATGCATACCTGAAATTTGCATACTTGTTTCAGTAACACTTTTTCATCAGAGCATACAATGAGGTGCATTACAATGCATAATTAATGCGCCATTCTGAACATTCTAGTTCCTTTTGTAGTTCAAGTCTCTTTCTTTCTGTCTGTTTTTTCTCTGATAACATTTTCCAGATCACATTGTCTATTTTTATTCTGTTTTTACCCCTTTCGGTGCTGTATTATTGTCTCTAATCTGTATGTCTTGTGTTGGATGTCATGTAATTGGCTGTTTTTCTCTCACATCATTCTGCCCCCACTGAGGCGGTCCTTTTGCTCAGCACAGTTCCTGTTCAATTAAAGTCACATTCCGCTCAGTTTATTCCACACTGTCCCTCAGGCACAGTGACATGAGAGGAAAGTTGCATATTGACTGACACACATTAATATAAAAATACAAAGACACATGCATACAGAGAGAGAGATATACACTCAGATGTTTTAAGAGTTAGTAACTAAATGTAGTGAAGATGCCTACATTGTTTTAGTAGTGTGACAGTAACTCATTAATATCATAAAAGTGTTGCTTTTCCAGTAACTAGCTACATTTTCCAGCAAGAGGCTGAGGAACGTGAACAACTCTGTTGATGTTTTACATGCTCTTCTGTCCTCTTTTTCCTCATATGTTTAGAGTTGGGATGTCTGATTTATTTTAGTGAATTGGTTCATTCAGATGGTTCATATTAAATAAAGTGACTTATCTCTGCGCTGAATATCTTTGATCTTCCCAGTGAAAAATAAACGTTAAGTGCTTCTGTTCATCACTGTTTTTGCCTCAGAAGTGATGTTGTTTCTTGTTTTTTTAGTTACATTTAGTGTAAATTCATCTGTTCAAGCTTAATGTTGTCCTAAATGAGGACAACTGTCTCATAAATGGTGTTTCTTATGCGCATTCAGTCTTGACCAGCCAATGGGCATGTGCAGATCTTAGCGCGCGTCTCTGAACACTGACGCTGCATCTGAAATTTAATTCTTCCCTACTATATAGTATGCAAAAAACAAGTACCCCAAAAGAGTAGTAAGTCCGAATACATAGCACTCGAAAAACAGAAGCGAAAAGTCCCGGGTTTACCTTCTACTTCTACACATTTGATGGGAATAACCAATTCTAAATATTAACTAACTATTAACAGTGACTTTTACCTCAGTAAACTCCTAATTACTGCTTATTAATAGTTAGTAAGGTAGTTGTTAAGTTTAGGTATTGGGTAGGATTAGGAGTGTAGAATAAGGTCATGCAGAATAAAGCATTAATATGTGCTTTATAAGTACTAATAAACAGCCAGTATCCTTGAAATGTGCATGCCAATAAGCAACTAGTTAATAGTGAGAATTGGACCCTAAACTAAAGTGTTTCCAAATACTCTCCTACCATAAATGTTGTGTTTGAAAGGAAAACTCCTAAATGTATATGCAATAAGGTCAGCCGCAAAAATAACTGTGTCCATGCCTGTTCAGCGCTGATTCTTCACTGCGTGTGTCTTTAGTAAATTCTGTCGGTAGTTTTTAACTCTAAAATAGGTTTTGCACTGGCGCAAGCGGTTAGTAAATCTGGCCCAAAACCTCAAACGTCACGACTTTTCTGAGTAAATGTAGTAAATGTAAAGTTTGATCTGTTCATCATAAAAAGTGATTGTGTCATACAAAGAAGCCTCCTTTTTGTGTAACTCTATAGTAAGTTCATGTAGTTAATTAATATTACCCCGTACTTATTTTAGTACAATGTAAATACGTCACCTTAAAATAAAGTATAACCTTTTTCTGGAAAACTCATATGCCCTCATATTCTTTTATCAAAATAACTTCCCCTCCCTCTTGCTGCGACTTCTCTTCTCTGATGATGTTTACTGGTGCGAGACAACCTTTCACTCACATGAGATTGACCAATAGCAAACCACAATCATCCAACCATCCAATCAATTCCCAATGGATAAAGTCAAATCCAGCCCTACATTTTTTTTTTTTTCTCTCATTCGAGAAGCCAATTTACTCAGATACGTCACAATAGCGAAGAAGACTATCGCAACTTCCGTTTCATGATGATTTTAAGTAATGCAATTATTGTGTTCACATGCTGTTTCTTTCAAGTATAGGGTTCTCATTCTCATCCCCATTCCAGATAGCTAATCGGATTCGTACAGTAGTGCACTTCATACTTTACTTTGGACCTGATAAGTACCTTATAGGACCAAATCACACCAGATTCTCAATACTGACTCCAGGGAATGGATCTCATTCTCGTCATCTCTTTCCCGCTGTATTTCTATGTAATACATTTTTACTCTGAATCATCACGGACATCTTTAAAGCAGCGGCAAACATATTGCAGGTTTTAATATCCCTACTTTTAATCGGATTAGACCAGCGTCCCCAAAGATGGTATCCAGGATCAGGTTCCCAACTGTTAGACATAATAACATGGAAAAGAAGAGGCCGGTTGAATGAGAATGGCAGTTTTTTTCAGAGGCAGTGACGAGGGACTCGGGTGGAAAATCTATCACGCGCAGATCCGGCAGCCATGACTGATTAGGGCGCATGATTAATTATGAGACAGATTGCTAAACGCTCGCTCGCTCCTCGGATGCGGTGAGGTAAAGTGTCTCTGTGGACTGAAATGAAGACCCCTCCCTGCCTCTTCCATCTCTCTCTCTCTCTCTCTCTCTCACTCGTTATCCATGTACCGCCCTCCTTCTCTGTCTATATAAAGATCTTTTGGGCTAATCAGTCCTCTAGGACTCCAGCCCAACAACGAAGAATCTCCTCGCAGCTGTGCACTGTCAGGGCACAACAGAATGCCGTCTTTTTAACCCTGGATTCTAGGGTGTTGACATATACTGAAAAAATATATATATATATACTAGAAATTGCATTGTAGGAATCAAAATGGCAAGCTTTTAAAAATTTGCTTAAAATGAAAATTCTGTTAATATTACTCAACTTCATTACTTTCTAAACTTTGCTTAACTTACTTTCTTCCATAGAACATAAAAAGAGAACATTTTGAAGACTGTGCTGGTCGCTCTTTATAATTAATGAGAATTAGTACTTTAAATATGATGCAAAAGAACCATAGAATTATCATAAATGTAGTCACGACGACTTCTACAGACAAACAATATGTGTGGCATATAAACAATTAGATCAGTTTATTCCAAATGCAAATGAGTTCACAGCTTATTATTAGTCAGACATGGAAAAGTTGGTTGAGTTGTTAACTTGGCTTATTACAAGTCGATAGAGATTATTCTCATGTCAGGCTTAGTAATAAAGATTTTTTTAGGGTAATAAAGTTACTCTCTCTCTCTCTCTCTCTCTCTTTATCTTTCTCTCTCTCATATACATACACACATATATATATATATATATATATATATATATATATATATATATATATATGTGTGTGTGTGTGTGTGTGTGTGTGTGTTTTAGGAAGAAGTATATTATGCTAGCCAAGGCTGCTTTAATTTGATCCAAAAAATGGCAAAAATACTAATTACAATTTAAAATTTGTAAGTATTTTAAAATGTTTTTTTTTTTTTTTTTTTTACGATATATCGGCCACCATATCGTTATAAGCCCGATGAGAAAATTTGGCTGATATATTAAAGCCGATAATTAATGGATTATTTCCTTCAGCTGAGACACTTCAGACGTGCACTGCTCGCCATGATGGTTTTGAATGGTTTGAAATATGATTGGAATAACTTCAAAAAGAAAATACAGTTAAGTGCAACGCAAGTCTGTCATTTAGGCTACATAAAATTATAATGAGGACATAATTGTGTGCTTGGGACATGGCTTTTAATGGTGAGACTTGAAAATGATCTAAAAAAATGAAAATGAAAATGATATAAAAATTCGGAATTATAGTTATTGGCCAATATATCGGTTATCAGCTTTCAAATATAAAGAATTATCAGTATCGGCCAAAATTTTCATATCGGTGCATCCCTCTTTTTTTTTTTTTTTTTTTTCTTTTTTTTTATTCCTGTGATGGCAAAGCTGAATTTTCAGCAGCCATCACTTAATATATCTTCTTATATTTCTATTATATTACTGTGTTGTGGTGTTAAATATTTTTGTGAAAACCGCAATACTTTTTTGTTCCACATTCTTTGATGAATAGAGTTCAATAGAACAGCATTTATTTAAATGAAAATCTCTTTAACATTATAAATGTTTTTACAGTCACTTTTGATCAATTTAATGCTTCCTTGTAGAAGGTAGTGTATTTGTATTATTTTGTATTATTTAAAACATAATTTTTGCAGTTTTGACAAAATGTCATCTATGTTAGCCAGCTCGATAACGTTGTTGTTGCAGATGCTGATTTCTCATGAAAACAATGTAACGTTTACATTTGCAAGCCATAAAAAAAATTGACTGTATGTTGAAGATTACTTGTTCCATTAATTGTTCCGTTAGCCGTCTCAAAACTCTCTCTGAACCGACGTGCCGTCCTTGTTGTTGTCGCTCGGACAGATACAGTCCGATCCGTGGACACACGATTCAGACCGTTTTGAACGGCTTCAACGGTTTAATTCAAAAGATAAAATATTCGAATACGATCATCGCTCTTAAGCACCCCTTTCACAAAACCACTGACAGGATGACCAAGAGCCTCCTGTGCAATGATCCTGTCTCCTTCCCTCTGTCTTTCTCAGGCCACTCGGTGCAACTATAATCAGGGCAGTGTTCCACCATTTTCATTAAGATAAGCACTCTCTATCTCTCTCTCTCTCTCTCCCTCTCTCTCTCTCTCTGTGTCTCTCTCCTCCGTCCTCATGCCTCCCGCAGAGCTGCAGGCCAAGCAGGGAGGCAGCGTGTATACTGTAATTTATACGCATGCATATGGGGAATTGGCCCGGCGTTGATGGATGTCTCGCTCGCTGGTCGCAGCTCCTGCGGGCGACTCTTGTGTTGAGGTGGCGTTTGCCTCAGAGGACCACAGCTTCAACAGACGGAGAAAACCAGCAAACGGATGCTTATAAGACAATAAAAAACAAGCATGGGAGGTGGGTAGCAATGTTTGAGAACATTTGAGAAAGGTTTTATTTGGGAAAATGGAGGCGCTGTGCTTTTAGTTTTCAAACAGACTGCCTGATGGAGGAGAGACGTCATGGATCAGTGCTCTCTCTCAGGCCAGAAATAGAACATGTTGACATTTTTTTCCCCTTGCTTGTATATAGATTTTTTATTTTTGAAAAGCTAGTATTACAGGTACACCGTAAAGGCATGTTCACACCAAGGACGATGACTATAATGATAATGATATAGTTCTAAAAATCGTTCCAAATGTAAAAGAATAGCAGAGTCCACACCACAGCTATAACGATTACGAAGCAGAAGAAGGATATCGTTGGAATCACTTTCAGATTTTTTTTTTTTCCAGCTGTTGAACAATGGAAGCATTAACAGCCAATCAGAATCTGTCCTGCTTTAAAGAGCTTGAGCATTCAAAGCGACAGTTGACAAAACTGCAGCGCACACTTAGAATAAACCAAACGATATCATCCTCTGCGTGGATGCTAATTTAGTTGTCGTTAGTTGCAGTGTGAATCGACCTTAAGTCTGCTAAACTGTCATGATTTTTGTTATATTTGTGTGCATTTGTATAGATCAGTCAGTGGTTCTCAACTGGTTTTGCTTCAAGTCTCAGATTTTCCATTGGAAATCAATTGTAATGAAATGTATTCATATTAGTCAGTCACCTTTATTTATATAGCACTTTTTACAATATAGATTGTTTCAAAGCAGCTTTACAGTGATAACAGGAATATAAGTTTGTTTCTGCTGTACAGCAGATTTAGAAGAAAATAGCGTCATAGTCCAGGGGTGCGTTTCCCGAAAGCATCGTTAGCCAACTATGGTTGCAAGTTCCGTCGTTATCAGCATAGTTCAACGATTTGGTGTTTCCCGAAACCATCGTTCCAACGAACGTTCGCAAACAGCATCGCAAACTTGTGTGGTTGGAACTAGAAGCATAGTTTCTAGTTTACATGAGATGTAGACTTAATAAATCCTTATCTTTAGCAAAATAAGCAAGCTGACATTAAGTACAAACCGTGTTATTTATTTAGAATACATACAAATGTAATTTACGTCTTTTAGTTTGTCAAGAGATTTAAAGCACCGTTTTTGAAGACTGTGCATGTGCGAACGTGCTGTACTATGTAAGAACGAGCCAAATATTGAGTCTGGTAATAAAGCAAAATAACTGAGAAAAATTAGAAATGGTCTTCCATGTCTGTAACTTATATGACAAAATCTAGCGTTAGTTCGATCTCAAACAGATTCATTAAAATAAGTTATTAGTCCACCACGTGCGAGACGTCATAAACCAACGTGGTTGAACGATACTTTGCGACATACGGTTTTGGGAAACAGTCGTGACTAGCTAGTTGATTTCTCCAACGATGCATCGTACTATGGTAGTTAAGCAGCGAGCTATATAGTTGTACGGGAAACGCACCCCAGTTCGGTGATGTTTAATTTTTGTTGTAAAAAAAAGTATTAATTTAGTTCATTTATATATATATGTAGCCGCTCTGGAGAAAACTGTGATGTCATCATATTAATAAATCAATTAATCAATTAAATTCAATCAAATTGTGAAAATAGGTCAAACAATAGTAAAGGTGATTTCACCTGTGCTTGTTTTTGACATTAACAACCAAAGATATGGAAAGCGTTAACATTTTGATAAGCCTATTTATTTCGCTATCCTAACTAGACATGATTCTATGCTTAGCTGCATTTCATTAGTAACAATTAGTATTGTTTTCCCCTCATGTCCACAAACCAACCAGAACTGCCAACCATCGTTGGGTTTCAACACAGCAGATTTGTTATGATGCATAAAAACTGCATTATGGATAACATTGGCTATGTTTACATGCAACTAAATAATCCATTAGTAATCGGATTGACCCCTCAATTGAACTGAAAAGCCTTCATGTAAACACACGGCACAGCGGTTCATGTGCTCGTCGTCTCCTGATCAGGACCCGAAATAGATCAATATCAACCAATCAACGCAATCAATTTTGCGTTTAAAAGACGTCTAATAGCCGTCTAAAAACAGCCCTGACGTCTAAGCTAAAACAAGGCAAAATGTGGGCTGTCAGTGAAAATTTAATAGACGTCTAACCATAGCCCAAGAATAGACGCACAGGCTACGAATAGAACATGTCAAACAAATGAAACCAAACACCTTGGAATGACTGTTGACTTTGCTTACAAGATTGAATATCATACATCTCGCAAGTTATTTTGGCTAAAAGTGGGTTACTCGTAGCCGGATTATGTCGGGTCTATAGTTAACCTAGATGGTGAAATGGCGGCTATTGCTTGCTGGGAAATCTCCTCTTTAAAAGAAAGAAGCAATTTAGGAGAATAATAGTATGCACAAACAGCAGAAATTTCTGTATATTTGTTAAAAAATCCATTCTGATTAGAAGCTTGTGACATATAAACGTTCACATCAACCCAATCACTTGTAAACACTATACTTTTGGATTCATCAATCGGAAGGACAAAAGGTGTGCATGCAAACATATCCATGATTCAACGTAATGGGACACCCTAAAGGGATACACACTTGAACTTGCTTGCTTGTGTATCGTATGTTTCTGCCAAGGCTTCAGACTGTTAACCAGAATAGAGACTAACAGATTCCAAACATGTACAACATGTCTAGCTCTTTTATTCTTCCTAACATGTGAGAGTTCTTTGCCCTGAAGTGCAATGCCTATTTCTTCCTGTCTAATTAGCTGACAAAAAGTACTCGGATTAGCTTCTCTGATGTTGAGGATTACTTGCGTTTCAAGAGCAAAATTTAAAGAGTGATATTCTGTTTCAGATGGTGTATTCGTTAGTGGAGATCAGAACACTCGGTTAGATCTGCCTTTCCATTTCATTAGTCTGTACGAGATTCAAACGCGAACTTCCGATAAGACTATGACTGGGATTTAGGCCATGCCATTCTTGAATGCAAGCATGTGGAGAGGCAGTGTGTGTCTCTGACTCATTTGCGTTTTTATCTCGTCTCCCACTTCCCCCGATTTCTAAAAATAACCCTCCAAACCTGCTTATTATTGTTTCGATGTCACACGCAGGACTGACAGGGCGATTGGAGAGGCAAAGCACAAGAGCGTCTGCTCCATTATTAAAACAGTTATGTAAAAGCGAGTGCTTTCTAGGGTGAGGTGTGTTGGGGTAACTGTTATTGACTCATATAAAATATCCAAACCATGGTGGAGAGGCCATACCTTTGCGAGACGGAGATAGAGAGGTGGAAGGGAAATACGAGAGAGACCGAAAATGCTGCCGTTCTGGGAAGCGGACACAAAATCTATTCAAATCCAATTCGAGATTGGCTCTGCTGAGTTGCTGACCACACAAGTGATTCAATGGCCAGTATCTCTATGTTTCAGAGGTATTTTCTCAAAGCTGAATCCTGTCTTTATGCTTTGGCGTTTTACACATAAACAGCTGCAGGCAAACATCAGACAAACATGAGCATGCTTTAACATGATTATCTTGGGTAGGGGTGTGCGATATTGACACAAAATGATATCTCAATGTTTTATTGATACTGATAATTAGACAATATTTTGCAGAGTGTGTTTTTGGACAGCTGACTCCTGAAGTTTTTGATATTCTTCATATTCTCTGCAGTGGTCAGTTCTCAGCTGTGACAGAAATGGTCTATTCCAATAAGTTTAAATTGATTTTTACCTTTTATGGGCATTTTACCTTTATAAAGCCATTGTTTTCTAACCTAATTAAATGTATGTTTTTGTGTCAAAATTCTAACATTTAATCAGTAAATTAAATTCGGAATAATAAAACACAATATGGCTCAAATGAAATCAGTATAAACAAAATTCATATTTGCAATGCAGAGGAAACACAGAAGCTGCATCTGAAGTGAAATTTAGATGTATTTACACTGACTGTTTAATGCAGCTCAGAGGCGAATGAATGCATTTAACCTGCAGTTACAACTGCATAAATAATGTTTTATTGTTTTAAACATAAAACATTGAGTACTGATATTTAATTTTTTTTTTATTATTATAAAAAGATGCTTTATATATGAAATTAAAACCGCCAGTAGGTGGCAGTTTTAATAAGTGAGTCATTGAGATTCAACTGATTCATTCAAATGGCTAGTTCATTCAGGAATGAAGCATTAATTAGTAAGTCATTGAATCATTCATTCAATCGATTCCTTCAAAAAGTTTATTCATTCGGAAACACCGCTGTGTGTCGCTCAGAGACGCAAAACAGTGCTGTGGCTCGTTTCGAACTATTTACATTGGCGAAATGGAGCAAAAACAAAGCAAGTCACTAATATTAACTTCTTGTTTATTGCACAGTATTTCAATATTGTTTTCAATATTTATTTCAATACATTCATTAAATTTTTACACCATACTTCTCATAGCTTTGTTTATATAGTCACACCTTTCTTACTTGTATTACACTCTATTGTTGCGCTTATGGCATTTAGTTCACACCTTTGAAGGTTTCAGTTAATGCTGCCGTTAATTACTCTAGGCTTTTCTTCACCTTTTGAGATGTGTTGTGTGAGCTCATAGTGCGTCTGTCGGCTGGAAAAAAGATGACATGGAAGCTAGCTATTGGCTAATTCCCATCCTTTCTTAGAGGTGGTCTAGGGTGAGATGGCGCATCATGTGACTTATGGTGTATGTCTACAAGAACGCATTCACTGCAACAACTTTAAGACTACAACGAGACCCCGGCTAGCCCGAAGCAATGGGGGCAGTGACTCAAGTTGAGTGGGGTTTAAATTTAGACTTCATCTGTTCTCTATATGCCGTTTTTCCTGTTTCTCTCTCTCTGCCTTTCTTTCTCATTTATTATATAACCTAATTTGGCAGTGAGGACCAAAATAAAGTGCACTCTAAGGCCTAATTGCCATGGACTGCTTTTTCAGCAGTTCCCCTCTACCGAGTGGATGGAGAAGGGTGGCGGCAGGTGGAGGGAATATTTTAAATAATTAAAGGAATATTAAACTAATACATTATATTAACTAATTCAAATAATATTACATATACAAATATAAAATATAATTAATAATGTCAAATAAAAATAAATAAAATATAAACGAATTAATATAATATTAAATTTATATATTCTAACTAATTAAAGGAATATTAAACTTGAACTAATTAAAAGAATATCCTCGGTTCAATACAACAGCATCTGTGGCAGAATTTTTAGAGATAAAAAGAGGTTATGGTGAGACTGGGCTTTTATAGGAAACTAAAACACATCAAAATGACTAAAACTTTAACTATAAAGTTAAAATTGAAAATATAAAAAATATTAGCTAATTAATAAAAACTACAATAGTATCTCAATGATAATTAAAACACACTTTAGCGAGGCACTTACATTTGTGTGAGTAGGGCCAATTTTTGGAGGGTTTAAAAGTAGAAATGTGAAGCTTACACTTACATGCATTCTGTTAAAACGTGTGTATCATTTGAGCTGTAAAGTGATTTGAATCATAATTTCTTTACAGACATGTTTGGTTTTAGGATTAATGTGGTACATGAATAAAATTGCAACGGAATTGCATAAAACAATACACAGAAAAGGCTAGTAAGCGATTGTATCACACTAAAATTGTGCATATTTGCATATTTTTATTTTTATGCATATTTTTATGTCTTGTGGAAAAAATATTAAAACGGTGAGTATCTAGGTTTGTCAAATCGATTAATTACGATTGCATGTATCAAAGGTTTTTAAATATATAATGTGTGTGTGGGGGTATATATATATATATATATACAGACTTTTGTTATATGCGATTAATTGATTTGACAACACTAATTTTAACGTTTTCAAACAGTGTTGTTATTGCTAACTAAAACTATTTAAATGTGTTTTAATTAATTGAAATAAAGCTAAATAAAATATAGGTAAATATATTAGACAAAAAAAAAAAACATATAAGATAAAAAAAACTTAGAAATTAGAAATGTTGCCTTGGTAACTAACTGATATGGAAGTTTAAGAATTAAACTTGAAAAAAATAAAAGAAAAAGAAAATATATTTAAAAGTAATAATATTAATAAAAATGACTAAAGCACACTACAAAATGACTAAAGCACACTACAAAATGACTAAAACTTAAATTAAAAAGAAACTGAAAATATAAAAGTAGTAGCTATTTCAAAATGTTAATAGTACTATATAAATAATACTAAAATAACAAATTGGCCCCATCTTTCATTGCAAGCGCTTCACTGTCATCCAGACTTGTCATTTATATATATATATATATATATATATATATATATATATATATATATATATATATATCATGTATTTATGTGTATATAATAAATAAGTGTTGTCTATTAAGCTTAACTTGTACTTACCCCCAGAATATTCCTCGAAGAGAAACTTGAAAGGAGGGATTGAGGTGTGAACATTTTGATTTTGCCCACTTCCATTGTTGCGCGCTGAATGCCTGCACCCTATCTGGCACCGGCGAGCAGATTAGCAGCCAGTGGACGTGTTTCTATTTGAGGAAATAATCAAGGCCGCCTGCTCTGTGCTCCTCATGGTGTAGCACCATGCATCCACTGCCGAACCAGCAAAATGAGGTCATATTACATATCCCAGTCCCCTCGGCTCCGGCGGCTACGTGCAAGGGGACCTGAGTGTCGACACGTAGTCGCCACGAGCGCCGTCAGAAAGCAAAGGACCCAACACCATCATCAGGTGAGAGTTTGCAAGAGGATGTGCCAAAGCAGCACCGGTGTCACCTTAATTATTCTCCCTCGGTAAACGTAAGCTCAGAACTTGCTTGATTACTACAGGGAAAGTTCCTCGTGCCGGGTAGGGCTGCGCCACTTATTTTTAGCATATTACTTTTTCCGCTACTCTCCAGAACCTCCCAGATGAGATCTTTCCTGTGAAAGAATTTGACATTTTTGCTCATTAAAAGTGGCAGCGAGTAAAGACGCCAAGTTAGTTAAGCCCCTTGGTGTCGCTCAATGGACTTTCCATTTGTTTTTTGGGAGTATCTTCATCAACTCTGGCCGATTGTAGAACATCAAGTCATTCAAAACCGCTTTTAACACTCTGACTAGTTTGAGTTTGTCTATACACAATGTCCAAAGGTGTACACTAAAAGCTTGGGGTCAGTAAGATACTGTGTTCACCAAGACATTACATGTATGTTTAAAAATTCTGTTAAAAAAAATAATATCGTGAAATATTATTACAATTTTAAATATGCTAAAATGTACTTTATTCCTGTGATGGCAAAGCAGAATTTTCAGCATCATTACTCCAGTCTTCAGTGTCACATGATCTTTCAGAAATCATTCTAATATGCTGATTTGAAACATTTAATATTATTATCAATGTTAAAAACAGTTGTGCTGCTTAATTGTGTGTATTTGTGTGTGTGTTTGTATAATATAAATGTTTAATAGTTTCAATGTTTAATAAATATTTTGATCAGTATCATATTTTGAGATTGAATATCTGTCCACTTTCGATGGACTTTCGTATTAGCAGACTGTTAGGTTAGAATAAGTTAACATGTAGTTACTTATAGTCAGTAGAATGTACAGTATGTTAAGGAATCATCAAAATAAAGTGTTTGCAGATATTAAGTAGACAGTCTACTAATACTCTAATGGCTGGTAGCATGTAGTTGCAAAGTTACTTATAGTTAGTATTGAATGGTCTGTTGGGCAGAATATCAGAAAAAAGTGTTAGAAAATATTAAGCAAACAGTCTACTATTACCCTAATGCAAGTTATTTTACATGTAGTTGCAAAGATTATAGTCAGTAGAATGTCTAAAGTGGACCATCGAAATAAAGAGTTGCCTATAAAGGATAAAGAACTCGATCTGTAGCCAACCTGTGGGACATAAAAGTCCCCATAACTGAAAGAATGCACAGTAATTCGGATGCATGCTAACAGAATTAGCAGTAGCTAATGCCACTAACCAGGAAAAGTACTAGAATTTGCTCTGTGAGACCAAGCCATGCGGGAGGCAACAAGATCTAGGCTTTTCCATAATAAGGCGAAGTGTACTAGTGGGCCCATAATGAGCCGTCCCATGGAGCACATGTTCCTGAGGCCTGATGGGACTGTGGATTGATTATGAAGAACCAGGGCTTTCACTTGGTGCGATAATTGAGTTTGAGATGAGAAGGAGGACACCTATTGAGGAGGCTTTAAGAAAGCGCAACTATTTAGGATGAGAGACATCGAGCAACAGTTCCCTCCTTGAGATCAAGACGGCCGAGAGTGGGAACGAATAATCCCGGGAGACTCCGTCGACTCAACAGTTTCCAGTGTAATTCCGCCGGGGCTCTCCAGATCACTCTTCACTTTCCATTTCTAGATGAAAAATAAATAAACCTCTTCAGACAGAACCTCTCGCATAGAAAGCCAGCTCAAAAAAAGACCTGTCTCCACCACCCTTCTTTCCTGAACACCACTATCACTCTCCATCTGTTTCATGCCTGCTCGCTCACTCTCATCCAGAGTCGCTCACACACAACCCATCTTTCTTTCTCAGACACATACTGGTCAGGATTGGGAGGGCTGGGTTAGAAATGTATTCCAGTACAGTACACTGTTTGTATCACTGTGTTTGGGACTTTTCAGACCAGATTATGTGAGTGATCCGGAGTCAAGAGCTGATTGGCGACACACAAGCTTCTGTGGCTTCTTTTAGAACTATTTTCAGTGGTGGAGAGGAAATATGAACCAACTGGACAAATTTAGTTTAATGTACACTACCATTCAAAAGTTTGGACTACCATCCTTTAAATTGACCGTAATGACATTTCTAATGTCAAAAAATATTTCTATTTCAAGTAAATGCTGCTCTAAGAATCCTGTAATAAATGGATCAATATTTTCCCCCAAAAAAATATTAAGCAGCACAAACATTTTCAACATTGACAATATAACAATATGCAACAAATTATATCATATTAGAATGATTTCTGAAGAATCATGTGACACTGAAGATTGTAGTAATGATGCTGAAAATTCAGCTTTACCATCACAGGAAAACATTATATTTAAAAATAGCTAATTTAAATTGTAAACATATTTCACAATATTACTGTTTTAACTGTATTTTTAGGTTAAAAAATGCAGCCTTGATGAGCATAAGAAACTTCTTTAAAAAAAAAGTAAGTTAAGTAGTGTAAGTTTCTCCATATTAGCTTCTTATTGAACTTTTGAATAAAAATTGAATCTTTTGAAGCAGACAACAATTCAGTTTCTGTTAATTTTTAAATTTTAATCTTTTGACAAAAATATCCATTCAATTTGATCAATATTCCATTATGTCATGTTGGTTTACTTTGCCAATTTTAATTTAATTAAGACTGAAATGAAACACTCTTCACATCCTGAAAGCAATCAATAATAGAAGTTATTTAATATAAAAAAATAAATAAAATTGACTTACATTTTCTGTGGAAGTCTTCTGTGGAAGTCTTTTCTGTGGAAGTCTCAAAAAAAAGAAAAAAGTTTGTCCAATCATTGCATTCGGTCCGAATGCACTGATTGGTTCATTATTATTGTAATGTTATGTGCTTTGAGGCCTAAGGTAATTTAACCCCGTCTCTCGTGATGCTTTGCAGACTCTGCTGTACGTGTTCATGTGTTTTGAAGGTTTGGCTTTGAAGACGCTTTGAAGGGAGGGTGGAATCTCACGCTTTCAAAGCTAGCTCGCTATTGCTAGCCTCTCCGAAATTGCTTATCTTTTAAGTACTGAGCAATATGATTAACATAGTACTTACTATAGAGTTAGGTTAAGGGATTGCTTTAGGGTTAGTTGCATGGAATAATGCGTAATTTACTGTTATTACTATAGTTAGTACATGTAACAAGGACACTGTGAAATAAAGTGTTACCAGCTATGTCATATTTTACAGTTACATGTATCCCGTTTCTCCTCATCCCTGCTTGAGATGCTCTTTGATATTGGAAGAAGAACGGCCTCGGCAAATATTTATAACCTGCCTCACGGCCTAACTTCTCTGCTGTGGCTTGTTCCCCAGTTTAGGGTTTCTTAAGGTGCACCTGCAGTGCTCCTTTCTGCAGTCATCCATTACAGAAGGTACAGAGCAAGCGAGGGCTGCTTGACTGATCTATGAGCCAAGGGCAGAGGCTCTTACGCAAATAGATTCAGCCTATGTCCATATATCAGATTAACTCCCCGACAAACGCTGAAGGACCCAGAGAATTTAACTTGAATAGACTGACCCTTTCATTTTGTCTCCATCAGGAACCATCTCAGAATTTCGCAGCATCTTCTTGCTGCTCTTTTATCACCCGGAGTGCGGCCCGCGGCCTGTGTGTGAACGCGTGCAGATGATAGTGAATTGGACTGTTTACAGGCGGAGGGGATGGTGTTTGCGTTGTCATGAAGCTTTACTGCTCTGATGGGTTTGTGATTGGACGCTGTGGGAGAATGCTGGGAGCTAGCGGACTGAGTAATTCAGGCTAGGCTGGCTCTGAAGTCTTCCATAGGAACGGAAGTGTCAGTTTATCTAGTTTATAGACATTGTTAAAGAGAACCAGTATAAATAATACATTTAAGTCAAATTACTTTGTATTTAAAAATTGATGATGACTTTACAGGCCATGCTGTGATGGTTATACAGGAATAATGGGAGAACTGGCAGGGATTTTATATTTTTAATTGTTTTAATTTTTATTTATATTTTTATTTTCAATTTAGTTTTTGTTTTCATTACTTTTCATTCTATTCCTATTTGTTTGTTGGTTTGTTTGTTTGTTTCTTTTTATTTAAGTTTTTTGTTTAATTTATTTATTTTTACAGCTTTCTAGTATTAGATTTAGTTTTCATTCCTATTTCATTTATTTATTTTTACAGTGCTCTAGTTTTGCTTTTAGTTCCAGTTTGTTTGT
Organism: Abramis brama; assembly: GCF_963993115.1. Taxonomy (NCBI): domain Eukaryota; kingdom Metazoa; phylum Chordata; class Actinopteri; order Cypriniformes; family Leuciscidae; genus Abramis; species Abramis brama. The sequence continues at coordinate 26,515,285 of NC_139982.1, forward strand.
TTGTTGGTTGGTGACTTTTTATTTTATTTTTCAGCTTTCTAGTTTTAGATTTCGTTTCCATTCCATTAGATTTTCTTATACTATTTATTTATTTTTCTAGCATTAGATTTGATTTCCATTCCTATTATATATTCTAGTTCTAGTTTTAGATTCCATTCCATTAATTAAATTTTTTTTTAAATTGACTAATTATTATTTATTTATTTTTGTCTTTTTGTTTGTTTAATTTATTTTATTTTATATTTGCAGTTTTCTAGTTTCCATTCCTATTTGTATTTATTTATTTTTACTGTGTTCTAGTTTTGATGATTTATTTATTTATTTAACACTCTTAATATTATTAATATCTGGCATTTCCATGTTTAATGCATTCGGGTTGTAAAGGTTTATTTATTTATTAATTTTATTAATATGCCAAGCTAAAAGTCATTTGCTGATATTTTAATTCAGTTTTAGTTTATTTTGGAGTCATGAAAATGTGTTTTAATATAGGTTATTCCCAGTTAAATAATAATAATTATTACTATTATTTTTCTAGTTGTGTTCTACTTTTTGGTTTTAGCCTACGATAGCACTTAATATCACTGGGGCTGTTCCTTTAAGAATAGGTTCAGCTGGTCCTAGATCAGAAAAGGCATTTTATCGTGAATAATGGTCCTGACAGACTGCTTTTCTTCCCAGGGAGTGCAGTCATGGCCACTGAAGCGTGCCGTGTTCACCCCCTCATCGCCTGGCACTTTCCCCCTCTTTCCTTCTAGAGGAAACAGAATAAAGAAGGGAAGTGTGTGATTTATAGAGCACTCTGATGTGTCATCACATTTTTTTGGGTGTATTTAGCTTTTTTCGCTCTGTGGATTGTAATACCACAATCCCCCCCACCTCCTCTCGTCGTAATTATTGTCATTTTCATCAGCATTACCACAAGAGATGATGATTATCTTCATCTGTGTTACAAATTAGCCGGATGGTGTGAGTTACTGGTATCAGTCATGATGTAGAGGAACTGACAAGTTCATTTAATGCGAATGAGCAATTGTTCAGCTTTGCCGATGTGAAATGCTACTCTCACTAGCGCAGTGCACATCGCCCTCTCCCTCTGACTGTTCTTTGGATAAATGTTGTTGTTTCTTGCTGATTCCTAAATTTGCTTAAAGGGATAGTTCACCCAGAAATGAAAATTCTGTCATCATGCATTTTCCCTCTATTCATTCTGAACCTGTGATATTCTTTCTCCTGTCAGGCAGGATGTCCACACTGCTCTTTTCCACACAATCAAAGTAAATGGTGACTAGGGGTTGTCAAGCTCCAAAAATGGCAAAAAAGCACCACTGTAACAGTAGTCAATCTGTATACTGTATATGCCATACAATAGCTTTGTATGAGGAATTTAGGTCGATATTCACTGAAAATCATCTCCTTTTCTATAGTGCTCGATTCTTATTTTAGGGGATCTGAATATGCGCATAATAACATGCATATGAATAATAATTATAATTTGGTGCATTGGAATTGGTTATAATGACACGTGAGAACCAATGAGATTTCGGCGTAATTGGCATCAGATCTGACGTGGCATGTTTTTACGCACCTTATTTGCATATATGCAAATTTCTGTGATGATCAGCTTAACTTAAACTTTATCACTCTCTCAAAGAAATGATATACAAGAAGTAAAAAAATATTTTAATGTTAATTTTAGTTTTGGTAATTTTGTTAAGTGCGTTTTTTTTATATTTCTATTTAGCTTTATTTCATTTTTAGATTTAGTCATTTAAGTACTTCAAATTTTTTAAGTTTAAGTTTCCCTTCTAATTTCTATTTCAGCTTTATTTCAATTAACAAACAATTATTTGTAATATTTCATTTTAATTAAGTCAGATGGATCATTTTAGGATATTTGTATTGTGCTTTTTTTCTTTTTTCCACAGAAAATAGAAAGTCCTAAATGTTGACATGACATGACAATGACATGAGGATGAGTAAACGATGACAGAATTTTAAAGTGAAATATTGCTTTAAATTCTGATTCTCAATCTCATCTCACTTTCCAATATATAAAGCAGCTAAACTTGTTTCAAATCAGAATACAAGAGCAACACCAAATAAAACGCTTGCTATGATCTATCATCAAGCTAGCATTGCATTTGTGAGATTTGCAAGTGCAAACATTTATCTGACACTTAACACATTTGATTCAGCCAAACAGCTTTTCTCGTGTAACATTGTAGTGTGTAGATTTTGCCACTTGGCACAGCATCAGCACGCCTCGACTTAACTCAGCCATCAACTCTACAGATACCTGTATGAGCGCTCTGCTTTTAGCTGATATCCCAAATCCTCTTAAGAAAATGAGTTGCAGCGTCAGTTTCGCGCGTACACAGAATGCTCTCTTCATCGGAGGTGCCAACTTTCTGACTTTGTGCAATACCTTGATCGAGCCTGTGGAGGAACTCACTCCAGTGTTTGCTCTTCTGCATCAGTTGTACCGTTACAGAAGCTTACATGCTCTAGGAGTTGTTAATCTCTCCGACTACGGCACTGATCGGCTCTCAAAGCAGCGGGAAGTTCTAGATCCAGACACTTTTTGCTAGTAGATCAAGGACAGGTCTTAAGGGTAGAGTAAACACAAAGATAGTTGCAGTTTAACACTTTGTTGGGGGTCAAGCACAAAGACCACACTGCTGAAAAGGCGCTAATGAAATATCTGTAATAGCACTAGTTGTTCTTTTGCATAGGGCTGCACAATATTGGGAAAAAAAAAATGAAATCGCTATATTTATTTTTTTCTGCAATATATTGTGAAATACAGGAATTTGTACTAGATGACTTGAATTGCTACTGTATATATTTGGAAAGAATGAATCATTCTAGAGTGAGTGGGGTGATTTTGTTGGGGGAGTGCATGTGATTGGAAAATAAAAATAATAATTATAAAAAAAAGTTGAAAAATATGTTTGGCAAATTGATTTTAGGGCTGAACCATTTAGGAAAAGCTTCACTGTAATACAAATATTGGTTGAAGTTGTAAATAAAACAAACAAACAAACAAAAATTTACAAGAAAATACTACTCAAGTCTTTTTACTCATTTTCATAATTAATTAAATGTATTATTTGCCGTTTCGTCATAATTTTTGCATATACGCTATTATTTTGGAGAAATCTGATCCTAAACCATCAGTTATGGGCAGTTTTTCTGTTTAAAAGCAATCAAAAGCACCAGCATACTTTAAAAAATAAAAAAATCAGTAAAAACAGGGCACAATGTGCTGTATTAATTCAATGGAATTTTCCGTATTTATTTTTTACAGGTGGTTTACCTGTATTTTTACCTGTAATTGTAGTAACCTGTTTTTTTTTACCAGTACTACCAGTACCAGTATTATTATTTTTTCAATACGATTTTCAAATAATAATTGTGATTTTATTGTGATTTTTATTAAATAAAAAAAATTAAACAAAATGAGAAATATTGTAATAACACTATTTGTAAAATAATTGTGAGTAAAAAAAAAAAAAAAAAGCAGTACAATTATTTTATTTTATTGTAAAATTACAATACCAATATTTACATCCTAATTAATTAATTAATTTTTAAATGGTAACCCATCAAGCTTTTATTTTGAAGGGTTGCCAGCTAATAAACATTTGCGTTGCTGGTTTCACAGTAAATGAGCCAAGCTGTTCTGAGACACTTCACGTGTGGAAGTAAACTACAAGTGTGTAAATGCTGCAATTCGCTCTGAAACCTATAGCGCATATAAGCCATAACATGATATCGATTTTATTGTGATATATCATGCAGCTCTAATTTTGCAGTAAGTAATTTACAAAACTATGCAATATTTGCAGTGATAAACACTGGCTGTGACTGCAGGTTAATATGTTGTGTGTAAGTGCAGTAGTTAGCATGTTGCTAGCATGCCGTGCGCATCGTTCACTCTGCTCTACTGCCCTGATCAATAGCTTCATTTTCTCCAGGTCTTGCTTTGCACTACTGAAGGTTAAGAGGTCTGAAATTGTATTGATCAGGGTATTCACACACCATCTGTCACGGCCATTAACGTGATGATATGTCATTGGAAAAAGCCCCTTTTTTTCATGCTGATTTGGAAACTTCTGTGATTTCTTATGTGGAGGTGCTGAAGGAAGTTGTTTTATGAATAACAGATTGTATATCAGTATAAATAATATATTGTGCACACTATTTAGTAAAGCTAGTGAACAAATTATGTTGTGCGCACAATTTAGGAAAAAGAGGAAACAAATTATTGTACTCTGTGCACGATTTACTTAAAACAAGGGCAGTAGAAATCTGAATTAGAATTTTTTGTAACCATATAAACGTTTGATCAATTTAATGTGTCCTCACTGAATGAAAGCATTAAAACTTTTCAAAGTTCTTCATAGTTATATATATTTCTTAACGTTCCTCATTTTTCAACAGCCCACAATGGTCTTTTGGCACACACACTTGCAAATCTACAAACTGCCATGTAATTAGCAATTTAGAGCACTTCTAGTTAGCATTTAGGACAGCATGCGTGATATTCTATTAATTACAGTTACTGCACCCTTAATAAAATAAATGTGAATGTAGATTAATTACAGTCCCAACCCCCTCACAGCGTGAATGTGATTGGACCAAATTGAAAACGTCTGGAGTGCTTTCTTGTAATTCGTTTTTAATATTCTTTAATGATCAGCATGTTCTATCAGTACATTAACAGCCGAATGTGTGCCAAAATCTAATGATATCAATTTAGCTTAGGATAAAAGAAAGACAGGGTGGAAAACCATTCCAAAATTTAATTCATGGTCATGGTCTAGACCAGGGGTTCTCAACTCTGCCCCTCGAGGTCCACTTTCCCTAATAAAACCCCCGGACAAGCTAATTAAAAACTTGCAAAAGTGGGTAAGTGCACTTGCTTAGATCGTTAAAATGGGGTCCAGGGAGCTTGTCTTTGCAATCTTTCATCAAAATATAACAATTTGTTCTGCCTCTGAAACGACTTTCCTTTTTTGGTGACATCACCGATCCCTCTTACTTTTCAGCCCCGCCCCTTCAACCATCTGTCTCCGTTCTGGAAAGTAACAACCACTTTTTATTATACAATGATGGATGAAATAGTCCCGCCCTACTTTTTTCCCCGCATCAGATATCCAGTTTCACTCAGAAATGCATCAGATTAAGAAAGTAAAGTTGTTTTCAAGCTTTATTATACAAAAATAGACATCATACAGCATCTTAAAATGGAAGTCAAGGTGCCCAATGAGCTGAAATATGATTAATGGTTGGCCTTACTTCCTTCTTCTCTCTCAATCTCACACTCTCTCTCCTCTACCTTTACATGATGCCTCATTATGTCTCCCGTAGGGTCATCGTTATTTTTCCTCGTTGTGGGACCTTCTGCTCAGACATGGATAGATTTACCATTCAAAGAAGACAAATGGACCAAACAACCTTGCTGGTTTCAGCTTCTCTCTGCATTCGTTTCCAGTGTGTCCGCTGGGCCATTGATTTAGGCCATTTGCATTTATGTTTTTTTTTTTTTTTTTTGAGGGTGATGCATCCTGACCCTACGGGTTCAAATCAAAGCAGAGGTGCATCCCAGGGACTAAAGGATGGACCTTGCTTGCACTGAACAACAAAGAGGTGATCAAACAAGTTGACCGTAGCGCTACGCTGGAAGCAACGCATATACGCTGCTGAATTTGCACTCTAACAAAACACTGTTGTGTTTTGATCTACTCACAGCAGCAGTTTAAAGATAAAAGGGCTGCAAAATGGAGTGCATCAAAACCAGCCTCAGGAGCATGATGGGAAACATATTTATAGAATGTTTGGTCAGGGTTGATGCTGCCGGTAGCAGGCAAAGGATGTGTGGGCAGGGAAGGTGAGCAATCTGTGCTTCACAACTCCACTTCATATTTGTTTTGATTCCTTCAACATGGAGCATATGTTTATCTTTTATTCAGAGTTGGTGTTAAAGGGTCTGATCTTCTTAGATTAAAGAGTTCATTGTGCTATGAATAATAGGCTACTGTAGCTTTAAGAACATAAAACTCGGTCAAAGTTCAGAATGTGTATATATGTATATTGTCTATCTATCTATCTATCTATCTATCTATCTATCTATCTATCTATCTATCTATCTATCTATCTATTGGCCTGTGTCTGTCCATCCATCCATCCATCCATCCATCCATCCATCCATCAACCTGTGTCTATCTATCGGCCTGTGTCTGTCTATCTATCCATCCATCCATCCATCCATCCATCCATCCATCCATCCATCCATCCATCCATCCATCCATCCATCCATCCATCCATCCATCCATCAACCTGTGTCTATCTATCTATCGGCCTGTGTTTGTCCATCCATCCATCCATCCATCCATCCATCCATCCATCATGTGTGTGTCTGTCCATCCATCCATCCATCCATCCATCCATCCTAATAAGTGAACACAAATGTTTAAACAACAAAAAGTTGAGTTCTTAAAATACTTAGCCCAAGCTTTTCTTGGCTTTTAAATTATCACAAGGCTGTTTGGGTTTTCATTTTTCCCCCGCAACATCCTTGTCTAATGTATGCATATATAAATATGTATGCCAGCTATACTAATTATAGCTAGCATATATTTTCCTCCTGCCAGGAAGACATGTGGCTACCTCACACGAGGTGGAAAAAACTAAAAAGATGATCTAGAGCACTGTCAGGGGAGAGAGAGATTGGTGATTGGACTGTGGCGCTGATGATGGCGATTAAGAGTCTAAGCATTAACAGGAGCTTAAATATGGAGTCACTTTTTTAGCATCAAAGGCTGCAAAACATATGAAGTGAAGTCTGGAGTCAATCAAACAAACGCAACAGACAAGCTCACAAAATATATAACAGACTCAAGCTGCTTTGTTTACTGCATGCTTATGGTATCAGCTGGCTTGGAGGATCTGGACGGTTGAAATGAAATTTAAATCTCTGACTAAAATCTATTTGGCCAGGGAGAGATTGTTTGACTGCCACGTTTAAAGTTTAAATTTGAAATATCTCATATCTCATTGTAGCTGCTAGTAAAAAAGAACTTTATTTTCAGGCAGACTGGTAAAAACCAGTTCACTCTGACTGGAAATGGCATTATTCCATCCAATCAGATTAGAGCTTGCAAGTTTGAGAAAGTGGATTCTGTTTTTATTATTTATATGCATTAGATTGTCAATGGTTGGATTGTAGATTGTCTCTGAACATCTGAAGCTTATAGTTAAACCAATTCAACAATCTTTTGTGTTTATTAATACGAGGAACTGCTCTCTGAAGACTGCCGATAGATGCAGTTCTCATGGGAGATTCAGCCTCGCAGTTCTTATGTGTGCAATTTTGTATCATGCGTCTCTTTTCTCCATATTATAGTCAAAGTCTCTCCGTATTATATAAGACTTCCTGAAAAGCATGTTGTATAGCTCATGTCACGCCCCCTCATTTTCTGGGACAGAAGGAAACGAGCATTAGTGCAGATGAGTACATATTGTATTGTATTGTTTTGTATTGTATTGCGCAGACAAAAAAGCCTGCATATATTTGGAGAAGAGCATGCAGAAGAGCATCCTGCATTATATTTATTTTCATTTACGTTTGTTTGCATATTAATAATCATAGTAGTCGTTTGTGTGTGTGTTTGAGGCCAGACGCTCAATTGCCTGTAATTCATATTGATCGAAGGATTTTAAATATAATAATCATATTGATCATACTGATGTGCAGTCAATTTGAGTTTGCTTGAATATGCACTGCTGCTGGGTTTAACTACAATAATTTATTTGGAGCGGTTACATTTTATTAAAATTATAGTTTCTGGACATTTTAAAGTGATGTAAACTATGTAAACTGACATAAAGCTCCATTTTTAAATTTCCTCTCAGAAATGTTTCAGAATTGAAGGTGATCAGAAACTAACAATTTAAATGGTTAAGCTATTGCACATATTCCAAACCTGAAAGAAACAAATTGTACTGTTATGGTGTTTTTATTGTACGATTATGGTGCTTTTATTATACTTTTATGTTGCTTTTCATGGACTGTAAAATATATATTTTTGTGCATTTATCATATTTATGCCGAATATCCAGTGCAGTAATTTGCAGGGCTCACAGCACAGATCAAATCCACTATTATTTTACATAGAATGTTGTATAGTCTATACAGTATTTAATGCAATTACATCAATAATAACAATGTAATTAATTACACCCAACACTGCATTTAACCACGTATTACTGTCTTTGGAAGGCTTTTGTCTTTGTAAATGTACAATTTCATACTATTTCATATTTACATGCAATGCAGGGATTCCCCAACTTTTGTTTGCTCATAAATTGAAAAACCTCATCATAAAAACCCATGGGAAAATCTCAAGGGAACCAGTGGTGAATTAGTCTTCCAGGTCTTGACATCATCCCTGCACACTCCATTTAACAGAATGATCATTTTTAGATGAACCGTCCCTTTAATTTGCGGTAGCAAATGCGCTTTTCAGTGGGTTTCCCACATTGTAAATGAGAGTTAAACATCAGGTCAGCAAAAAACTCTGCAAACTATACAGGAAAAAAAAAAAGTACACACACTATCCATTTACCAAAACCACTTAGACATGAGAAACTTGAGGATCAAACAAAAATGCTTCTGCTTGTTTAGCAACTGTGGCGTCTGAGTCATCTCCTCTGTTCAGGAAACTGTGAAAACATTTTAGCTGGTCATTGTGAACGAAACCAAGTGAGAATATCTGATGTCGGTATTCATAAAAAGCACATCTAGTATTCTGAACCGTGTGAATTAAAGGGTTAGTTCACCCAAAAATGAAAATTATGTCATTAATGACTCACCCTCATGTCGTTCCAAGCCCGTAAGACCTCCGTTCATCTTCGGAACACAGTTTAAGATATTTTAGATTTAGTCCGAGAGCTTTCTGTCCCTCCATTGAAAATGTATGGACGGTATACTGTCCATGTCCAGAAAGGCAATAAAGACATCATCAAAGTAGTCCAAGTGACTACAGTGGCTCAATCTTAAGTTTATAAAGCGACGAGAATACTTTTTGTGCGCAAAAAACAACAAAAATTATATCTTATCTTATCTATATAAAGATAAAAATATCTTAAACTGTGTTCCAAAGATGAACGGAGGTCTTACGGGCTTGGAACGACATGAGGGTGAGTCATTAATGACATAATTTTCATTTTTGGGTGAACTAACCCTTTAAGTCAGAAGAAAACAGGTACACTTGTAAAAATATAAAAATAAGCAGTCCAAAAGGGTTTTTGGTTCTTCTTCTTCTTCTTCTTCTTCTTCTTCAAAAAAGGCCATTTTAATAATCTAAAGAATATTATAAAGAACCTTTTGTGTGTTGGAAAGGTTCCATGGATTCAAAAAGGTTCTTCATGGAACCATCAATGCCAGTAAAGCACTTTATTTTAACGAGCCTCCTGTTTCATATGTCTTTAAACTAAGGCTTTGTCTTCCCGCAGTTCCCTTTTCGAACATTTGGAGCCTGAGAAACTGACAGCATCCAAGTGGTTTGTAATTGTAACGTGGCTGTTCTTCTCTTTTGTGTGCGCAGGGCGAAGCCAGCTAGCGAAACCGAGCGTGAAGATGTCCAGAAACTGCTGGCACTGTGGAAGACTTGGCAGGTGAGTGTACAGGAACAGGTTGTGAGGAACACACTTTGGCTGATTTGAGATCAGGCACTGAGCCTCGTCTGAAGATGGGATCTTGTGTGACATACACAAGCTGATGGAGGAACTGCGAGCACTGTCTCATTGGAGAGGAAGACGGAAGAGATCAAACAAGACTGTTTTACAGTTAGTTCATGTGTCTGTCGTTTATTTTTTTTTAATACTCCCAGACAAACAGAAAATTTTTAATGAATCCTCCAGCTAATCGTAAAGCCCCAGTTTCACAGACGAGGCTTAAAGGAATAGTTCACTTAAGAATGGAAATTCTGTCATCATTTACTCGCCCTCAAGGTGTTTCAAACCTGTATAAATTTCTTTCTTCTGTTGAACATAAAGGAAGAAATTCTGAAGAATGTCTGTAACCAAACAGTTGATGGACCCCATTGACTTCCATGGTAGGAAAAAAAACTAAAATACTATGGAAATCAATGGGGTCCATCAACTGTTTGGTTACCAACATTCTTCAAAATATCTTCTTTTGGGTTCAGCAGAAGAAAGAAATTCATACAGGTTTGAAACAACTTGAGGGTGAATAAATGATGACAGAATTTTCATTTTTAAGTGAACTATTCCTTTAAGCCTAGTCCCAGACTAAAATACATATTTGAGCTGTTTTAACTGAAAGCAACTTGCACCGACATTTCTTAAAATATGTCAGTGCCATTGTTTTGTCTCAAGATGCACACTAGTACTGGTTTTCTAAAGGCACATTTATAAAAGCTACTTATATGTCCTAATTGAACTAAGGCCTAATCCTGGCTTAATCTAAACCCGGTTTGTGAAACCAGGCCAGTATGTTGTAGTTTAACAGGCCTTTCACACATTTACATGTATTCATTTTGTAAACATTTGCTACAGCACATTTTGATTTGACAAACTTTTTTTAGTACTCAACGCAGTCTGATTTTTTGTTTTACCAATCGTGTGCTGAAATCACCAAATTAGACCACTGTAGTTTGCGAAGCTACGCCGTTTTCAACAGCATCATTTCAGAACGTAATCAGCAGTGAAATTGCTCGTATCCGGTGACATTGTTTTTGTGGAATATTTAAGCAGATTTTCCTATGCAATAGATTGTAAGGGCTTGCAGAACAGAGCAAATCAACAACACATGAAAAAAAAAAAAAAGGTTTGGTGAGAGATATTTTTGAAAACATTTGAGATTTCCTTTAATGGTAAATTATATGCATGCAATTCTGCATTAATATCAATTATTTTCTTTGAAATAAATATAATATTTTCTATTTTATATAATATTATAATATTTTTTTTACATTTAAAAAACTTTTGTTCAGCAAGGATGCATTAAACTGAGGAAAGGTGAAAGTTTTCTGTATCATTTCTATTTCAAATGAGTGCTGTTCTTTTGGACTTTCTATTCATCAAAGAATCCTGGAAAAAGAAATGTCGCACGGTTTCCACAAAAATATTATGTTGCACAACTGTTTTCAAAATTGATAAAGAAGAAGTGGTTCTTGAGCAGCAAATCATCATATTAGAATGATTTCTGAAGGATCATGTGACACTGAAGACTGGCGTTATGATGCATCACAGGAATAAATTACATTTTAAAATATATTAAAATAGAAATCATATATTGTAAATTGTAAGAATATTTCACAATTTTACTGTTTGTACGGTATTGTTTGCTCATATAAATGCAGCCATTGAACAAAACAAGTCAAAACATAACAAAATCTTACCGACCTCAGTAGTGTGTGTGTGTGTGTGTGTGTGTGTGTGTGTGTACTTTTGCACCCCTGCAGAGTCCAGTGTCTCAGTAACATTAGTGTTTTAACATTTGTTAATATTTTGTATAGGATTTACTAACTTAACATTTTACCATCAAAAACATAATTTAAAGTAAAAAAAAAAGAAAAAAAAAAGGAGAACAAAAATTAATTTCAAAGTAAATAATACAATAAATAGATCTAAAAACCTTTTTGACGTAGATGGACGTACAGTATGTAGTCAAACCTCACACATCTATGCACACTCATGTTCACCCTTCTGTAATATTATTTTTTCTTTGGATGGGGGAGCTGTGGTTGAGTTATGGGTCTGTCCTAAATGTACCCCGGCTGTGCTGTTCCCCTGAGAGGGGAGCCTGGGTCAGCTGATTAAAAAGATAATGAGTTGAAGTGATAGATTTATGTTTTTTTCTGCAATATGTGGCCTTTTGCCGTCTCCCGTAGGAGGCGGTAACTGTATAAATAACAGATGGTGACATTGGAAAGCAACTGCTCCCTCGCCTTAGTTGTCTCAGCCTTTTCTGTGGCTTTGTTAAATTAAACACCACAGTGATTAGGGCCCACAACATCCGAAGCATCAAACACAACACTGCCTCCTTCAGAAAGTCTGTCCTGACTCATGCATATTGACATTTGATCAGAACAAATTTGAATGGTCGAGTCTGCTCGTTTGTACATGTGACAGATGCTTACATAACATACATTAGGTTCGTTTTGACGGATTGTATGAATGATAAAAGCTGGTCAGAAGTACAAAGGGGTTTGAATACAACAGTACGGCTGCACGATATATCGAAATTATTTAAAAATTGATGTACATTGAAACAATAAAAACAATTAAAATTAATTGCAAAGAAATGGCAAGTAACATGAAATAAGCGTGTCATTTTGATGGATTTTTTGTGTAAAAATCTAGTTCGATAATTGGTTTTATTTACAACTTAAAAAACAAACTTTTTTTACAGTGTATTTTTATTCATAAAAATACTTTGTGTGTGTGTGTCTTTTTTGAAGGTTATAGACAGGGTTATTATCGTTAACTATTAAAACAAAGTAGTAAAACTATTAAAAAACATTGCTGTTAATTGAAATGAAGCTGAAATAAAATATAAATAGTAGTTAAAATATATATATTTTTTTTAAATGTTTCCTTGGCGATAAACTAAAATAAGTTTAAAATGATTAATTGGAAATAAATAAAAACAAACTAAAACTGAATTAAAAAATAAATGAAACATAAATATATATATATATATATATATATATATATATATATATATATATATATAATAAATTGACAAATGCCCATAAAAAAATACTAAAATGATTCATCATTTATTAAACTAATGTAATTAATTATTAAACTAAAATTAACATGAAAACTAAAAATTAATATATTAATAAAGCTATAATAAAAACTAAAATAACACCTGCAGCCTTCGTCCCCATTCACTTTCATTGTATGGAACGGCAACTGGGACATTACGCAAAACATCATCTTCAGTGTTCGACTGAAAAAAGAAAGTGTTTTGAAAGGCATGAAGAGTACATAATAACAGAAATTTCATGTTTGGGTCACTATCCCTTTAATAAAGATGTTATAAAATATATATATATATATATATATATATATATATATATATATTGTTGTCATAGGGGCACTATGTAGGGCAAAGTACAAAGCTGTCAGTAAATAAGACCTACTCGTTTACAGGGACTCGAAGTACAGATGCCTGTCGAGGACACACTGATGTGCTGTTTTCAGTCGTGATGCTCAGCGGTAACATTGTGTAGAAGCAGCGTTATTATTCTGAACCGGGAATTTGTTCTGCAAACCTGAGCCGTTCAAAGACTGATTTCAGATCAGAGAAGAAAGCAACCCTGGATGCTGAGTTTAACGCACGGAGCACAGTGTGTTCCTGCACCTGCAGCTAAATTATCTGTTATTAATTCAACAAATGTAGTGTAACATGAGAATGTCTTGTCTCTGCACTCCTGCAGGGATTTCGCCTGCGATCTCCTCCTACCTGAGGTTTTTAGTGCAAGAATTACAGGGTTCCTTCTTTTGATGCAGCAGAAAAGAGATACTTTAAGATGTATAATGCAACCAACCTTCATTTTTATTATTCTTTTCGCGCATTGTACAAAGACACTCTTATTCAGACACTTGTATTATTTTTTCTTCTTCTATGAAAGAAGTCTCACTCTGTTGTAGCTGGCAAATTTGCATATGTAAACAGCAATGTGTTGATCTTATGACATTGTAGAAATTTTTACTATTAGTTTGGATTTAATTTAAATCCAAACAGGGACTTTTTGTTATTTTTGGTTTTTAATTAGAAGACAGAATGTCAGTATAGACGCTGAGGTGTCCACATAATACAGATGGATTTGTTCACAGACGCGAGTGTATTGGAGATGACTGACTTGAGAGGCTCAGAATTGCCACTTGACTTTATGATCCTGAAAGAGGCATCAGTCCTTCCACGCCCCCTTGACAACCTTGGAGCACGACAAGGGACAAAGACAAACTTAGTATGGTTAGTGAAAAACAGGCGATTGTTATTATTGAAGGCGCAAAACACGTTGTCGGAATGACGTAAAACTCTTTGGGTGACGTGTGCTGCGTCCGAAAACTTTGGCACCTGACTTGTTGTCTTGCTGCTTTATCAGGCAATAGGCCCTATCATACACGCGGCATGGACTGGCGCAAGTGTTTTTTGCTAGTTTCAGCCCGACGCAGTTATCATTTTCACGTCCTGCGCCACGTTGTTTAAATAGCTAATGCATTTGTGCCCATCTATTCGCCTATGGGCGTGCTGGTCTGAAAATGAGGTGTGTTCAGGCGCATTGTTGGCACGTTGCTATTTTGAGGCAACTGAAATAGACTGTGCCATTAACCAACTGAAACCTGGTCTAAAGTCAATGGCGCAATATTTGTTTTGTTATTTAAAGGGCGCATTAGTAGTATGCGCCTATAGGCGGGTTCACAATGCGTGTACACTCTGCTTATTACACACACAGGGCACACAATCATGCCAAATATTAAAAATAAAAGCATTACAATGTAAAAGATTATTATTGTACATAAATATATGGTGGAATCCGCCTTGTCGCCTTGTTCATAAACGCCAGAGGAGAACTGGCCCCCAACTGAGCCTGGGTTCTCCCAAGGTTTTTTTTTTCTCCATTAGGTCACCTGATGGAGTTTTTCGGTTCCTTGCCACTGTTGCCTTTGGCTTGCTCAGTTGGGGATATTTGGGATATTTTATTTAATTAATCAATCAACAATACTATTGATCAGCATTACCAAACGTGGACATTTTCCACTAGAAACAAGCATTGATGTATTATTTTAATTTAATACTGTGAAGCTGCTTTGATACAATCTGTATTGTGAAAAGCGCTATATAAATAAACTTGACTTGACTTGACTTGTCCCGTGAATGGTCTTCTCGCACGCTTTAACCTTGCGCACGAGCAGATCCGTTTCCTCACTAGAGAAGCCTTCAGTCTTTCCGCTTGCAAATTCTGCCATATAAATGAATCCGCCGTGGCGCGAGCACAACTGGCTTTTAAAGGGAATTGGAAATGACAATCTGATTGGTTTATTGCACGTTACACCCAAAACACACCCATTACTCATTAAGAGAATAGGGACAACCCTTTTAGACCATGCGCTGGGTGCGCCAACCATTTTTCCCATCGTTAAAATAGCAAAAAGGGATTCGGACACGCACTAAATGCACTTGCGTTGTGCGCTTTAGACCATACACTTAGATCCTTAAATAGGGCCCAATGACTTTGCAGGCAGAGTTTGCGCACGAAGGTACCTCACAAAACTGATTTCAGACAGACTTCTGAGGCTTTAAGCGTAACCGTTTAATGATCTACAGCAAAACAGAGAGAGCTTTGGTGAAAACTAAGTGAATATTTAATGACTACAATAGTAATTTCTTGCTAGAAATGACATCATAATTGGAAAACGTTGATCAAAAATGTACATTTACATACAAACTGACGACCAGACGCAACTTTCAGACGCCATCTTTGTTTTTTAGCTCAACTGTACCAGAATGGAAAGCACAGCATTGTGGGATATCAAAGGCAGCGAATGATACATCTATGCTGCTTTTAAAAATCCATCAGATGAAGGTAACTCAGGAGACAGGAAATGAAACTAACATTGCATTCGGACGTGCCTTGATGCCTTCCGACCTTTGAATGCGTTCCTCCGAAGGCAGCATTTATCAGTTTTCGGACACAGCCGTGGTCTTGTTTTAGGTGTCTTTGAAATGACGGCGGGAGCCAACAGCATTCGCCTTTTGTGAATTCCCTTAAGTGCCGTGCAGGCAACTTTCTTCCTGATGAGCTCTGACGGTCTCCAGCTGTGCCTCGCGATACGCCACCAGGCGTGCCTGTACCTCCAAGCCATGTGTTGGCAGCGGGCCGCCGTCCTTGGTGCCGAACAGACGCAGCTGTGAAAGGAACATCGGTTGTGAACGCACAGATGCCTTCACCAGAAGTGAAACTTCATCATACATCAATACTTCCTCAATAAGACAACCTTCTTCCCAAGGCTGCAGATACTATTTGGAGAATCAATCCATAACGTAATATAACATGTTATGGAAGTGAAATGTGTTGTGTTTATATGTAACATCTCTTCGTGAGGTATTGTTTAATTGGATTACATGACGACAAACTTTCTCGCAAAAGAAGCATCCGAACACATATAATAATGTCTAGATGTTGATTGTAAGAGCTGATCTCCTCAGCGGGGTCCGATCCCCCCGCGGGCAGATCCGATCGATACGGCATCTGCGTGTCAGACACAATTCTGCCTAATTACACTAATACATCAAACCAGGTGGCAGCGATGTAGGAGATAACGTCACGTCTGTATGTATGCGTGAGGAGATTATCTGCGGTAACGATTTCCTGTCATGTTTTCTGTGTTTTTGATGGTGTATATGTGGATCCGAATGTGTAATTGTTTTAGATAGAGAGAGAGGAGGACGTCAGCGGGGGATACCGTATCCCATGATGCATTGTGCTCGTCTTCATTTACCACTTCCAGTGTGACTGCTGGATGCGATGTCAAAAGTGGTTGTTAATGTCAAAATTTACACTGTTTTTGCACATCCTGTTGTATGTTATACACGTTCCTGGAAAATATGTTATCTTCATATATCATGAAAAGATAATCATTAAATATGTCATTAAAATTAATATAATCACTAAACACACACACACACACACATCTGCACTACAACATTATGTGAACATATACATGTATGTATGTATGTATGTATATGTGTGTGTATATATATATATATATAGATAGATAGATAGATAGATAGATAGATAGATAGATAGATAGATAGATAGATATACAGTATATATACAGTATATATATATATATATATATATATATATATATATATACAGTGCAATGCATAAGTTAATACACCCATGCTAAAGTTGACTAAAAAGAGGAATAAAAAATCATATTTTGGAAATTGAACTTAATGCCTTAATTTAAAAAATTAGGAAAAATCCAACCTTTTAGGACACCAATTTTCTTTGTGAATAAATAATGTATCGTAAATAAATAAATGTTCTTCCTTAAAATACATGGTGCATAAGTGTGTACACCCCTATGTTAAATTCCCATAGAGGCAGGCAGATTTTTATTTTTAAGTATTTTTTTTTTTTATTACTTTTTAGGATACTATGCATCCTGATAAAGTTCCCTTGGCCTTTGGAATTAAAATAGCCCCACATCATCACATAGCATTCACCATACCTAGAGATTGGCATGGTTTTATTTCAGTTAGCCTAAAAGCTAGTTTGATTTGCATTGAGAAATGATCTTATGGAAAGTACCCCATGCCAATCTCTAGGTATGGTGAATGCTATGTGATGATGTGGGGCTATTTTAATTCCAAAGGCCAAGGGAACTTTATCAGGATGCATAGTATCCTAAAAATTAATCCAAAAAAAAAAATACTTAAAAATAAAAATCTGCCTGCCTCTATGGGAATTTAACATAGGGGTGTACACACTTATGCACCATGTATTTTAAGGAAGAACATTTATTTATTTACGATACATTATTCATTCACAAAGAAAATTGGTGTCCTAAAAGGTTGGATTTTTCCTAATTTTTTAAATTAAGGAATTAAGTTCAATTTCCAAAATATGATTTTTTATTCCTCTTTTTAGTCAACTTTAGCATGGGTGTATTAACTTATGCATTGCACTGTATATTTATATATATATATATATATATATATATATATATATATACAGTATCATTACATAATAATAATAATAATAATAATTAAAACAATATATATTAAATTAATTATTTAAGGCTAGTAATGTATTGCAGACTTTCTAGGAAGTAATTATAAAAATAAAAAAGCATTTTTTTTTTTTTTTTGTAAAAGTCATTTGAAGTCCTGTACTTAATTTGATTCTCTTCAAGATAATAAAATGGCAGTGAAATGGGTTATTTCATGTTGATTTTAACATCTCTTCATGACTTATTGTTTAATTGGATTACACAACTATACACAATTGAATCAAAATGTAAAATAGCCCTATTTTGTCCCCAAATCATGTGTAACTCCACGTGCGAGCTTGCAGCTTCAGGACCATTGGTCCAAAGCACGTTCCTGGTGCGACAGTGGGGTTGGAATTTGCACGGCTCATTTGTCTGTAAAATGTGTTGCCTTAGGCCAGGCCTCACACCCCTCTCCATCCTCCGACCGGCCCGTGGAAATGATTTAGACTCAATTGTTTGGTGAATGCGGTGCCCTGTGGATGTATTGGTTAGTCACTCATGATTAACTGCACACATCTACTCCCAGCCCAGTTTTCACGTTTAGGTCAAAGGGTCAGGGGTGATTCACACCGTATCATGTACAGATGTGACCTATTGCAAAATATAGCACCATCATAATAATGCTGTACAGTAAATGCCGTGTGTATATATATATATATATATATATATATATATATATATATATATATATATATATATACACTCACCTAAAGGATTATTAGGAACACCATACTAATACTGTGTTTGACCCTCTTTCGCCTTCAGAACTGCCTTAATTCTACGTGGCATTGATTCAACAAGGTGCAGAAAACATTCTTTAGAAATGTTGGCCCATATTGATAGGATAGCATCTTGCAGTTAATGGAGATTTGTGGGATGCACATCCAGGGCATGAAGCTCCCGTTCCACCACATCCCAAAGATGCTCTATTGGGTTGAGATCTGGTGACTGTGGGGGCCATTTTAGTACAGTGAACTCATTGTCATGTTCAAGAAACCAATCTGAAATGATTCGAGCTTTGTGACATGGTGCATTATCCTGCTGGAAGTAGCCATCAGAGGATGGGTACATGGTGGTCATAAAGGGATGGACATGGTCAGAAACAATGCTCAGGTAGGCCGTGGCATTTAAACAATGCCCAATTGGCACTAAGGGGCCTAAAGTGTGCCAAGAAAACATCCCCCACACCATTACACCACCACCACCAGCCTGCACAGTGGTAACAAGGCATGATGGATCCATGTTCTCATTCTGTTTACGCCAAATTCTGACTCTACCATCTGAATGTCTCAACAGAAATCGAGACTCATCAGACCAGGCAACATTTTTCCAGTCTTCAACTGTCCAATTTTGGTGAGCTCGTGCAAATTATAGCCTCTTTTTCCTATTTGTAGTGGAGATGAGTGGTACCCGGTGGGGTCTTCTGCTGTTGTAGCCCATCCGCCTCAAGGTTGTGCGCGTTGTGGCTTCACAAATGCTTTTTTTTTGCTGTTTTTCCCTTTTCACACCATTCTTTGTAAACCCTAGAAATGGTTGTGCGTGAAAATCCCAGTAACTGAGCAGATTGTGAAATACTCAGACCGGCCCGTCTGGCACCAACAACCATGCCACGCTCAAAATTGCTTAAATCACCTTTCTTTCCCATTCTGACATTCAGTTTGGAGTTCAGGAGATTGTCTTGACCAGGACCACACCCCTAAATGCATTGAATCAACTGCCATGTGATTGGTTGATTAGATAATTGCATTAATGAGAAACTGAACAGGTGTTCCTAATAATCCTTTAGGTGAGTGTATATATATACTGTTTTTATTATGCTATAATTTCCTTTTGTTAAATATGCAAACATTTGTATTTTTATATAATTTGTATAATTAATAATGAATAACATGAATAATTTAATTTAAAAATATGTAATACTTAAAACAAGATAAATGTACTTTATCTTGCGAAATGTTGTGAAATATTAATATATTTTTGTTTTCAGAGAATATATTTTTTTATATTGCGTAAAAAATTTTATCGTTTATTTTTATCGTTTATAATTAGCTATAATATTTCTCACACCATTTTCATTTTTTTTTTTTTCAAGCTTGAACCTCATTAAATTGTTGAAATCACTTTGTCAAATGTATTATCAATATATTTTCTCTGAAAGCAAGGCTTAATATCTTACTTCACCTCTAGAGTAAATGTATCTTGGTTTAAGTATGTTTAAATTTTTTTTTTTTTTTTTTTTTTTACTGCAAAGCATGACTTGATTAGATGTAAATGCCTAGGCCACAATTATTCAGATGGCTAGTTAACTGGTCTAATAAATGGGTCCATTGGAGTTATTTTAGATTTAGTCCCTGAGCAATGTCTCCCCTCAGACCTGCCCTTTGTATAATCACGATAATTCCTGCAAATGGATGAACGTCTGTGCAAATCAAGCCTGATGTGCCGCTCTCCACCAGCCAATTTACATGAATGGACTTTTAGGGAGCATTTTACATAAGAACAGCTTACATCATACAATCTCACTGTGTGTGCGCCAACTCTGAGTCTCTCTCTCTCTCTCTTTCTTTCTCTCTCTCTCTCTCTCTCTCTCTCTCACTTTATTGCTTCAACAAGCACAGAAAATCATCCCCCAAATATCCTTCAGCCATTTCAGTTTCAAAAAAGACTGACAGTAATGTCTTTTTTTAAAACACACACAGCCACTAACAGCAAAGGTCATGTGGGATTTGTGCTTTATCTGTTTATTTAATGTATTTCAATCACCAGGCATTGGTTCACTCCACTAGATAACATACATTTCACCAAACTTGGGAATCCACTAGGGTTTTTGAATATGAATAGAAATGGATAAATTGCCACAGGACGCTGAGCTTTGTCTGTTTGTTGGATTGGCAGAGAGAAGATTGGTTCTCTTATTGACATTTTAATCAAGTCTAGTGGAGAGAGTCTTATTGTGAAGGCATTAACAATGCAACACTCTAGTGGCGTGAATGGTTTCGTTCCTTGTCAGGAATAGAATACGTTTGGATAGGAAAATTATCCAAAAATTTAGGGAACTGTATTTCCGTCTAAGTAGCAAGAAAAAGCAGCGAAGAGTTTCTATTCATAGATCTGACGTAGCTGACATGTGTTAAGCTCAATGTCTTTATTTCTGGATTAAATTATATATGAGATTCGTGCAGAGTCACTGTTTCATGTCAACAACATGATGTCGGTGAAGCACAAATTTCCTTTGACACTTCTTTACGAAAGATAACTAGTTGAAAAAGAAGGCTTTGGTGTTGATTGGGACGATTCTGTTCACAATTTGTCTCCATCATGCCTCCTTGCAGGGGGGTTGGCATGGCAACCAAGGACAGGAAGTAAATCAGTGTCAGCTGGAAAAGTGGTCGCCAAGGAGACATCGAGCAGAAACTTTGCTGCGCCCATTGACAACAAGATGGGAGGGATATCTGGGGTCCTGGAGGGATATCTGGGGTCCGGGAGGGTGGCAGGGCTAGTTGAACTGGGGTGTGTCGAGGGAAGTGATATATTTGCAGAGATGCTAATGAGAAGACAGAACTCATTTGCATAAACAGTGCTGTCTCTGAAAAGAGTTCTGGAATACAGAATACGCCAGATGGCCACTTGTTACTTTGGAAGTGCCTATTCTGTTGCAGAATTACGATGCTTCAATCTAACTCATCCAGAATAGAAAATGGGTTCTTAATTAAATTAGCGGGTTTTGTAGCTGGAGCCGTTGAGGCAAAAATAGTCAGATGTGTTGTGTTGACTAAGTAAGGTCAATTGAGTATGGGTGCCGACTCTTTTATTTGCAGGTTCTGCCTGTTGAAATGGTCACCGCACAACATGATTTACCCAAATATGACATTATTATGGGTCAACGTTCTTTGTTGGTCCCGCAACAACATTTGGCCAAACCCTAAACTTAACTCAAAATCTGATTGCTTGATTATAATGTGGTTCCAGGACCAATGAAGATGTTGATCCAAGAAAGTCAGAATTGACATAATTGAACTGACATGATGTGAAGGCCAAGTATGGCAAATCATTCTCGGAATTTGCCCTCTGCATTTAACCAATCCAAGTTAGTGCAGTAGTGAACACACACTGCAAACCGTGGGCACGCACACCCGGAGCAGTGGGCAGCCATTTTTGCTGTGGCGCCCGGGGTTATGTGCCTTGCTCAAGGCACCTCAGTAATTTCCTGCTGGTATTGAGAATCTATCCCACAACCCAAGTCCGACTTTCTAACCATTAGGCCACGACTGCCCATGACTGAACGTTTCCTAATTGACCGTGTTGGTTTTAATAATTAAGCTGCACAATTGTGCATGCATAAATTTGGTCAGTCCAAATATTTATTTATGATGCTTTCATGCACGACACTCCTGCTATATACACAGGACATTCAGTGCCGCAGCTGGATAAATTGCATCGCATGAAACTGAATGGATTTTTTCTAGATGTTATGAATGAGTATTCATTCAATAACCGCCATGTCTAAGACCAGATGATGAATGATTACATCCAGAGCTTTTTCCACAATAAAGAATCACTTTTATTCTGCACTGTGAAAAGTGATCAATTGACGTAACTTTAAAAAGTAAGGAAACCCATTGCCTTAAAATTAAGTAATAAACTTTGTGTAATTGAAAAAAATAAGTTATGTGAACTTGACAATTCCACTTAACTTCATTTTTTCAATTACGCATGAAGTTTATTTACTTAATTGTAAGGCAATGGGTTTCCTCACTTTAAGTTATTTGATCACTTTTCACAGTGCAGAATAAAAGTGATTCTTTATTATGGAAAAAGCTCTGGGTGTAATCATTCATCATCTGGTCTTAGACATGACTGTTATTGAATGAATACACATTCATAACATCTAGAAGAATCCATTCAGTTTCATGTGATGCGCTTTATCCAGCTGCAGCACTGAATGTCCTCTGGTTGGGAATGATATTAGAGAGAGAGAGAGAGAGAGAGAGAGAGAGAGAGAGAGAGAGAGAGAGAGAGAATTTGCCTTAATGGAATCTCCACCATTTTATTGCACCCTGTTCGCCCCTTAATTTCCCTGCTGTACAAAATGCAGCTGACCTGCTTGTATCCCGCATGTCATTAGATCGTCGTTCTGTAGAACTCTTCAAAGAGCACCAGTATTTATATAACCCTAATCTATCAGCCTTCATGTATTGCCATCTTGTCATTGTGTGCATCCAGACACCTCTTTCCATTTCTTCTCATCAGGCGAGTTTTTCCTGACAGCGCTTGCCTCGTCTTTCTCTGTAGGGGCCTTTCCACCACTCTCCTTGCCAGTGCGTTTCCACCTGCCACCACCGCGGGGGTCTGGACTTGCGCGGTGCTAACAGATAGTCTGCTTTTGTTTCCACGGTTGCCAAAACCCATTTCCTTGCTGTAACCTCCAGTTGCGACTGTCTGACGGAGCCCACATACTTTGTTCCGTACCATTCCTGAGTATGAGCGTACAGTGATGGATGCCGTTATCCCCCCTCCCGCTTTTCTGTCTTTCTCCCCCGTTCTCGAAGGAGCTGCAGTTCCGCAATGCCCTATAAATGAAACACTGTTGCTCTTTACTGATTTGGCATGACTCATCCTTTTCATCCCTCTTTTTTTTAGTGGAACCAAGATCCTCCTTGCTGCAGAATTCACAGGATTACTGAGAGGGAGAAACTCTCTTTGCATGGTGCATGGCCTTATGGGGAGCTTGAAATTATCTTCTACCAAATGCTTATTGTTTACATTGACTGGAATGTATTTCAAATTATACAGCAGTCAGTCTGCTCCATGAATCTTTTTCAAGAGCACATAACAGTCCGACAGCAGTGGACTACACTGTTTCCATCACTCCGTTTGTGTTTGAAATTGCATCATTATGCCAGTAGGTGGCAATAAAGTGCCTGTTTTTACAAGCGATTCAAGAGGATTATTCACAAAAATGATTCAGTCAAAGCATTGATTCTCTCAGGAATGAAGCAAATTACTCTTTATGAGTGAATAGAAGCATTCACTCATCTAATTTGTTCAAAACACTGATTCACTGAGGAATAAGAAAGTGGCTGTCTTTGAGTGAGTCACTGAATCTTTCTCAGTCAATTACTTCAAAACATGAATCCAATTCATAAAAGACGGCTATGCATGCTTTCACTTTTTTATTTTATTTTTCATGTCATACACCGGTCAATCTGCGCAGTGCCACTTCAAGCCGAACACACCTAACTGCTCATTATGAGTGAGTGGCTAAAGCATTAATTCGTCCAATTGGTTAAAAACATGGATTCATTCAGGAATTAAACAACCATCCTTATGAGTGAGTCACTGAAACATTCACAACTGATTCATTCAAAACATAGATTCATTCAGAAATGCACTAAATTACTTTTAATAAGTGAGTCACTAAAACATTTAACTAATCCAATTCATTCAAAAGCACTGATTCATTCAGGAATAAACTAGTGATCTGCACAGAATAATTTTCAACCAGTTAGTTCAAAACATTGATTCATTCAGGAATTAACCAAATTACTATTTATGAGCGAGTCACTGAAGCATTCACTCATCCAATTCGTACAGAACACTGATTCATTCAGGAATGAAACAAGTGACCATCTGAGTGAGTCATTGAATCATTCTCAATTGATTCCTTCAAAACATTGAATCGTGGAGAAATTAATATTACTGATTCATTTAAAAATTTAATTTAGATGTCATTTAAACATCCAATTCTACACTGTGTATTTAGAAATATTTTTGTATTGGCAAAGTTAAAATAGACACAGTGACTTGTGTCTAAAATGTAATCCAATATTAACGACAGCATTCTTGCTTGTTTGGTGTTACTTCAATATTTTTGCGGTGTTGTTGTACGCGCCTTTAGCCTGACGTCGTCATACTCAGATTCTAGTCAGAATGTGAGTCTGATACTGCTCCATTGAGCTTTGATTATGGGGCGTGTTTCAACCGAACCAGGAAAAAAAATGCCTCTGCACTCAATTGGATAGACCTACAACCAATCAGTAAGTGACGTATGTTTTTCATTCATGTTTCTGATCGCGGTTCTCTGTTCCTCTTTTAAAATTAATGCGCTGTCGATATCTTCTATAACAGACTCGATGGCGGAATCTACACATGATGTTTTATAAACAAAGTTCAGGAGGAGCACATTCAAATAATCAATCCAATCAACCGTCTACGGTCTACACTATCAGCAAGAGAGGAAGCATATATTTATTCACTCTGTCAACTCACCTAACATTCCTTGACAGTTTTCAGCATCCCTCCACTCACTCTCGGCTTGTTCTTCCACAGCCAGGAATACGGGGGGAGTACTTTGGGTTCGGGCCGAATACCGAGCCCGAAGCCTCTCCTCGGACAGCACACCAAATATGCATTTATTCTATCCGACTTATTTGTAAGCGTGAACTCGTGAAATCTCAATTCTTCAGCGGCAGTCATTTGAATTCAACCCAAGCACTCGTTGATGACGTGGATGATTACGTTACCGTTGCTCATCTGTCCATCATCGTATAAAGCCCGCCCTGACAATTTGATTGGTCCGAACAATTTTTGTTCGGGCATAATAGCTCCTCAACGGAACGAGTCCAGACTGAACTTCCCGACCTAAAATTTTTTGTGGGCGGGGCTAAGATCGGCTGGCATCCAGGCTAACGTGCCTTATCATAACATCTGAAGGTTACCACTGCTGCTGCAGGTAACTGGTGATTCTACAGTCCATCAGCTGTTCATCCGGCTGTAGATGGATGACCCTGTGGAGAACTTCCACTCCAGCTTTCATTTATATGATGCAATTCCCAGTCTTGTAAAGCAATGGCTGAACTATCATAGTTTATTGATGCTATCCAGCATACCTATGAATTGTGCTCTAGCAGGCCTGCAGATAAATGAAACCTGGCTCAGGGCCTCTCTCTGACTGTGATTGAAAAATCTAAAGGAAATCTTTAATTTTCTCAATACCTTGGGGTTTTGAATAGAGCAGTTTTGATATGACATGTGTGTTATATGACAGCATTACTCATAGCTCAGCTTTACCCTCATCTGTGGCTTGGGTGTGTCACCAAATGATGATGGCAATGCACATGTGGATGTTTTCCTTCTTTGTTTTGTCAATATCCTCTTCTATTCTTTTTTTACTTCCTTTTCCCCTCTCCTTGGTCTTCCTCCTAATTTTCCCTTTCTTTTCTGTTCTCATGTACATTTTCTTCCTCTTTCTTTTCTCATCTTCTCTTCTTGTTCTATTTTCCTTCCTATCTTTCCTACTTCCATTCATCCTTTTCCTCTTCCCTTTTACTTTGTCTCCCTCTTTGCCTGCTCTTTCATTGTCTTCTCTTTCCTCTTTTCTTGCCCTCATCTTCCTCTACACTTCAATTTGCCCCTGCATTCTCCCTCTTCCGTTCTACTTCCTCTTATTCTCTCCTTACTCCTTTTCTCAGTTTCCTCTTCCCTTTTACTTCATCTTCCTCTCTGCTTCCTCCTGTTCTCTTCTCTTTTCTTTTTTGCCCTCTCCCTCCTATTCATCTCTTCCATTCTTCCTCTTCCTGTCTACTTACTCTTATCCTATCTTTCATATTTTTTTCTTTTCCTTCTTTTTCCCTCCTACTTACTTTTTCCTCTTTCCTTTGACTTTATCTTCCTCTCTTCTTCCTCCTCCTTTTCTCTTCTCCTTGCCCCAACCTTCCTGTGCACTTATTTCCTCTTCCATTCTCTCTTCTACTTCCTTTTCTTCTCTCCTTCCACTTTTTTCCTTCCATTTTTCTCCCAGTTTACTCCCTCTTCCTCCTCTTTCTTTTCTGTCCTTCTTCAATTTCCTCACATTCCTCTTCACTTTTATTTTCTCTTTCCTTTTTATTCTTCCTGACTTTCACTTTTCAGTTTTCTTCCCCTTTTCCCTTCTACTTCTACTTCATCTTCATTTACCTTTTTATTTTCTTCTCCCCTTCCCTCTCCTTCTACTTCACTTCCTCATGCCGATCTAATTCCTTTTCGTCTATCTTTCTTCTTCCACCTCTTCCTTTCTACTTCCTTTTTATTTCACCTTCCCCTTTTCCCTACTCTTTCATCTTCCTTTCACCTTCCTCATCATATTTCTCCTTCCATCTCTTACTATTTCCATCCTTCTTCCCCCACTCTTCTCCTTCCACCACCACCTCCTCTTCTCTTCTTCCACCCTTATCTTTCCCTTACCTCTCTCCTCCTCTCGAAGATGAACACCATATTAATCCAAACGGCTCTTGACATTTGATTATTTTGTGCAGAACTGTATGATTGCCATAATTGTTCTCACCTCAACCTGCTCACCCTGCCGTGTGAAGGAAAGTACAGAAGCTTTTCTAACCCGCGCTGTGTAAAGAAGCACACAGCCGCATTGTTGTCAGCAGCAATGGCATTCACTTTCATGTTATTTGAAAAAAATTAATTCACTTCGTTACACCTCACACCTTTCAAGGCTTCCGCTGCTTGATCCTCTTCTTTACCTCCATCCCTGCTGAAGCGTTTGCCGCCTGCTTCATCATCTCTTACTGGGCCAGAAGTTTATAAATGTATTCATTTCATAATCTTATTTTTTGTTTATCATTTTTTCATCTAATTCCCTTCCCACACGAAATCCAATTTTGCCAGGCTCACTGTTTGAGAAGCAGCAGGATTTTTGTGGAGTGCTTTTTTGTTTGCCCCCCTCTCTTTCTCTCTCTCTCGACTTGGAGCAACCTAGATTGTGTTATGCAATTTTATTAGTGTAAAATCAAATCAGGGAAGATAAACCGGACCCCGCACTTGAATCCAGCAGGGCTTCTTTTCTTTTTTTTTCTCTTTTTTTTTTAAAGATTTGTGATGTTAAAGCTTTATCTTTTGTTGTAATTGAGCATTTACATACAAGATATATATTACAATTATCTGTGCATGAAATTCGATTAAATGGAGTAAAAATGGGCATACTGTTACTGAAAGTCATTCTCCTTCAAAACGTTTAGTGATAACATGGTTGAGTTTCATGTGTGATCATCACCAGCAGTCTAAGACTTCAGGGCAGCAGTACAAGTAGATTTGCGATGAAAGAATTGATTGTTATGGCAGTCATTATTAGGTTAAGACCAGCACCCTGCCGAGAGGAAGAGGAAAGGCGAGCAAGAGAGTGAAAAGTGGTACAAACAGTTTTGCAATGCTTTCTACATCGTGTTGTAATGCCCAGAGGGAAGAACATCCATGTTCAACGGTTCTTCTTAAGATCCTACAAAACCGACTGTGAGCAGATTTTCTAGTGCTCAAAGTGTCTACAGACATAATCCAAGAATGAGTCTAATCTAAACGCCCCAACAAAAGTCTCGCCTAGTTACACATGACCCTAAATCCAACTAATTATATAATGCTTCTTCAAGACAACCCACTGGCTAATCGATTATGAAATGTTGCTGCTAATAAACATAGTAAAAACAGTTTCAGGGTTTCAATACAAGTTTTTAAAACTAACACATGCTAACGTTAGAGAAATTGTGTTTTTAAACTAGCATGCCACTAGCAATTCTAATGCCATGGCTTTGGTTATCAGGGAGTGTATGAACTGAAAGATTATATATAGTATCTTGAGTGCAAGGGTAAAAGCATTTTATGTTTTAATAAAAACATCTGCTAAATGCATAAATACAAATATAAATGAATGCTAAAAATGCTAAAGCTAAAACAAATGTGAGGAAAAAAACTAGATTCTCTAAATCTAGACTCAACTGACTAGTCAGCTGGTTGATGACTAATAAATAGTTGACCTGTCCAATTCCTTTCAGAATAGACACTAAAGTGAGTCACATACTCACCTGAGGGAACGAGGGAGAAACATGCGTCTGTCCACACACTTCCTGTCCCAGGTTTCATTCTCAGTCCAGTCACACGCATGTCTTTAAGTGCGTGTTCGCTTTAGATAGGTAGGGTTGACTGAAGGATCGGTAGGTGGGAAGCCGTGCTTTTATTTATGCCTCCTCTGCAAGAATAAATAAAGTGACACAGACAGACAAGGCAGCTCATATCTCCCTGACTGAGGAGAGGGGGAAACAGAGAAAGCAGACCCAATATTGTGGTGCAGCTTTATGTGACTTAGATTGAAAGTGGTGTGCGTGCAAAGACATGAACTCGCAGACACCACACGCACTCAAAAAAATAATAGAACAAAAAAAAAAAAGAAATGGATATGAAACACTCTTGAAGGTCACCTGCGATGCATGTGTGTGTGAAAAATGTTTTATCTGTGATTCACTTCCGCTGGGCAAAATGGGCTTGTGTGGCTATACAAGAGATATTGTTTTCATTCCTAGAGTACAGCGACTGGCTGTTCCTCTGCACGTTTGTCTGTGCTTGTATGTTAATGTGACAAAGAATGCTCTCAAGATTGCAGTGCTATAGGCCTATGTCACACTTCCTGCTTCCGGAACGCGAAGTAGGGATTCAGAACTTCCGGTCAACAGTATTTCTCGATAAGGATTTAGATTATCAGCCATAATGTCTAACCCATCCGAGGTAGACTGACCACGAGCTATGAGGTTGTGAAACGAAGGTTTTTGCTCCTGTAGAAGCTATACGTTCGTATGAAATCAACCTTGTTTTAAGAAAAACATGTTTTATCCGCGATCTTATGAAAAAAAACTACACTACCCACACTGAGAAAAACAATAAGTAGAATTTACTCAATTTTTATTTGGCAAGTTTTTGCATGAATATTTTTCAAGTAAATTTCACATTTATGGAAATTAAGTAAATCTACTTACCTAAACCGAGTAAAATTCACAAAGTGAATGAGTACATATAACTTGGCCTGTTAAATTATATTGAGTAATTTTTACTTACAAATCTGATATAAATAATATAATTAAGTAAAACCACTTGATATTTTAAATACATTTTACTTGTTTTATGCAGTGCTGGTAATTATTTTAAATTAAATTAAATGTTACTCTTATAATGTGACAAAATAATGTGCAGTTAAGAGTAATTTATTAAGAAATAAGCATCTACAGAAACCTATAATGACCATAATAACAATTCGGATGTGTTCGGTCTCTCTCTTTGTCCCTCTCAACCGGTTTACAGCAACAGAGGCACAAAGGACTGAATGCATTTGAGAAATATCCTGAAATTAAGAAGAGAGAGAGAGAAAAAAACAATAATCAGTAAACAGCAAATACTTTTAAATTAAAAGTTAATTAATTTGCATTCACATTATTCATTTAATTTATACCAAATCATTAAAAACATTAAAAACATCCTGCATGACCTTACTCTCATAGTCATTTCCTCACATTAATGTTAACAGCATGCAGATATCACGAATTAGGAATTTGGGAGTACAAATTTTTCATTCGTTTTGATTTAAGCAAGGCAACGAATTATTGTCATTTACAACGTTGTCACGATTTAGTAAAAGCAGGGACCATTTAATAGATAGTATGCACGATTTAGCAAATGAATGAGGGAATGAATTATATTGTGCACGATGAGGGAACGAGAACCTTCTCACTTAGGCCTATTGTTCATTTGTGGCCAATATTTGTCATCTATAAAGAAAACTGCACACAAAATAACAAATATTAAACAAAAAGATCATGATTTAAGTAACATATTCATGTTTTTTAGGCGTAATTACTGATAATTCGTGTAAAACGTAAAGTTTAAAACTGAGGAAAAAAATATGGCTAACGTCTTACAAAGCTAACTCGTCATTAATCCTCTTGGGTCGGCAAACGCGCCATCGCGTTTTGCTCTTTTTTTCACATAGCAGCAAAATAGACTTAAAATACTCCGTCATTTTTGGTCATAAAGATTACAGACTTAAGAAATATGAAAAAATAAACTGTTAAATGTCTACTTTTTCCACTTTCAATCGAAATAAAACATTGTGCTTTTGTAAAAGAAAGAAAATAAACAGGGTGCTTTCTGCCTCTGCCACAACGTCTCCGTGAACTTTTTTTCTGGAGCACGTCTCTAAACTTAACAACACTAAACTTTTCAAATGTATAGAATGAAGTGATGACAAGACAATCGTTGAATTAATCCAAAAATCCGTAGTATAATGCAGTTTTTTACTGTTGCTTACCTGTCAAGAGCCGTTGGAGTGGAGATTTGAAATCCCTAAAGGCTGATTTATACTTCTGCGTCGTTGTCCGCGTTCACGCGCGCAGAGGGAGCATGTAAAACCCGAGGGACCGGTCCTAGCAGACCAATCACAGCGCTTGCGTCCGTGTAGAGTTGACGCGTTGTTACATTTTTGGAGAGGTGCACGTCGGTACGCCGAAGGGTACGCGCGCTACACACAACCTACGACGTAGCTACGGCGTAAGTTCGACGCAGAAGTATAAATTGGGCTTTAGTCATCGCGTGTTTTCTTCTTTCCGCGCATGCGCAGCTTCCTTTCTTCAAGGACTAAATTTTACTTGATTTATTTTTATTTGCTTCAAGTACTTAATTAATGCATGTAAATATGCCAGAGAGTCAGAAGTCAATTTTACTTGTCTGTTAGAGGTCTAATATTTACATGTAAAAAATGAGTATATAATTAGGATTTACTTAATATACTAAAGTTTTTATTTTTACAAAATGATTCTTAGCAAAAGATACATGATTTTTCCTGTTTTATTTACTTTGACATAAAATCATTTTTTACAGTGCACATCCTAAGCGTAGCAGCAACGTCTGCTGATTGGTCCAACTCGCTGTTACCATAGAAACGTTTACCTTACTGGCGAACGGCCCGCAGCTGTTGTTGTAGTGTACCGGGTTGCTCTGCGTCAAGACGTAGACAGCCATACCTCAGCTTTCACACTTTTCCACTTGAGAGTTTTCATTTACCATCCGAACCACATCGTCATATGTGACTTCAGGCAGGTTGCGGAGAGATTTGGTCCAGCAGTATCTATTTTTCTGTTTTATCTATTGTATATATCTGTATTAGCATTGATTTGTGTCAGTCAGTTAGTATTCCAAACCTTACATGGTTCTGTCTCTCTCTCTCTCTCTTTGCAGTTTGGCCTAATATAACACTTCCCAAAGAGTGGAGAACCTGTCAGCGAATTATGAATGATAAACAAGATGACCTCCTCCCTGATGCAGCAGACGATGAGAGGTCCTAGGTGGAACCGGGCCCTGTCCGACCCATTGTTCGTGCTGTCACTGGCCCTGCAGCTTCTGGTGGTGGCTGGCCTGGTGCGAGCACAGACCTGCCCCTCCGTCTGCTCTTGTAGCAACCAGTTCAGCAAGGTCATCTGTACACGACGTTCCCTTCGAGATGTACCTGATGGTATTTCCACCAACACAAGGTACCTGAACCTTCAGGAGAACCTCATCCAGGTGATTAGGGTTGACAGCTTCAAGCATCTGAGGCACCTGGAGATCCTGCAGCTCAGCAAAAACCATATCCGCACCATTGAAATCGGAGCTTTTAACGGGCTGGCCAACCTCAACACTCTGGAGCTCTTCGATAATCGTTTAACCACAATCCCCAATGGGGCTTTCGAGTACCTGTCCAAACTTAAGGAGCTTTGGTTGAGGAATAATCCTATTGAGAGTATACCCTCTTATGCCTTCAACCGTGTACCATCACTGCGAAGGCTGGACTTGGGCGAGCTGAAAAGGCTCACTTACATTTCAGAAGGTGCCTTTGAAGGCCTCAGCAACCTGCGATACCTGAACCTTGGCATGTGCAACTTGAAGGAGATCCCCAACCTTATTCCTCTTGTTCGTTTGGATGAGTTGGAGATGTCAGGAAACCAGCTCTCTATTATTAGGCCAGGGTCTTTCAAAGGCCTTGTCCACTTACAGAAACTGTGGATGATGCATGCACAGATCCAGACTATTGAGAGAAATGCCTTCGATGATCTTCAGTCCCTTGTGGAGCTCAATTTGGCCCACAATAACCTTACCCTCCTGCCTCATGACCTCTTCACCCCACTACACCATGTGGAGAGGGTACATTTGCACCACAACCCCTGGAACTGCAACTGTGACATCCTCTGGCTCAGTTGGTGGCTAAAGGAAATGGTGCCGGCCAATACCAGTTGCTGTGCCCGCTGTGCGTCACCTACCAGCCACAAAGGGCGCTACATCGGCGAACTCGACCAGAACTATTTCCATTGTTATGCACCGGTGATCGTGGAGCCTCCGGCGGACCTGAACGTGACTGAGGGAATGGCAGCAGAACTGAAATGTCGAGCGAATTCTTTGACCTCAGTCAGCTGGATCACGCCCAATGGGTCCATCATGACGCACGGGGCATACAAGATACGCATTTCCGTGCTCAACGATGGGACGTTAAACTTTACCAATGTCACGATGCAGGACACTGGAACATACACTTGTATGGTGAGCAACTCCGCAGGCAACACAACAGCCTCCGCTACTCTTAATGTGTCTTCGACAGAGAACAGCAGCTTCAGTTATTTCACTACAGTTACCGTCGAGACCACAGAATCGTCACATGATGAGGGCCACCCAACAGTACAGCAGAAAGGCGCCCCAACTCCTTCTTCTGGAATTTGGGAGACTTTACCACCTTCCTTCACTACTACCACCACCACCACAGCACGGACGCCACTGTCCACCAAGGCCACCGATAAGACCTACACCATCCCTGTCACGGCCCTGATCGACGGCTCCCTCAACACCTTGGATGAGGTCATGAAGACCACGAAGATCATCATTGGTTGCTTTGTGGCCATCACGCTGATGGCGGCCGTCATGCTGATCATCTTTTATAAAATGCGCAAACAGCATCACCAGCAAAACCACCACGCACCGACACGAACCATTGAGATTATCAACGTAGACGAGGATTGCGTGGCGGGTGGACCTAACATGGAGGGCCACCTCACCCTTCCCCCACTGGAGCATGAGCACCTGAATCATTACACTGCTTACAAGACTGTGTACAATCACGCCTCCACCATCAATTCTATACACAGCTCTGCCCACGAACCTTTGCTAATTCGGGCCAGCTCAAAAGACAATGTACAAGAAACCCAGATCTGAACTGCTTTTCATAATGGGGATTAAACGAAGAAAAAAAAAAGACCTCTAAAACTCTTAAGGAACAGTATGTGACATATCGATTTTGAAGATTGTCGAAACAAAGACAGTAGACCGATGCAAGACGTATAAGAATAAGATGTTGACAGGTAGAAAAGGACATTCGGAGTTGAGTGTACGTCAACCGTTTCAAAAGTGTCTTTACATAACAGAAGTTATTTATTTAAGGAAAATAACTATTGTGGTTTAATCAAGAAAAGATGTAATCAGCAATTATTTTTCCAGCATTTATTTCTCCATGTTTTTGAATGTTATTTTAAGAGTTGTTGGTTTACTAATTTGCTTTTAAACTCTGTTTAAGTCTGTTCTGTATGTGAGGACCCAATTTAAAGTCATTTGCAGCTGAATCTGAAACCTTTCCATCTGTCTGAAACTTTAAGATTCACATTTAGTGTCAATACTTTTAAAATATTAGGTTATAGATTGTCATATTAGAAAACGTTCCACCCTATAATTGTTCTAAATGATTCATTTTTTGACTCCCCTTAATTAATGATATTTGAAAATATCACATTATTCAGTTACCCTTGCTGAAAAATAGGCTTTTTAAACCAGATTAAGCAGGTTTACTGGTCATACTGTAGTTGGTCTCTCAGCCTGGTCAGGCTCATCTGTTGGCTGGTTTTAGAAAGGGTTTTGACGCTTTTTAAATTGGACAGTTTGGGAGACAAGCTTAAACCAGCTAATTTTTCAGCAAGGATGGCTGCTACAAATTATATGCAGATGTATACCTGGCATCTCTAGCCTAAAATTTAGAACAAAGAGCCCTGGAAACATGTCCCCATTTAAAACCGGGCCAAATGTCAGGAACACATGTCTATTTAATGCATGCAGGGCAATTAATTTCAAATCGTTTCTGTGCTCGGACCAGAAGATTTATGGATTAAGTTAGCATTTGGGGGTCTGCCCACTTGCTCTTAAATGCATTTTAAGGTATCTCCAGCTTAAAATAAGCTTCACGTTATTAAACTGTTTTCTTCATCTTCTTTATCATAGTAATTGTGAGTTCCTGTGGCAGTTCACCCTTGATACCCTACTAAAGTCTCCCAATACTCACACACAGATGCAGCACACTCATTCTATGCCAAATGCTATATGGGCAGGAGGCCGAAGACTGTAGGCCTTTCTTCAAAGGTTGACAGAGTGGAAATGTGGCGAAAGCATGGAAATGGTACTGACATAGCACCATTTCCATTTCAATCCATTTTTTTCTTGGTGCTGTCCATGGATACAGTTGAATGAATTAATTCTGGGATGGTCTAAAAGCCAGACATAGAACCCTAAATAAGAGGGCAAAGTTAGTGCCGCTCAGATCTAAGGCTTCCAAAGATGCCACAGGTTCGTCTTTATAGATTCTGTAAACCGACTGTGTTATTTTTTCCCTAGTTTTTTTTTTCTTTTTTCTTCCATATTCTATCTATCGCTGTCAATCTTTTTATAGGCAGTTATGCAATTATTTTTAAACTTCTTAGTCATATTCAATCACTTTTATTTATTTTTCAGCACAGATCGAGAATGATACATTTATCTTTGGCTTTAGACATGCTGTAGCCTTTGGCTGCAGGGGTGGATGATTTGAGATTATGAATTAATTTATGAAATCAGAATGGCCTGAGATGGTCACTATAGAAACCAATGACCTTGGACAGGGTGGGTGGGGGCGGTGAGTAGCCGACAGACATTGGTTTGACACTGTAAATGCATTCAGAGTCAAATTGGAGAGCGAGGCGGGGTGAAAGAGCCAAAGTGGACTCATTTGAAGTGCATCATTTAATCTATAAAGCAATCTAGAGGGCTATAGGTAATTTGAAGTAAACCAATAAACCTGTGACATTTTATTCAGATTCGTAGCGTTTCGTTTTGGCCATTCATAATTAATGCAAAACTCACAGGGGACTGACAGGACAATTTTTCTCTTGCTTTTCTGTTCTTAATGTAGATGCCGACTGAGACCATGTGGCGTTTGTTGAACATTTTAGTATCATATTTTGTTCACATACCAGATGCACTCTGATTTTAATATATCTAATGCAATTATGCTTGTCAGCTTTGCTATTTCAGTTCATTACAAAAAAAGTTTTTGAGAGTACCTCCTGCCCATTAGAAGCAAAGGCCATCTGGTACATTTGCTAATCAAGATATCCAAGCGTGCAAAAAAAAGACTGTTCTTCATCTGAATATGCTGCTCTTTCGAATCTTAATTCACTGATTTTATTTTGTGTTGTCACTGAAATTGACGTCAATCCGAACATAAGTTCATTACAGCGAAAGAAGAACCTTATTGTCTATGGAGTTTAGCACAAAAGTAAACCAAGTCATTGAGTTGAGTCTTGCTTTCAGTTGCATTTTATTTGATTGTTTTGAGGATTTGGATCATTGTCTTAAATTGCCAATTTTTTTTTTTTTTTTTTTTTTTGTATGTTTGTTATGTCCCATCATGTGAACACATCTGTGTTTTGGGTTTCGTTTAAGGAGGGAACGAGATGCTTTTCTCTCCGTTCCACGTAACTTCTTTCTTTTCGTCTCTGAGAGGGAATGCTGTTCTAGTGGTAGATTTCTATAAAAATACATTTTGAAAATAAAAACAAAAAAAACAAAACAAAAACTTTTTAAATTTTAATTTTACATGTGCCAACCTGTTCTAAAAGATTTAACAAAACAAAAAAAAAGCGAGCGAGATATGCTGTAAAAGACGACTGGATTGATTTTCATGTAAACATTATTTCATGACCTTTAAAAAAAAAGAAAAAAGATGGAGTTCGATTATAGAAATCAGAGTTTGTAGTTCATACACAAGATAAGGTTACAAATAAACTATCATTGTCTTTTCTCTGTTGTCTCCTTACTTTTTTTTCACAATGGTGTCTTGTGTTAAAATGACATGTAAAATTTTAAGCAATAATATTGATGACTGCAACACTGTATTTTAAATGACATACTTCAGCTTTAATCTTTGGAAAAACATATTTGGATGTGTATTATTGCTTATCAAAACAACATTAGTCTGCTGTGTGTGGATGATTGATTCAGTATTTAGTGTGTGAAAGGCTCCACCTGTTGTTTTGAGTTATTAGACAGAATTAGAAATGAGTGAATACCCTTACGAAAAATAAGTATACTTCAAGTTCATTTTATGAAGTATACTTAAGTAATGTTCAGGTATATTTTTAAGTATACTTTATGTACTAAGTTTACTAATATCAATGTGTACTTGTAGTAAACTTGTAAGTGTACTATTTCAATACTGCTTGAGACTAAATTGGCCAACTTTTAGTATATAAAAGTATACATTCAAGTGTACTATAAGTGTAAGAGTAGTAAACTACTTAGTTTACTATTTTAATACAAGTAGTACTTTTTTTTTTTAGTTTATGAAAGTACACACTGAAGTGTACTCTCAGTAAACTACTAGTTTTACTGCAAGTATACTTGTAAGTTTTCTTTAAGTGAACATAATATTATACTTATAGTTTACTATTTATATATTATTTTGCACTTGCAGTATACTACTATGTTCACATGTAGATGTTGTTTATACTTGAAAAATACCTTTAACTGTACTTTAATTTTAAAAATATTTTATTAGCTTCATGCATCCTTTTTTAACCAACAATGTCGGTAAGTTTCATAAAGAAAGGCAACATTTTAAACCAAAAAGTTGAGAAAATCACATTTTTGTCAAAGACTACGCCTTGATCAGATTCAGAACGATGATCAAAACACATATGGAGTAACGTGTCCAACACCCCCAAAGCTTCACAGTCGTTTTCTCTTCATGGGTTACGCTTCATTTAATTTGGAAACATTAAGCAGTTTTGATTTACAAGCTGTTTAATGTTTGATGATCACGTTATTTTACATTTGAGTGAGCAATCTTATATCAATTGGTTCAGCTTCTTCTTCTCCTGTGTTTTGATCAGGAGATTCTGTACTAGAAGATGTGTTATATAGCGCCCCCTACCGTATAACAGTGAAAACATGGATTGCTGCGGGGAAAAGTAGAATTAGAGTAAATTCCTATACACTACCAGTGGACTAGCCTACACAAAAATTCAGATACGCAGAATTAGGAACATATCTGTCTTATATCAATATTCTAATCAATATTTTCAAACACTGAGAAGTTTCATAAGACTGTATATGAAAAACTAAGTAAAAAATGTATATTTAATAGGCTACTTGATCAAAAGAGTTAACACAACTACAAGCCAAGTATACTTTGAATACTTAATTATACTTTTAAGTATATCTCGATCAAAAGATTGAGTTCAAGTACAGGCCAAATGTACTTGGACTTTTCTCTCAAGTCAAGTGCACTTAAGTGTAATTTTAAAATATTTCTGAGAAGTAGGCTAAATAAAGAATATTTTTGAGAAGTATATAAAATGTAGACTGAAAGAATACTTATTTTTAGTTTAAAAGAAGTATACTAATAGAACACTTGAATAAACTTATTTTTCGTAAGAGAAAGGGCACACGAAATGTTCTTAGTTGATCTAAAGCAGCTGGACGTAGTGCATGTTGCAGTGTGAATACATTTCACTGGCTGCCTCATTGTGTTCATCCGTGAGCACAGCAGTGCTGTTTTCCAGTGCTGTGCTCAGAGACAAATACATGCGGGTGAAGCTCTACTCGTTTCACTTGTGCTTGACTGTTTTTAATGAATTTAATTGAAATATTTAAGAGGAGAGAAGGAACATCTGTTAGAAATGATGTCAAAAAGACATTTCTGTGCTTTTTTTTGTGTTTTTTCCAGTTTTGATATTTAATTTAGCAATATTTTTATTATACATGTATCAGTGTTTACCAACAATTTATGACTAGGCAAAAAAAAAAAAAGCATTTAATCTCATTTGTATTTAATAATTTAGCATAGGCCTATGCTTTATTCAAAGCGGCTTACATATTATGAAAAACAAGCAATTTTTCATACAGTACTCAACAACAATGTTCAAACAGCTAATTTGGGGAATAAACGAGTGTGTAAGAAGAGAGGTAAAATGTAATGTCATTATATTTGGACATGGTTTTTTGGCCTGTATTTTGAAGCCCTTTCTTGATGCTTGTTTTCCTGCTTCACATATGTTAATTTCCTTTGTTGATGTCATAGCCTTGATGAACTGTCCTCTGGCCGTTTGATGGTACGTTTTTACTTCGCGTTTTTTGCGTACAGAAGATAACGTTGTCAAAACACTCCCCGACTAAAAACGCTGTATGCTGCTGCCAGGCCAGTAGATGGCGATGTCACTTTGTAAAGAAGCATTACGCGACTATAGACTGAACTCGTAATACGCATGCGCATGACATCACCGTTTTCACAAATTCACATTTTTGTAGTTTACACGGAGATGTAAACAGATGATAATGGTATAGTTTTCTAAAACGCTGTTGTCACATAAAAAGTTTTCCGTTTTGAGTTGAAAACGGTGTCGTGTAAATGGCCACTAACGCGTGATTTTTTTTTTTGCCCCCCAAACCAGTTCAGCGTAAATCCCGCCCTACAGCTAATTTCATTGGTTAAGGTTAGGTTGAAGGGTAGGGTTAGGGATTAGTGTTTGGTGTAGGCCATCAGCCCTGTGATTTACGACCAATGAAATCTTTAGAATCGGCTGCTGGGCGGAGTTTCCGCCGAACTGGTTTAAGATTAATTGTGGTGCAGAAGGGCGGTTCACAGAGGTTTGCTTTTTTTATGGGATACTGCCAACCCATAATAGCAAAATGCCACCATTTTTAGTTGTTAGCTTAGTCTGTTGCTGCATTTAGAAAAGTATACAAGCAAGGACACTATTTAGCTTGAAGACCAATGTTAATATTTAATTAATGAATATAATACGTTTGTGTTCCACAGAAGAAG
The DNA here is from genome assembly GCF_963993115.1 of Abramis brama. Lineage (NCBI taxonomy): Eukaryota > Metazoa > Chordata > Actinopteri > Cypriniformes > Leuciscidae > Abramis > Abramis brama. The sequence continues at coordinate 26,555,069 of NC_139982.1, forward strand.
GAATGACGTCGTTCAGGTTTGGAACTTCATGAGGGTGAGTGAATGGTGACAGAATTTTCATTTCTTCAAGGAAAAAGATGTTTTAGAGAATTTCTTGCTTAATCACTATTCCCCCGGGTTGTTGTTCAGCTCAAAGGTTTATTGACTAGCAAAGGATTGACACATTTGAGCATTCACATCTTTGCATTTCATTAACAATGTCGAGCAGCGGCAGAGAGCAAAACCATCCTTGCGAAGACAACAGGCGCATTCACACAGAGCCGCACAATTCACTCGGCAGCAATTATCAGAGCGTTTTTGTTTTGATTAAAATTCGCTGTGTGCCCTTTGTAGTCCTGCGTACTTTGCATGTTATTGTTTTCTGAACACTTCCCTCGAGTTTCTGTCTCTCTTGCTCTGTATTAGTCCTGTCTGTGAACTTCTGCACTGCATCCTCTCTTTCATCTCCCCATTGTGCCCTGAACGCAACTGTAAAAAAAAAAAAAAAAATACATGGAAAGAGGAAAACGATTGTCCCCGGATACCTCTCATGGAAAATGTCTGTTTGTATTTGCTAAAGGTGGTTTAAAATGCTTCAGGAAACAAAGCATCATAGTAATGAGAGGAAAACCTGGGACTGTGGCTCATGGTTATGTATTTGTGGTGAGTAAAGGATGACACATATGTCCAGGCAAAAGTAGCTGTATATTTGGCCCCTACGACCTGTGACCTAATCACCAGCATCCCCTTGTCAGCCCGAAAGAACATCCCCAGATCTTTGATGGCTTATCTAAAGACTAGACAGGGCTTATTTGCTCCCTAATGGACTGGCCACAGGGAGTACAGGGTTTGTCAACTAAATACTCTGATTTATGATATTTTATTGATATATTTTAAATGTCAAATAAAAATATTTTCTTTTAATAAAAAATGTATATGTGTATGTGTGTGTGTGTGGTCTGGTAAACCTAAATAATGGGGACAAAATGTCTATGTCAAAAATGTCTATGGAAAGTCCCTATAAAACATGAAAACAACGTGTGTATGTGTGTGTGTGTGTGTGTGTGTTAAATTAAAAAAAAAATGTTTAATATTTTTAAATATTGAATATGCATTATTATTGTTGTTAAATATATTTTATTGCATTTATTTACATTTTTGTTGCCATTGCAAATGTAAAAATGGCTATTTCTGAATGAAAGTGAACAATATATAGAAACTGATTAAGGGTCCTAGATTGTAGGCTATTTTATACACATACTATTTGCTGTGGGCAGGTCAATCCCTGCCCATTAGATAACCGACATAATCCTGTTTTCATATTTACATTAATGATTTGTGTTATAATTACATCAGCTTCCTCTCCTCTGGTCACATACGTTAATCACTGCTCTCGTTTAATCAGATCTATTAATCAAGCGAGCAATTAAAAGCAATGTGCTGCTCCCTACGGTAAAACAAATGTTACACACCACTTTTTTTCAACATACATGCTTTTGCTTTGTTTTCTGTTATTGCAGGGTTTTTTGTTTTGTTTTTTCAATCTTCTGGACATCCAATTAACTTCCAACTACATATTTGTAAATGAGAGCGGCGCAGAAAGGCGTTTGCAGGAGTTCTTGCAGGAATCCTTTCTCCCTTCATTAAGAAATGGGTAATTAGTTTATTCCAGACTGAGCGTGAGATGTGAGAATAATTAGTTCCATCTAATCATGTGGAAAAGCGCTGGAATGGATCCATGGCTCTGATCCGTCAGCAAACATTCGACAGACAAACAGAATGATGAACGAGGGATGAATGGATGTAATTGGTCGATTTAGATCGTCACCAAGTCTGTGATCGGCAACACAGACACTACAGAGCCTCGATCATGTTTAAAATCCATAGAAAGTTCCACGGATACAGATGAAGGGAATTTTTTAGGTTCCATAATATTTAAAACTTTTTTTTTTTACACTCTAGTCATAAGATTTAAGACTCACCATGACATGAAAAAATGACTGAAAAAAAGTAAAAAAAAAAATATATATATATGGCCTTTTCTTAAACTGCGTTCTTGCACGTCTTTCAAAATAAAAGTCTTGTATCAGATTTTTTTTTTTTTTTATATATATGTTTTTTGTTGTTTCATATGAGAAGGTAAGGGTGCTACGGAAGAGGATTAGGGCCAGGCAATAATAAAAAAATAAAACCATCTCGAGATTAAAGTCATTATAATGCGAGCTTAAACTCGTTAAATTTCGAGAAAAAAAGTCGAAATACAATCTTGAGAATAAACTCATTAAATATTGAGAATAAAGTCGTTGTGTTTCGAGAAAAAACTCGTTAAATTTCAAGAAAAAAGTCGAAATACAATCTTGAGAATAAACTCATTACATTTCGAGAATAAAGTCGTTGTGTTTCGAGAAAAAAGTCAAAGTAATTGTGAGAATAAACTCCCTATACTGATAGAGGACATGGCAGAGTTAGATCACTTAGTCAATCTATATTTTTGACTTTCTTTCAGTAACAAAGAATAGAACATGGTCTAGGTCGGCTAGGTGTTTTTAGAAGAAAAAAATCAGTCCAATTTGCGCGATGTACTCGCTTTTGTCCAACATGAAATTCATCGAGGTTTCGTGGTTTCCCAGGATAGCCTACCATAAGACGCATTATTAAACTTGTTGATCCTCAAGGTGTGGAATTTCGACAAAGGAAACGCTTGAGAAGACGCCACTTGCGCTGGCCCAAATGCACTCTGGCATATGGACAGCTATGATAAATTAAAACCGTACAGCATTGCCATTAATGGCTGTATAGATGGTTACAGTCGTTACATTCTGTGGATGGAGGCGTACACAACCAACAACGATTAATAATGCGTCTTATGGTATCCTGGGAAACCACGAAACCTCGATGAGGTTGATATCAGTAGGTTATGCAATGAACACTGATCGAATGCATTATTCTCTACATTTCATTTCGACTTTTTTCTCGAAACACAATGACTTTATTCTCGAAATTTAATGAGTTTATTCTCAAGATTGTATTTCGAGTTTTTTTTCTCGAAATTTAACGAGTTTTTTCTCGCAACACATCGACTTAATTCTCGATATTTAATGAGTTTATTCTCAAGATTGTATTTCGACTTTTTTTCTCTAAATTTAACGAGTTTTTTCTCGAAACACAACGACTTTATTCTCGATATTTCATGAGTTTATTCTCAAAATTGTATTTCGACTTTTTTCTCGAAATTTAACGAGTTTTTTCTCGCAACACAACGACTTTATTCTCGATATTTAATGAGTTTATTCTCAAGATTGTATTTCGACTTTTTTTCTCGAAATTTAACGAGTTTAATCTCGCATTATAATGACTTTAATCTCGAGATGGTTTTATTTTTTTATTATTGCCTGGCCCTAATCCTCTTCCGTAGGGTGCAGCATGACCAAGAATGTGCTTTTTATTATTTTATTCAAAGTCATTCCTTCATTTTTAACATTTTTATTGCCATCATGCATGCATCTCATACTTGCAAAGTGAAGAAAACGGGTTTGTTTCTCAGAGGCAATGTGCAACAGAGGGTTAAATATGAACAATGCATGCAAATTATAACAAACCTCTTTAATGACACACCAGTAGGAAGTGTGCCTTTTATGCTTCTTTTGAAGCTCTCCAGACAACTTAGTGTCAACTTATGAATCCGGTTAATAATACATCAGTAATTAGGTGACTGGAAAATACAAAGCGGTTTTCATAAATGTCCTTTTTATGAGGCAAACCCAGAGCTTTGAGCTCGTTTAATGACTTCTACAGTAAATAGTCTATTGCCTCCGTACACTGTGACGAATTCCCCAAAGCGTTCACTTTGAGAATGTCACATGGTCGTAAATTTTTGGTTCCACTTCATATCCTGCTTCAATGTAGTTGGCTATTTGTAATAATGGCAGTAACAGAAGCAATTTGTGAGCACAGATGTGTGAATGTTTGGGGGAAACTGTGCCAAGAAATAAAGACAGGGAGGCGGGAATATGAGTTATTACAAATATATATGAGATTTATTTATTTTTATACAAATTTATGGATGCATCTGTGAAGTATTCCTCCGCTGTACACTGTAGTAAAACCGTCATGCCATATTTAAGCTGCGAATGTAAGACAACATCATCCAAATTCATTTTCTGAAAGGATGCTTGATTTTAGATTAACAATTTCCTTCAACACAGAAACACACATATTTTCTTAATCCAGTTTCTGTGCCGCTCGATTCCATCCAGGAGCCGAGCAGATCAAGAGGAAATGCGAGGGCACGAGAGAGCTTCCACAAACCATCTGCGGCCATCTGCTCTCTGGTGAAACCTGACATAGCAACAGACCTCTAGTGGAGTGCAAATGTCAGTTACATTTGCCAGCGCGCATAAGATCTGAATATCAGAGACTATACACTATAATTAAATTAGAGTAAGAACTTCTTTGCATAGCTCTGAGGAATGTCTTGCACTTTTTGTGATTTCTGGGGCCTGAAGACAAATGATCATTGAGACATGCTAAAAAAAATAAAAAAATAAAAAAAACGTCACTTTAATTTACAAGATGGAATAATCATATGGTAATAGAGGCTTTGTTTGAGATCTGAAGACAGATCTTCACATGCAGCTTGCAGCCATTTACAAAATAGATTTATATAATGTTGTCACATCAAAACCAATAATTATTTTCTGTATGTAAAGTATTAGCCTATATGACATCCACAAACTGGTATATACATATATAAAAAAATCCCTTTATATTTTAAAATATCTATCTATCTATCTATCTATCTATCTATCTATCTGTCTGTCTGTCTGTCTGTCTGTCTGTCTGTCTGTCTGTCTATCTGTCTCTCTGTTTGTCTATGTATTGCCTGTCTATCCATCTATCCATCTATCTGTATGTCTGTATCGCCTCTCTCTCTCTCTCTCTCTCTCTCTCTCTCTCTCTCTCTCTCTCTCTCTCTCTCTCTCTCTCTCTCTCTCTCTCTCTCTCTCTCTGTCTATGTATTGCCTATCTATCTATCTATCTATCTATCTATCTATCTATCTATCTATCTATCTATCTATCTATCTATCTATCTATCTATCTGTCTGTCTGTCTGTCTGTCTGTCTGTCTGTCTATCGCCTGTCTATCTGTCTCTGTTTGTCTATGTATTGCCTGTCTATCTATCTATCTATCCATCTATCTGTCTGTCTGTCTATCTATCGCCTGTCTATCTATCTGTCTGTCTGTCTCTCTGTTTGTCTATGTATTGCCTATCTATCTATCTATCTATCTATCTATCTATCTATCTATCTATCTATCTATCTATCTGTCTGTCTATCTGTCTGTCTGTCTGTCTGTCTGTCTATCTGTCTGTCTGTCTGTCTGTCTGTCTCTCTGTCTGTCTCTCTGTTTGTCTATGTATTGCCTATCTATCTATCTATCTATCTATCTATCTATCTATCTATCTATCTATCTATCTATCTATCTATCTACCTATCTGTCTGTCTATGTATTGCCTATCTATCTATCCATCTATCCATCTATCCATCTATCCGTCTATCCGTCTGTCTGTCTGTCTGTCTGTCTGTCTGTCTATCGCCTGTCTATCTATCTATCTGTCTGTCTGTCTGTCTCTCTGTTTGTCTATGTATTGCCTATCTATCTATCTATCTATCTACCTATCTATCTGTCTGTCTATGTATTGCCTATCCATCTATCCATCTATCCATCTATCCATCTATCCGTCTATCCGTCTGTCTGTCTGTCTGTCTGGGCTTTTTTGTCATATATGAACAATGTCATAATATATTTGAGCAAATATGAATTGTGTATTAATCAGCATATATGAATTATATATGATATTATTAATATAATAATGCAATATTAAGTTAATATAATTTGATTAATTAGCATATGATGGAATTAATTCAATATGTTTAATTAACATTTTTGTTGAGTGACCGCTCTAATAATTATAATTACATTTCTTGTATTTTTTCCCTAGATAACTCCTTTTGTGTTTCATGACAGAAGAAAAGACATATGGATATGGAATGACTAGATCATGAGCAATAATTCACAGTTTTAGGTGAACTGTTCTTTAAGCCTCCTTTGTCTCTTCTCAAGGTGAGTGTTTGAGTAACATCAGTGTGTCTGGGGCGGGGGGTGTAGGGGCCTCTTGTTGGGGGTCCCGCTGTTAGCAACACAAGAGCATTTAGTCATTGCAGACAGGCAGACAGCTGTGGTTGGGCACAAGGACCCTGTTGCTAGATTAATATCCCTCGCAAGATCGAGCGGAGATGCCGGGAAGAAGAGCTGACTCAACTACATCAACCCTAGAGCTGGATTTAGGGCCATTTTATTGATATATCAGAAATGTTAAAACTGCAATGAATTTTAAAAGACTGTACACCAGATAACTGTTGTGTTGCACTATTTTTTTGCCGTATCTATGTTTTGTGTAAATCGTGTGACAGCTTTAGCTTTGCACATGATTAGGATGTCAAGAGAGGTAACATCTCCCCTCGCCTCCTCTTTACTGTACGACTGGAAAACTACAACAGATTGTTGAGATGTGAAGGTTTGTGAATGAATTAATGAATGAACTCAGTTATGGTGATAATATCCAACTTGAACAGTTATTAAATAAAACAAAAACACCCCAATTTGCCTACCTGAGTCAGAATACATGCAGGGACTCGGATAGTTGAATAATTTTTTATACGTTCATATACATTAATTGTCCCAACGAACCGATTCACTAAAATGAATCGGACTTTAATACAATGCAATACAATACAATACCAATGCAACATGAGAGAGAGAGAGAGAGAGAGAGAGAGAGAGAGAGAGAGAGAGAGAGAGAGAGAGAGAGAGAGAGAGAGCATAATTCTTTCTAAAGCATAATTTGTCCAGCGCTAAAAGATCCAGAGATAATTGTTTAGGTGGGCGAGTTTTATTACCTCTTCTTAGACATTACAAACTGTGATGCAGCTTGTTATTAAGTTTTATAATGGTGTGTGTTGTTTATATCAGCTTTTATTAAATAAAATAAAAAATTGAATCTAATTTAAATTTAGCAAAAGAGCCTCGCAAAAAAAAAGTATAAGCCTACACATTTAGATGCATCACAACAGCATTTTCACAAAAACATGAACTCGAAATCTGTATTTGCTTTTTCTCTCTCTACTTAAGCACTTACAGCATTTGTTTGAACCTCATGGGGGAAGCAGAGCGATTGTTTTAGGAACATTCATCCCAGAGTTCAGTAGCGATTCAGTTCAGGTCTATGTGCATGAATGTGGACCTTCTTCAGAAACCACAGTTTCATATATTTCTTTTTAAATATAATAGTTTTCCACTTGTTTATAGCTTGGCATCAGTTTTATATTGTTTTTTCATTTTCAGATACAGGGTTTATATGCTGATAAATTAAAATTTCCTGTGATTTATTGTTCCACATTTTACATATGAGGAGAGTGTTTACACTTAACACACTTTGAAAAATGTGATCTATGGACCTTGGAGTAACAATGTCCTACAGTAATGATGTTGTGGACATTGCCAAGTACACACTCCTTTATCTGAGCTCATATTGGCCCTATGTTTCCCCTGCCAATCAATCTGAAATTCTTTTGTTAGGAAAATTTCCTCTTTCCTCTAATTCAATTTCGTCAAGCGTTTTTAGGCCAAAGGCATACATTCACTTCTTTAAATCAATGGCGTAAGTGGAAAGGTTAGAGCTAAAGTGGAAATAGTAAAAACACTCAAAGCCACTACATGATGATGATTAAAAAAAAAAAAAGGCCTTTTGAAATAAATAAAGTATTTTTTAAACAGAAATGACTTTGGAGTAAACAAACTTGTTGTGACCTTCATTATTGTGATTTAATATTCAATCTTTCAGCCATAAATAATAAACAAACTACTTGAGTTGGCAATTATCAAAGGATGATGATCAGCGAATAATTTAGATCTTTTTCTCACACAAAGCTATCATATGACTTTAGAAGACTTGGAATATTACGGATCCCCTAAAGAGACATGGAGAAGGGGAAAAAAATGAGATGGAGGAAAGATTAATTGTTAATGCTTTTGCGTTTCCCCGAGAAACTTTGCGTTCCATCGAGAAACTTTGTTTTTTTGCGAGCGAACACAAAGTTTTTCGAGGGAACGCATAACATTTGTGAGAGAAACCAAAAGTATTGGCATTATTTTTCCTCCCATCTCATTTTTTTTTTTTTATGCACCACCATGTCCCTTTAGGGGCTTCGTAGAATATAGACCACTTTTGAGAATGACCTTTAAAATTTATTAGGGGAAAAATGTTGGTTTGCGTGAAAAACCTGTATTTTTATGATGGACTTTCATATTTTATGATTAAAAATCTGAAAAAATAATGCAACCTTCAAATGACAAAAAGAAAATTTTTGTGATGAATAATCAAAAAGGCCATTTGAAATAAATAAATGACTTGTATTTCAAAACATAAAGGTTTATAGGTCTTTCTCAGGGCAGAAATGGCTTTGTAGTGAACAAACTTGTTGTAACCTCCATTATTATCTATATTTATATTCTTGTATACACTGTTGTAAAGTACTTTGCTGTCATAGGTAAATCATTGGTTTTCTTTTCTTTAAGTGTTAAAGCTGGAGACTTCCTTCCCTTGACCTCTAAGGTCCTCACGCTATTTCACATCCACTCGATAATTAAGCTTAATCAATATCAGAAGAGGGAAAAACAGGAAGTGTGCCATTATATTATACACCATCAGCGAGATGGAAAATGGCGCTTAATCATCTCTGGCTGCATCTGTTTCAGATAACGCCACGCGTATCGATCTGTGTCTGGTGTCCACTGCGAAGCCGTGCAAAATTAATCAGAATCAAAATCAATGCGCAACAAGCCTGCATGGTGAGTAATGATAAATGGAACAGTCTTTGAAAGCATCGTAAACAACTCATGAAACATCAAAAATAAACAACTAAATATCACGCCATACTCTCTACAGCTGATGTGATCACTGAGCAATTAAACTCAATCAATAACTCTATTGGGCAAACAGGAAGTGAGCTATTCTTTGAACATCATCGCTGAACGTCTGAGAAAAGGGAATCATGATTAATAATTGTCAAGCTTCATTTGACCTCATCCAACACCATGTTTATTGATTTGTCAACAAAATGTTCTGTACAGCACGCAAAGATCTTTCTCTCTGCTTATGCATAATGCACAACTTGCATTTAGCCTATCAATAATCCCATTTGTTCAATTCTCCACTATGTTAATTAGCAGAGACTTTGGAGCTCCAGGCTGCTAAAAGCGAAATCGCATACTCTCTTGAGTAGGCCTAGTTACTTGTTTTGAATAAATAATTACTTCACGACCACTAAAAAGTATGTTCTATAGGCCTAAAAGTAGGAATGTGTGTTGGCTAGCATGAATGTAATCCAGACATACTATTTTTTTCTTTTTTTAAAAAATGCATAATTATATTTCAGTGGGCTACAAAAAAAAGAGATAAGACAAAACAAAAGAACAAGAACATGTGGAGATACAGAGAAGGGAATCCAGACAGTACTACATTCACATTACATTGTTGTCATTATCATGTGACTTACCAGCGTCAGTTACCTCATGGGATAGTAAAGTGTCCACATTTCAGAATCTCGCCGGAAGTAGTAGGTCATCCGGGTACTTTTATCTTACTCTTTTACTGTGAATTCGGACTCACTTGTTTTGTCACATGCTGTTTTTCGCCTACTAGGGAAGAATGTGGTTTCAGATGCAGCTCTAGTTGTCATTGGTGATAGTCTCGAAAAGTCTGTTTGCGTTTACAATATACTGTTTCGTCAGATTGATATCTCGTACATCTCGCGTGCGCCAACCGCGCGAACCGTGGTGTTTGATTCGCGAACAAATGACTCTTATGAACTGAACCGGATCTTTTTTATGATTCAATCGAAAAGATTCACAAGTCTCGAACCTGTTTGTTATTTAGCGGTTTGTTTGAATGCAGTTTAATCGTTCAGACTCATTACTGAATTAGCAACCGACTCCATGAACCTGAACCGTGTATCATTTTTTATTTTCGGTAATCTGGAAAACTTTATTTGAAATTAAATACATGTTCACAACAGAGTTTTGTTGTAATAAATATTCACAAAAAATATTAGTAGCCCTGTCCAAATAGGCTAACGTTATTGATTTATAGGAAACTTTTTGGACTAGCCCAGCTACTGTATATTTGTCAACTAATAAAGTCAGTTTATTTTAGGAGCCAAAGGTCCCCTAGTAGCCTATTTTGTTTAGTCTGGAGCTCTTTGTTTGCTGAGGCTTGCATTTGCTCAGACTTAGGGTTGAGATTTGAACAAACCCCTAACACTAGCATTAAACTTTGACATGTAACCCGTCCCACACAATGTTTACGCTACAGACATGATGGTTTAAGATGTGCTATTACTTCCAGCGATTTCTGCTTTGCGGGTGATAAAAATGGGAGAGAGAGAAAAATCAAACAGATTGACACTGAAGGAGGAACTCGAGTCAAAATATCAAAGATTCTTGGGGGTGGACTCTTTTGACTTGGGCCAGTATGCATCCATCCAGAACACTCCAGCAACCAGATCCGCCAACCACCCACAGCACCTTAACAGCATGCCAGCACCACTCACTTTTTCTTCTGTAAAACTTTCTTAGTCGCTATGGAGTGTAAGAACACCTCTTTCTATAATACATAACAAATACTACACACATACAGCACATAATATAATAGGCCTACATACTATCATACTTAATTTACATTTTGCTTTCTATAATGCATGCATATACAGAGATATTTTAAAGCATTATTCGGTTCAATCAATGCATTCAATGCTCTAATCTAAACCAGCTGAAATAATATACTCTGTTCACATTCAAAAATGTTAGGTTTTTGAAAGAAGCCTGCATTTAAGTGATCAAAAATACAGTAAAAACAGTAATATTGTGAATTATTATTACACTAAACCATGTTACATTGCAGTTCCTTATAAAATCACCAGGAAAAGCCCATTTTTGTTGCCCACAGTATGGTGAGTGACCCTCGCACTGTAAAAAGTGAACAGTTGGATCAACTTAAAAAAATTACTTCAATTGGTAACACCTAAAGAAATTAAGTTTTCTCAACTTAAATTATTATATTTTCTCAACTTAATTTCACTAGGTCAATCACACAAGACTCAAATTGCTTTAGAGATATTTATTACCATTAATTCATTTATACGCTAACAGTGTTTTCCATATTACAAACTTTGGCACAACAAATATGAACAGTTTGCAATGATTTCTCAATGAAATTTCATTTACTGACACACTTTACATCCATAACAGTCTTTTTGCAAAGTTGTCTTTGCACTGCATACATTTATAAAAAGATATATAAAATAAAAATATAAAAAGTGGTTATGCCCTTAAAGGATTAGTTCACCCCAAAATGAAAATTTCCTAATAATTTACTCACCCCAACACCATCCAAGATATCCATGTCTTTCTTTCCTCAGTGGGAGAGAAATTATGTTTTTTGAGGAAAACATTTCTGGATTTTTCTGGATAGGTTCAAGTATGGTAGTGACGTTTGGTAATATGATATAGAAAAAAAAAAGTCATAAAATAGCCAATGAACACGATCGTTTCCATTTTCAAGACCGGCATTCAGAAATGTTTATGAGGTAATCAACTTTTCCATCACAATGAAATGACAATAGTTCATGAACCATCTATGGTTTTCGTAGGAAACTGTTAAATGTCATCGTCCACTTGATATGATATCCACACTATAACACTATCACTTCCAACAGGGCAGAGAAATCCCATCAGAAAAGCCATCTGGACAGAACAGAGCCCTCCCTTTCCCCACAGCGCCTTGTGAAAAACACTCAGCTGGTATTGGATTAAGGAAAGCAGCCAAAACGTCAATGAACAAACCCCAGCACCTCTTGAAAGGATTACATCTATTGACATTTTGACATTTGTATACACAAATTATATCCACGTTTCGGAGAATTGAGATATCTGTCTGGCTGCCAAAAAGAGGTGGAGAGTTTTAGTCTTGACTGACAGGAGACAAGTTTCCCCCAGTGACATAATACATTGGGAATTGAACTCAATGTCAAGTCAAAATGATGTGTGAAAATGTGCCTCCTTCACAAGTTTCTTTGTTAGTTAGTTTGTTTTCCATGCCTTATTCTGCCTCATTCATTCATTCATTTGAATGAATGAATTTTATGAATAGTTTTTGTTTATTTATTTGTTTGTTTGTTTATTTAACTGTTTATTTTCATGCTAATTCCATATATTTATTATTCATTCATTCATTCATTTATTCATTCATTAATTTGAATGAATGAATAATACAAACATGGGATTAGCATGAAAATAAATAAATAATGAATAACTAACTAAATAACTAAACAACTAAATAGATAAAACACACCAAATATGTAATTTAACATGTTATATTTATTTACTTATTTTGTTTTTCATGCTTAATATTGTGTATGTATGCATGTATTTATTTATTTATTCATTCATTTATTCGTTTTCATGCCTAATCCTGTATATTCATTCATTCATTCATTTATTCAGTCAGTCAGTCAGTCAGTCAGTCATCCAAATAAATAAATAAACAGGTTTAATCTCCATCATTATTATTGTATAAAGTCTGCTGTTTATGTGCTTTCATAATTTCCCATCATGCCTTGTTTACTTTTTGCTTCTCCTCTCTATATTGTTTTGGACTGGGCCACAGCTGCCTTCACAGCTGAAAAGATTGTCCCAGCTGCAAAAACTGTTACGATTCCATGTGGTGCAATACGTTTGATTCATCCCAAGAAAGCAGACACGTTATTTACTAATTTGTTGTCCAGTTCAGCATATTTCTAGGTGAGACACCATATGTGAAACTTTGGAGGTGAGCAAGCAGGACTTTGCCATGTAGCTGTCTCCTCTGTTTTCCCCAAAGGAGTTGCATTATTTATTCACACAGCTCAAAACTCTGGGCCTGGGGTCATATCATAACCTTGTCCATATGTTCACCACTGAAGATGGCACATACAGTATAAGGAAGCAACAGCCTTATGCATCTGAAATATTTAAGGAATGGGGGGGGGGGGGGGGGGGAACATAAATCATTGATATGTATGCATATGTTGTGTTGTGAAAAGTTATTCGTTTTACTGACATTTCTAACTGCATACTCCAGGTACTATCTCGCCTGTAAACATTTCACACCCCTGTGTGCACAAGATAAACAGCGTCTGCAAAGTAAACAGATATAAGGATAGATATATCTTGTTCGCCTCTTGAGAGATGAATACATGCGACAGCACACACTATCCATATATTTGAAAATTGTGGCTCAGCGCAGTCAGTTAATGTAACAGATTTACTGTATAAGAGAGACCAGGGCTAGTTGTTGAAAAAAATTGTACTTGAAAAAATAAATTGGTGCAGGATTTACCTTGAAACAATGTTCACTTAGTAATTGATAGTACATTTCACAAATAAAAAAGAAACAGCAAGTACACATTACAATGAACATGACATTTTTAAGTAGAAAGACTATTTTCTTGTAAAATATACCCCAATATTTTTTTAAGTACATAAAAGTTAACTTTTTTAAATTTTATGTACAACTGTGTACAACTGTATATATATATATATATATATATATATATATATATATATATATATTAGGGGTGTGCAAAGCAGCCGGTATTTGTATCTGTATTTGTATTTGTTGAGGGGGGAAAAGTATTTGTATTTGTATTTGTATTCGAGTAAAATTCAAAATAGGTGTAAAAATCCATTTTTTTTGCGTTACACTTCTAATTTACGTTATAGTGTAAGTACTCTTTAATTGTATCCATTATAATAATTATGGATATGCAATATTGGTTGATGTTTTTCCATAAATCCAGCAATGAACATGTAACAAGGAACGTCATTGAAAAGAAAATAACATAACAGCCATTACCTTACGTTACTGTCAACAGCCTATTGTCTAAATTACCGAGAGTTATCCAGCCAAGAATAAGCCTAGAACTGCTTTTCTGACGGACTGATATTAATGACGGCTTTTTATTTCATTTCTCATCTCCATAAATATATCTAAAGCTAATGCAAGGGCTAGAAATTAATTAATTCTTTGCTGATACTTCCTCGTCATCATGGAGAGCGCAGTTCGCACCGCTTTCTCCTTCCCACAAGCGCTTGTTCTCTCGTGGCGTCTGTCGTTGCTATGCAAACATGGACATAGGCGCACCTGGAAAAACGAACGCGCCGCTCGCTTCTATTATAAGCGCGCTTGCCGCGCGCCTACATTTGAAATCTGCACATGCAAAAAACGCGCTATGTGAACGACCCCTTATGACAACGTGACATTAGCCTAATCCAAAATATTTCCATATGTGGCTCTTTCCTCCTCAGCAGCACCGCCGGTCGCCATGTCTCATGAGGAAACGCAGCTTTTTGATATAAAGTTTTTCTTGTTCCCGAATACAAATATTTTTAAAGTATTTGTTCGAAATAAGTATTCGTAAAAAACACATTATTTGTGCCTTTCCGAATACCGTATTCGGGTTCGGCTCCACCCCTAATATATATATATATATATATATATATATATATATATACTGTATATATAATTAGATTAAGATTACAAAATTAAATAAGACTTTATGTAAAATTAATGTTTTGTCAAAATTACATTTAAGCAAACGCTCTTTTTTTTTTTCTCCTATAACATTGTATTAATAGTTTTTGGGTTAAAAAAAAAAAACACTAAGTGGCCAGTAAGATATATTATATGTTGCAATTTTAGACAATTAATTAATTGTTAAAGAACAGACATTTGTTTGACATTCTAACTTCTCCTATTTTTCTCTTTTATGAAATTGTTTCATAACTGTTTTATTGATTAAACTGGTCTGAAAAGCCAAAAATAAAAATAAAATAGCCTAACATATTTCAAATATATTCATAATATTTACAAAAAGATATTTAATTATTTTGACTTTAGATCGCATTTTAAATCAATAAAAAAGTATTCTCAGATCAGTGTCAATATGGGATTCCCAATGTGACAACATATCCTGTTATATTCAAAATGTCAACAATTATCCAGTGTATTTATAAGAGTCAGCTTAGAAAAATGCCAGACTGTAAGTTTACTTGTTTTTTTATATGAAATAACCTAAATAGGTTGCATGGCAATTATAAAAAGATGCCAGCACAGAGTAAAAACTCTTATTTCAGCACTTCAGCCAAGTTTCTGCAGTAAGTGCATACACTATATATATATATATATATATAGTTATATATATAGTGTGGATCTCGTGTGAGTGACAGGTTGCCCCGCCCTCATGCCAGTAAACATATCATCACAAAAGAGAAGAGATGTCGCTGCAAGAGGGAGGGGAAGTTATTTTGAACAAAGATTAGGTAACACTTTATTTTAAGGTGACAAAGTTACACGTTACTACATGTACTTACTATAGTAATAACAGTAAATTGTGCATAATTACAAGTAACTTACCCTAAACCAAAGCCTAACCCTATAACCGTAACTCTATTAAGTACGTACGTACGTACGTGTAGTTAATTAATATTACTCAGTACTTATGTAAGTACAATGTAACTACGTCACCTTAAAATAAAGTGTAACCAAAGATTATGAGAGCATATGAATTTAAAAATAATAATAACAATATGATGCAGGGATATATCATTTATAATAAATACTGCAATAATCTATAATAAATAAGAATTGTCAATTTTGTTGTCATTATGACTTCAACTAAAATCACTGTAACAGTTAGACTTTCATATCTTATTGCTTCAATAAAGGGATCTGATATTCTGTTATGACCAAACAACCACTTTAAGAAAGCCTCCCAACATGCTGTGCATCTCCAGGAGGCTTCTTTTGAAAACTTACGGATCAGACTAAGACTTTATAGAAAGCATGGATTCAGCTTGTATGAATTTATTTAAAAAAATAAATAAAAAAATAACAAGATTTAAACAGCCTAAAATCATTCAATCCCAATTTCTCTGCTATTCCCCAACCTGCAACAATTATGCAAATGCTGTTTTGACTTGTGAAACAAGCAAACTAGTATGTAATCTTTGCCATATTCCATTTTAGCCTATTACAACGGGATAACCAATCAGGGCGAGCTTCACACCGCACACGGGCACACGAGAGAGGAGGACGACTAACTGCACTTCATACATTACATTACATGACTCTGAGCGGGGCATTTATTGCCTTCGTGGCGACAGAATACCCTGGCCGACTGCATTTACCAGATGGCACGGAATACACTCTGAGGGGGCCATAAAAGTCGATATATTTCACAGGGAATATCAAAGCATGTCTGATCTATTCTTCATTGCAGAGCATTGAATCAGCACCTTCCCCCTGTGCTTATTATAGGCGGCGAAGTGAGGAAGAGATTTTCATGATAGGGGGCTGGAAAGACATAAATGAATAAGAGAATAAAGTGATTTGCCCAGAGCTCTTGCGAGTTTAATTTGCATGAGTAGTGTATTTTGTTTGTCTCCCCCAAGCTTGATAGATTACACCATGGACTCTGACGGAATTAAATGCATCAGCTAATTAGTTTTATACGGTCAGTGCCATAAGGGTACTAGGCCCAGCTGTGAGTTCCTAGAGCCTACTCTATCTATGCTAGCATCCAATATCTTTATTACAGGTGAAACCATACAATGAATGAAGATACTGCAATATTCCATAAAGAATCATAGTGACGATGAAGAAAAGAATGGCTCCCCTTGTAATGGGAGAAACTACGCTTTTCAGAACTTTAAACCACTCTCTACACGAACAGTGCTTATGTAGGCTACTTCCAGTAGAATCCCAGCCAGTGACTGTAGCCGAAATGCTTTCATAAGATTAATTTTACAACGATTCATTATATAAAGGCCCACTGAAGTGCCTTGAAATACACAGCATTATTCAATGTGTTGACATAAGGGGCTTTCGCACCGGGGCTTTCATAGTTCCTAGAACTATTGGCGGAAGTTCCCGGATTTTGGCGTGTTCTCACCGCATGAACTAGGAACGATTTTAGTTCCAGGAACTCCTTTTGGAGGGTAATTTAGCTCCTACTTTAGAGTAGTGTCTAAACCAGCACTATATGAACTAATAAGAATGCGAGCACTGTGAGCTCAGGCTCTGGCGTTCTCAGCGCTGTCAAAATAAAGGTCCGCCGCACCGTCAAAATAAAAGTCACAAAAACAAGCGTGGCTTCCATCACTTCAGAGTTCCTACTGGCAGTGCGAATGCAACCGGGAAAATGTTCCTAAGGGAACCATTTAGTTCTCAGGGAACCACCCTGGTGGCTAGTTCCTAGAACTAATTTCCTAGAACTTCCTAGTGTGAAAGCCACTATAATTTCCACTGAAACATATCGAGTAGCTCCTCCCGTTTTTTTAAATAGCCAATATCGTTTCGTTCATATCACAGCTCGGCCAGAGCTGTTGAGCTTGGCAAAGTCGCATTTGACAGCCACAGTCTAATAGATTCCCCTTTTAGATTTAATATGAAACTGAAACCTAATATGAAAGTTTGAAGAGTATGTCATTTATGTTGGTGCATGGCACCTGTGTTATCTCTTCTACGCGTCAGTGCTGTTTCTAATTCCTAGTCTGTCTAACCATTTCACCTCCTAATCTGCTCCATCGCTTCAATATAGCATTCTGTGTAGAAAACAAATGGGTCTGATACATTTTGTGGTCTGTGCCGACTCGCGCACAAGATCCGATCAGTCCTATCCGCACTGAATCATTCCCTATCCTCTATATAGTGCACTATCTGTCATTCACCATATAGAACATAGTAATTGTGTGAACAAGTGACTGATTTCAGCCGCAGCTTCAGCGTCTATTTATGGCGTAGGGGCGGAGCTTCAGATTCAGATGAGAATCTGAAGTGCAGAGTGATGTCATCAAAATCGTTGATCCATATTTGGCGGAAGTGAGATACTGTACATTTTCAACACTTATATCTTCTAAATAATGTTTTTTCATTGTTTTTTAGCATCTTATAGATAACCTTAAGGCTTTATTCATACTAAAAGCCAAAAAACTTCAATTTTGATTTCATTGGGACTTTAAGAATGTTGGTGTGTTTGACTTGAAGCGATCGGTGTATGACATCAAAGTACAGTGAGAGTGATTAGAGAGCAGACGGCTTCATTTGCTTTCGATTCACTCTCGCTGTACTCTGATGTACTTAGGAGGTTCAGTACTTTAATGACAATAAATTCCAAACAATGACTGAGTTCCGTGATTCCATCTGTATTTTCAGCATCATTTAGAATCATAGGGCTCTATTTTATATGTGAGTGATCCAACAAACAAATGACTGTTTGAAAAGAATCACAAACTGGAGTTACCGGTCTGAATCATTCTGAAGATTCCTTCTAGGATTACTTCCACTGAAAAGTTGAAACAGTCTGTTCAAATACCATGGTGTCAATCATTTAGCTAACGAAGCATTAAAATGCAGAAGCATCCAGAGAATCTAAATGAATGAAAGAAAAACAACAAAAAAGCTTGTAATTATAATTACCAAACAATGAGCATATGTTTGAGCTACTATATTATATCCAAAAGGAAAGTAAACCACAGTCAAATGGAGGGCAACCTCAGGCATTTTAAACTATGAAAAATAATAAGGTGCCACATTAAAAGTGACTGAATTTTTTCATTTACTTTCAGAAAATACCGCTCTGGGTTCTCTATTATTCATTTGCACAGAACTCAAAGATCTGCACAGCGTCCTACTGTTTACATCTCTATGACTGTGCAAAGATGAGAAGGGTAATTGAAATATAGCACTCTCTTAACCCGTATTATTAATAAGGATCTAAAGCGCTAGCAAGCTGGACATTGAAATAATGAATGTTCCCATGTTCTCCCGTATGCTGGAGCTCGTCATTGAAGGAGATAAAGTGCATGTTTGCTGTGTGGAATCCCATTATCAATTCATATGCGCCTTCTCTCAGGTGGAAATGATGTTTTCAGGGAGTAGGTATGTTCTCAGAACAGATGAAGGGATTATGGCGCTGGGAGGCCTTGCTGATCCAGACAGACATGTGCTACATTAATATCATGGCTTATGCAGCTGAGATCTATACTAACACAGCTGCACCTGCTTCTGTATAATAGGACGATTTTACTACACTACAACAATCCATTTAGCCTATGCCTTAAGGATTTTGAATGAATTGCATGCGTTAACATTGACAGCCCTAATATATATGTACTATTATATTTTTCTGTTTGATTTTTCATGCTTCACTTGTTGTCATATAATTTTGATTACAACTGTATATATATATATATATTCGTACGAGTGAGGTCATATGAATTTGAACGAATTAGCCACCTCGTAAAATATTAATTTCTGTGAGATCGGGTTTATATAAATATATATATTTACAGAGTCACATTGGCGAGTCAGTCATCTACTGGTCGCCTTGTGTGTTTTTAATTTTGTAAAAAGCACTGGCACATTAAGGCATTTCTTCACGAATCGGATTGCACTTTGCATTGCTTTTTTTTGTGTGTGTGTGCTAACAATGTTAGATGAATGTCAAAATAAAACATTTCTACCAGAAAGACTCAGGAGGCAAAATCACGTAGCAAAGCAAAAATTTATTAACAGCCCAGCAAGCAAATATTGAGTTATAAAGTTCTTTGGCGTAGGCCCCGTCCATAGCTCGCAATCCGAGGGTAACGAAATCTGCATATCCTGTCTGAAGATGAAGGCAGGGGCGCAGTCGACCCCCCGGGAGGTATGGGAAGGGACCATCCTGGTGGTGGTGGGGAGAATGGAGGTGAATGTTGGCGTCAGCATCTGCGAACTAGGACATGTGTAAGTACCGATCTTTTATACTATGAGTATTAGATCCGATTGGTTAGATGATAAGGTAATAATAAGTGATGTAACAATTGAGTCTTCCTGGCAGAACTTGCGCTAAAGCTTTAATTTCTTGAACTGTTTATATGTTTTTGTGCTAACGTTTTGAGGACGTCATTAAAGACCAACATTCTAATGTTACTGGAAGAACGTGTTCATAACTTTGAGAAACCCTTGCCAGAACGTTGGCCAAAGTTCTGAGAATGTTTCCTTTTAGCAGCGTGGGGATCCTACAAAGATGGCTGCTGAGTGAACAAACTTTGTCTTGATCTAGCGGTATACACAACCGGTTGAGTAAATGACTCAGTGACTCGCTCTTAAGCTGTTTTGTTCTCGAATGAATCAGTGTTTTTGAACGAATTGGTCGCATGAATGATTCAATGAATAAGCGCAGACACCTGTCTCCACCTACTGGCGTAATGGTAAAACCTGCAGACGAGAGTCGCTGAAAAATCCCTACCACTAATGCACAGAGTGACAGCCTGTCAGTCAATAAAAGTTATGACAGTAAAAGTTATTTCTGGCAATACCAAAAAAAAAAAAAGGGGGTTGTGATTTGGTTCACGCTGTGTTAGAAGTAGCCCAACAGCAGCACAAAGCAAAGAGTTCTCAGAGCGCCCGTGATAGGCAGTGATGATGTCTGCCATCTCCCTCAGGAGGGCAGAGAGAGAAAGCGTTTGTCCGACATGGCTCGAATTAGCATAAAACATCCTACAGGTGGCTCCTCTAGGGCTTCTGTGAACTTTACTTTCCCTGTATCATGCGCTTCCCTGGAGAACCGGTCCACAGGAATGTCTGCGGGAGGCTGTATGCAGTTCAGCTCTAAAAAGGTAGACAAAAAAAAAAAAGACAGGTGTGACATCTTTGATGAGTCATTTTACACCTTTGCACAGTCTGGGATAAAGAGTACAAAAGCCCAGGAATATTACTCAGTTGTACACTGTGAGCTGTCAGTGTCTTAGGATGTTTAGATCAGACGATCCGCGAGCAGATGTGACGGGACAGCAAGGACCCCGCGTAATTGCCGTAACTTAATATATCATTGTTGTGCGCACAGAGCCAATATGTTCCTCAATTGTTAATTAATCAGAAATTAATTAGAACGTTATTAGCAAAATAGGCAAATGCGGTTGGATTTGTTGCCATGGACAATCTTAAATGTTTTTGTTATAGAAATTCTGTGCAGAGGGGTTTTATGCATTTATTTAGATTTACATTGTGTTAAACTACTATGCAGTGAATTTATTATTATTATTATCGTAAAGTATAATCATTATAATGTTAGTATTGCATTTAAATTTCTGAAGATATTATTATTATTACATTTACCTACATTTTTTAAACATAATCTATGACATTTTAAATAGTTTTAAAAGTTATTTTTCCAAGTAATTTATTTTTGTTTTGTTTTTGTTTTTAAATTGCACTCTTCCATATATGCAGCGACATACAGTAGAAGAAAAAATGCAAAGGTTTATGAAAGTCTATTGAATGACTTTGTGAATCGCTCTCTTGAGGTCAGTCAATTTGTCAATATATACAGTATAGATTCAAAGTCCCAACCCAGTGTTATATATACTATTATTAATGTTTTAAATTAGCTTTTATTTTTTTCAGTTTTCATTAAAACTTTAGTTTAAGTTTGAATGATTTTGTTCTATGCATTTGTCATTTTTTATTAGTTTTATTTTTTTAATATTTCTATTTCTGTTTTTTTTATTATCATATTATTATTATTATTATTATTTCAGTTTTAGTCATTTTAGTACTCCAACTTCAGCTTATTTCAGTTGGCTCCAAAGGCAACATTCAGGTTTTTCATTTAATATTTAATTTGATTTAATTTGATTTAATTTGATTTAATTTGATTTATTTGTTTATTATAAACTGAAAAAAAAAAAAAATGTTTTAATTGTTTTAGTTTTAGTTAACAGTAACAGCTCTGGCCCAAACTCTGTTGAGCTTCAACTGGCGTACAGATTTACTTTTCCTGCAATATGCCATGATAAACTCATTTTTTAGAAATCATTTTTGTTGATGTTAGTTGTCCAGGCCTTGAGGCACCAAAACAGCCCCAAACCTTGATGGCCCCTGCTTTTCTTTTCTCCACACACAGCTGTGTGTGTTTTCCCAAACAACTCAATTGGTTTCAAATTTGGAATGTTTTGCCAGTAGCTCCGTGTAACATCCAGGTGCTTTTTTTTATTTTATTTTAATTTTAATTCAAACAAGCAGAATGTTTTTCAGACATCAGTGGCTTCTTCCATGAATGGCAAATGTGTGAAATGGTGATGTACCTTCAATATACCCCCCTTAGATTTTAAAGGGGTCATGAACTGGCTTTTTTTAATTTAGGTCAACTTATGACGTTTGCTTGGTTTTTACATTCAAAAACATCAAAATGAATAAGCATATAGGCCACTTTGAAAAACCTGTCGTTCGCCTTGCCTGGTGTCAATAAAAGCTTTCATTGGACTAACAAGGAAGTTTTCAGCTCTGAAACTTACAGGATATTCTTATAGTATGATGACTTCTTATTTGTCAAAAGCTCAAGGAAAATTTGATTTCTCAGTTCATCAACCCTTTAAAGCTAATTTTATGACCAATAAATGCACAAAATCACACTTTTTTTTTTTTTGCATACATTTTAAAAGTGTGTTGCAGGGAATAAAACCCACGACCTTGGTGTTGCTCACACCAAACTCTACCAGTCGAGCAAAAAGAACATTTATTCATGAACAATTCACACTGATAAATAATCTACTTGCTCACAAATAAAATATGTCCAACCAGATGCTTTCAAAGACCCGTTAAGATGACTTTGGACGGCCTTGCTCTTTAATGTTTTCTTTTCTGCTTCTCTCTCCCAGATCACTTTGAATGAGAGCTACACAAGCCGGGTCGTCCCGCCAGAAAGCTCTAATGTGTGACTCTGAGAGTAAACGATTTCATTTATTGATAAAAACTAAAACACCCCTGACTATGTTTTAAATGACTCCTGCAGACATCGAGAAATAAACCGGCCTCGCTGCGACTCACGATCCCACAGTTCCTAACCGTTTTCCTCTCCAACCCCTAAGGAATTTCTTTAGCTCAACTGCCTTGGCTCCGTCTCAAATCACACCTACGAATTCAAAATAGTGATGTTTCCTCATGTCTAATGGGTGAAGATTGAATTGCTAACACAAAGCGGTACAATGAAACATATCACACTATATCTGTGTGGTTTGGAGGAGATCTAACATATTCTAAATTACTTTTACAGACTACTGGGAACAATGCGTGTATCAGAAATCTCTTAGATAAAACCAGAGCATGTGTGCACACAGCTTCTGAATTTGTACTAGTGGTATTATTGCTGTTGCTGACACTATTATTTAGTTTTTGTATTAATGTTATTTTTAGTATATCTATGTTTTTGTTATCAGGACATTGTAGTAAACTTGCAGTACTGTCTATAATAATGCATTAATGCATTAATAATGCAATAATGCCTAAAACCATGAGCGATACACTCTTAAAAATAAAGGTTCCAAAAGGGGGGTTTCACAGTGATGGCATTGAAGAACCATTTTTGGATCCCCAAAGAACCTTTTAGCGAACACTTCTTAAAATAACCTTTTTTTTTTCTTGGTGAAGAACCATTTTCAATTATAAAGAACCGTTTGTGCAATCAAAAGTTTCCATGGATGTTAAAGGTTCTTCATGGAGCCATTGATGCCATAAAGAACCTTTATTTTTACAAGTGTAAAGTGTTACAAGACAGCGTCTCCCCAAATAAAAAACCCCAATAGCGCTCAGAGTAGCTGTTTTTGGATGTAACGTTTTATTGCAGAATTTACATACTGTATGTTCAGGGCCCAACATGTTTAATTCACATTCCTATTTTTTTCCCCTTCCGAACTTTTAGTGGAATCTGTGTGAAAATATACCTCTGGCTTTATTTCCTAGTCACAGCACACACCTGAGCGTCCCATTCTAGCATTTATCACAAAGATTCATTTTCCTTCTCGGTAGCAGCTCAGATTAATGAATGATACCGAAGAGCAAAATTCACCTCTTAAACCGTGACCTTCAAACGCGCAGTTCCAGAGCAGCTTAACAAATGTATACACCAGCACTCTAGCTAGTGTCATGTAGAGTCATTATTTATTTATTGAGATCACAGTTGCCACAGTTTACCACCCATTTTCTTAATTGCCTAAAGCACAAAAGCAGCCCCTGGTCACCATTCACTTTCATTGTATGGAAAAAGCAGCATGAACACTCTGCTAAACATCTCTTTTTGTGTTCGGAAGAAAGAAAGTCAAACGGCAGAAGGTAAAATACAGGTCGCTAAAGAAGCACATACTCTCAAAAGCATTATTTATACCTCCTGTGGTAATATAAGCTACTACTGGTTCGATATAGATGATGCAACGGCGGCCAATTCTTTGCAGACTCGAGTTTCGAGATGCTCCTTAATCAAGTTTATTAATAACACTGACCAAATATAGCTAAAGTAGAAAAGACCACACTCCATCCCACTTGTACTTCAGTTGAGAGGGAATAAAATGTGGACTGACTTTTTCCCTCTTTCTTTGGAAGTGAAGCTCTCTGGCTTGCACCTTTAAAAGCATTCGCTTTACCAAACAAGCCAGGAAGTGCTACACCGTCTGGTTTGCTATGAGTACACATGGAGTCAGTACATCCTTGATTAAAGTCAAAACATAAAATTGAGAATTCTTATATTTTTCATGTGAATTAGATATTTACCGTTGGGAGAAACACTGATGTGTCTCTAAGCTCTCAAGGTGTTTTTGAAGGGCTTTAGTGAATATTTCTATGAAAATCCAGACATTTTACACAAATATCTTCACCGTAAATAATGTTAGCAGGTCTTAAATAATGCTGAAGGAGGTTTTATGCCTGGAAGTATTTGGAGGAGGGATCTACTACAGTTGGGTACATTAGGCTGAAAGCCAGGCCGGTCACTGCCATATTTGCTGACTGAAGTTAACAGAGCCTTTTTGAGAATAAAGAGTCCATCACTTTAAGTTTCTCTGACAGGTTGATGTAAGGGCAACAGATATTGCACTCTATCTCCTCTATGAATTAAGTTTTCCTGTCTCATGGCTGCCTCATTGCCAGTTTTAACGTATGCTGCGGTAAGTGCCTGATCTGTCATCGTAATCATAATCAAGTAAATGGGAAAGTCATAGATTTTCTCTTAATTTAGATTTTCTTTTCTTAGAAATGAGACTGTAAAAATAGCAGAAAAATTCTTTAAATATGTTTCTTTCTACAAGTTGTTACTCAATTTTAAAGCCCTTGTTAGTGAACAAATCAGGGGCTGTTTATGTGACACCGTTTTCATCTAAAAACTTTGTATGTTTTAACTGTTCATTTACACGACAATAGTGCTTTGGGGGCCTGAAGACACAAACCTTTAAACACGGGATTCAAAGTGCAAGTTTTTGAAAAAGATATTGTTATCGTCTCTGTGTAAACTACACTATCGCCAATTTGTGAAAACGGTGAGGTCATGTAGATGCATATTACATGTTCAGTCTATAGTCAGTGTTTCTTTACAAAATGACATCGCCATCTACTGGCCTAGCATGAATAATACAACGTTTTTGTCGTCTTCGCATGATCTGTGTGAACGGGATCGTTTTGACAACGTTGTCGTCTGTAGGCTACGTGAAAAACACAAAGGAAAATTTTTCAGTTTTTAGTACATCATTGTCATGTAAACATACCATTCTTCTGAGTCATATCTTTTCACATTGAATCGATTGAACTGGTAACACTTTGCTTAACTACATTACATTAGTTAACATGAACTAATAATGAACTACAGCATTTATTATTATTTTTTGTTAATGTTAATTTCAACATTTACTAATACATTATTAAAATCAAAAGTGAGCATGCACAATGAACAGCTGTATTTGTATTAACTAACGTTAGAAAAGATTAACAAATACAGTAACAAATGTATTGCTCATGGTTAGTTCATCTCAGTTAATACATTAATATTAACAAATGAAACTATTGTAAAGTGTTGAACTAGATCACAAAACAACTGTAAATGATTTGTTCACAAACTGAATTAGCCTGAAAACTACTTGATTAGTTACATCATGACAACACTGTTAATATTTTGCTATTTAACATGCAAAAGGCTTCAGAGACTTTTACATAGAGACGTGAATCAATGAATCATATTTTTAACCCGATTCATTTATATGTAGGGTCTAAAACTGATTCACTAAAGTGAATCCATTTTCACATTGATTCGGCTATAGAGCTGCAACAAAGACGTTTTTGACTCTTGTTAATAAGGGAGAAAGTGCAACATGCAATATGGCGGAATAAGTCCCGCCTTCTAAGTAAAAGAGCCAATCACCAACTGGGGAAGTTGCGTCACTGCAGCTGCCATTAGAAGCTCTGGTTGCCATAGAAAAGTAGTGGTCAGTGTTCTGAGTATGACTGCACATGCGCATTGGCTGGTCCAGCCTGAAAAATTATTTTCAAAATATAGCTGTATTTTTTTCATGACTTGAGCATTTAAAAAACAAAATTCATGAGACAGCTGTTGTCATTTGTTTCAAATATAAAAAAATTAATCATAAGCTTTGGAGAATTTGATGTTTCCCCATTCAAAGAGATAGGAGTTCTACTTACATGACTGAAATAGCTGCCCGGGAGGCGTTTCAAAGATGGCCGCCGAGTGAAATGACTTGCCTGAAAGGGACATTGAAATATGACACTACAGAAAAACACTAAGAAAGTCTGTAAAAATACAGCCCAATGTACAGTGTTAATTTGAATTTGAAGTCAATGGATATGAATATGGAAGACAGCAGTGAAGTTAGTCAGTGCCTTCGGAGGATCCATTCTAATGTAGGAAGTCATCAAGGCACATCCAAATCCAATGTTAGCTTCACTTTCCTGTCTCCTGAGTTACCTTCATCTGATGGATTTTTGAAGGCAGCATAGATGTATCCTTCGCTGCCTTTGATATCCCACAATCCTCGCTTTCCATTCCGTGACAGTTGAGCTAAAAAACAAAGATGGCGTCTGAAAGTTGCGTCTGGTCAGTTTGTGTGTAAATGTAAGTTTTTGACCAACGTTTTCCACTTCTGATGTCATTGCTAGCAAGAAATTACTATTGTAGTAATTAAATATTTGCTTAATTCTCACCAAAGCTCTCTCTGTTTTGCTGTAGATTATTAAACCGTTATGTTTCCTTAGAAGTCTGTCTGAAATCAGTTTTATGAGGTGGATTTGTGCGCAAACTCTGCCTGCAAAGTCAATGCCTGATAAAGCAGCGAGACAAGTCAGCAGCCTAAGTTTTCGGAAGCAGGTATTACAGTGACAGCTCTACACAAGCAAAACTTGGAAAAACTGTGCAAGTAAAACTTTCCTCTCTTTCTCCTCATCCTTGTCTGCTTCCCACTTATCGCATGCGCACAAATTTGCTGGTTTCCATGGCACATCACCTTATAAATAAACAAGTATGCTGACTTCAGTATGACTTGCTACGTGCCATCTTTGTTATTGTTCTTTTGTGCATGGGTTGAGGATCGTAACCGGTTCACACTTGAATCTGATACTGGCCACATTTAAAAAATAATAATAATAATGGGAACAGCCAAACAAACAAAAATCAGATCTGAGCAATAAATCAGAATTGAGGCTTGCAGTGTGAACGGAGCCTTATAGAATCACACTCCATCTCCCCTACCAAAAATTAACCATGGTTTTATTATAGTAAAAGTGTAGTAACCATGTTTTTTTGTGTGTATGTGTGGATTGATTACCATTTGTATAACACAGTTTTACCACATATACCATGGTAAACTAGAGTTGAAATAGAAATAAAGTTGAAAAAGCATGAAAGCAAGGCTGTTTTGGGAAAGCTTCCCTGGCAGGTTTTTCTTTTTCTTGAGCAGGTGTGTATGTGTGGTGAAGAAAAGCAGTGCATTATGGAGGTAAAGCGTCTGGCATTCTGAACACTGTTCTCATTCTGTGTCACTGTTTCCAGGGGAACGCGGACAAAATGCCCAACCTCATTCTGCCCCATAATCCTTGCCATGTAAGTTGGGGCTCGGGTGAGTTTTTCCAGTGTTAAAAAAGGCAAAGCATTTTAAAGTTGACACCAGGTTCTGTATTGGTTTCCAATACCTCAGTTATTTCTGCAAGTACGCAACCTGCTTGCTCACAGATTGTTTGCATATTGAATCAGTTATGATTTATGCTTGATTTCTGTTTTTTAACGCAGGCTTGTTTTGTGAAACAAACATTCAAGGGAGACCCCATGCCGAAGTGTCTTGCTGTCAGCTGAACTGAAATAGCCCATGCCCAGGAGACAGAGCAGGTAGACAGTGGAAGCCTGCGGTGATCAAGGCAGACAGGGTCAGCGGGAAGCGGAGGAACAGGTCTGCCATGTCACTGACTAAAGTGCTTGCTTGGCAGTGGGAGAAATATAAATTAAGCATTTCCCAAACAAATGCCACTCAGATCGGCACACAAACACACCGACAAATGAGGCGAAATAAGATGCCCTTGCTAACTTGAACATGACTTCGAACACACTTTCATGCAATTTTGTACTTACCTTCTTGAGACACTGTTACATCTGGCGCCACCGTTGTGCATGTCAGACTTTACATTTGATTATCTACAATTTGATTTGCTCAGGGAAATCCACACTGTGAACAACATATTTTTTTATTCTTTAATAAGGATTGTGTACCTTTAGTATTATTATTCCTTTTTATATAACTTTTTTTTTTTTTTTAACTATCATGTATCACAAAACTAACATGTCTGTCTGGTATCACGGTTCGGTCCGATCCGTGATACCAGATAAGGAAATATAGTTATTTATTGGATGGAAAATTATAAAATATTTTATATAATTGTATTGCTTATTTTTTTATGAAAAAATACATCAACAATTTAGAACCATGTAAATAAAGGGAAATTACATAGAGCTATAAGCTGATGCAACTTTAGTTATTTAATGTGTAATTGTTATAATGATGACAGATTTTAAGTCATGGCAACTTGACATTTTAAGTTGAGTCAAGAAAATAGATTCAGACTAATTAAGTAAATACACTCAGCTTATAAAAAGCTATGCAAACTGTTCTCTTCATTTTTATTTAAATTTACAAACACCTAATGTTTAACAGCACACGGCCTCTTCATAAAAGCTAATGCATCATGCAGGTATCATCACGTTTTTTTTCCCTTCTTTTTTTTTTCCCAAACAGAGCAATGGGGAATTTGACTGGAGACATGAAGGAGCACGTTCTCATACCTCCTGTGATATAACTGCTGTTCCCCTCTTAATGAGTTGAGTGCTTTTTATTTTGGTTTTGTTCAGCAGGCTGCTAATTAAATTAAAATATGGAGATAACGGACAGAGAGTGGTAATTCAATTCAGGGTCCTTAAACTAAATCACATGAGTGACTATTTGCTAGAGAGGTACATTCAAGATTGAGTTAACACTGACTTCCGTAATTGTTTACTTAACAATTAAATTTTTCCTCATCGCTGAACAGTAGCAATATATCTTTTGTAAAGCTATAAAGCCATTTACATACTCGCTGCTAGAGCATGATTGCTTTGCACATTACTTATGATGCATTTGGCACGGGTCACAATTGTGAAGACTGGAAGATTACAGTAACTCGTAATGAAAATATATGTCATTTTGCCTGTCCTCATTCAAAATACGTCTCATACGGCTTTATTTTTTAAGAGATTTATGGATCTAACCAATGTTTGTAGTCAGTAGTCTAAATCAAAGTTGCTTTAGACAGCTCAAGTGTCAAGCTTTCAATACCCTTAATTGTATTTTAAATTATGCGGTTTGACACATCATACTGTACTTATACTGTCTAATAAGTTTCATTACAAACCATGATGTTTGACATTTTAGAACTCCAAAGTCAATAAAGGTTTATTAGTTCATTATTTCAGTGTCAAATCCCAGCCCACAAGTGCTTTATTTTATTTTTGTGTCTTTTTTTCCGGCTTTCCTTATGCTCTCCAAGGCTGAACTCCACAATGGTAAGATGTGTAAAAGCTCACCACAGTAATGAAAAACTCAGTACTCTGAGATGAACTCCTCTCTGAATTAATGACAACTATCGATACTTTTTCATGTCTGACTCACTCAATATTTTTTCTGGTTTTTATTTTACAACCGAACAAATGGTAAATCAAACACTTGTGCAAAATTATGATTTAATAGCAAGCAACAGTTCCACCACCAAAACAACATTGTTTGTCATATCCCTGTCCTGTGGGATCTATCTATCTATCTATCTATCTATCTATCTATCTATCTATCTATCTATCTATAACTGTAAAAAATTATCGTGATTTTAACGGTAAAAGACTGTAAAAATGCTACAGTGAAAAACTGTTAATTGGTTAACAGAAAGTTTCCGTACTATAT
The DNA here is from genome assembly GCF_963993115.1 of Abramis brama. Lineage (NCBI taxonomy): Eukaryota > Metazoa > Chordata > Actinopteri > Cypriniformes > Leuciscidae > Abramis > Abramis brama. The sequence goes on from NC_139982.1 coordinate 26,585,496, forward strand.
ACGGTAAATAACTGTGATAGATCTAATGGTACATTTAATGTAATTTTACTGTAAAATACTGTTAAATTTACAGTTTTTGAAAGTGAAAAAGAACAACTCATTGTATAATTTACAGTGAAAAAACGTAAATTGACATTCGCACAATTCCCTGCGTGACACTTCACATTTGATCTATTTTTGTTAAAATAACTATGTTTCTTCATAGTTTTCTTAGTTTGTTCTAATCAGTTATGTACATTAGGGTTTTATTTTACATTTAATGTTGTTAAATTAATGTTTATTGCATTTTTAAAATTTCATGTGTGTTACCTTGATGGTGTTTAATGTTTGTGTGAATGACACTGTGCATCTTCTATTATATTAGTGTTACATTTCTTGTGGAAAAGCTGCTTGTGATGAGCTTTGATTGATCATGTGACACTCATCACTGCTGTGATTGTTGGTTATCAGTGTATTATGGTACAAAACAGATATTAATACTTCAATAGGACATTAAATTCACATTATATCAGATAATTAATTACGGTTTATTACTGTAAATTTTAAGTTAAGTCTGTAAAACCAATAACGTTGCTACCGTATTTTTGACGGTAAAGTACTGGCAACCAAAGCTGCCGGTTTTTTACCGTAAAAATCACGGTTTAATTTTTTACAGTCTATCTATCTATCTATCCATCCATCCATCCATCCATCCATCCATCCATCCATCCATCCATCTATGTCTGTCATATATATATATATATATATATATATATATATATATTTTATTTTTATTTTTTTTTATTTTTTTTTTATTTTATTTACATTTTTCCAGTTGAAGTTTGCACTCTATTGTCAGCATCATTGGGGCATCAGATAAGCAGTCACATCATGAAAATGAGGCCGATAATTCAAGCTAAAAGACATTTCTTGTCCATCAGGTAATTTTCTGATTATGAGCACCAGATTTTTATCGCGCCTTCAGCAGCCCCCAAAAAGTAATTTAAGACTTTGAGTGAGAATTTAAGACTCTGTGTCGATTTTATGGGATTTTTAATATTGTGCCAAATGTCAGCCCCTCTTAGTCAAAGACAAACCATTTGGGAATGTAATGTCCTTTTCACGATGCCACTGCAGGGACAGGGTAAAAAATGGAAACGGCCAGTTAGCACTTCAAAAAGACGTCAAAGAAAAACTGTAAATACCAAACTAGACAGCAGCTAGATTCCCGAAACAAACTAATTAACTTTAACCAAACAGCTTAAAGGATTGGAAGTCGACAGTCTAGGTTAAAGACGGATCTGAGGGAGAGTGACCTTTCCAGTAATGACTCCACACTTCAGTGTCAGGGGACTGACATCCTTCGTGTCAGTGCGGTAGGAATGACACGTCCACACTTTTCTCGCACATCAATGAGAAATGGCAGGAGCTTGGAGAACGCTCCTCACTTCTGAGATTTAGACCATTCCACCACGACAAGCATCCGCTCTTCTAAAGCTCAGTGCGTATGTTTGGGGAAGTGTCACTGGATGTGCGAGGGTTCAATGTGGGGCTGTTTCCCACCAGAGAATAAGAAAAGTTGAAAGTTTATTTTTTTTTGTCGTTTGTTTATTTCTCATCTACATTAGTGGCTAACAGTAATGTCTGGCCCAGGAAAAATTACATTTTCAATCTTTATTAAAATCTAATTTAAAAAATGTAAAAGATTTTGTAAGCAGTTATAGTTGTGCTTGGGGTCAATTGTTTTAATTGTGGGGTCAATTGTTTTAATTGTGATAACGCGATTCATTTTTGGCCAGACTGTTATACAAAGAAATTATGAACACATGCAAAAACGAGAGAACCAACAATATATTTATAACTGATCATGTTGTAGTCAATATATGTTTTTTGTTTTGTTTTTTTTACTTGTAGTTGTAGTTTTTTTTTTTTTTTTTGCTAAATAATTTTGTTCTTCCCTCATATTTAAAATACTTCCCTCATATTTTGATGCTTTAAATTTAATCAAACTTGTAGAGTCATTAAAACAAATATCCCCTCCGGACATCACAGTGAAAATAAAGTCTACACACCTCTGCTAAACTGTTGGTTTTTGTGTATTATATTAGTATTGTCAGGTATAGTGGGTGTAGTAAAGAACATAACGATGGAGTAGCAAACAAAAAAGTCTTTAATTATATAATACAAATAAAGAAACACACAGGAGATCACTTTGAAAAGGTTTAGCAACACAACCACAAAAATCATAGATGATTAACACCGAACAAAGAACTGAGAGAACTGAAAGCTTAAATAAACAAAGGATGCTAATCAACAGAAACTGAAACAGGTGCGTAACACAATCAGTAACCAAGGAAACTAACTAGTGGCTGGAAAATTAGAACTAAGAGAACTAGAACCAGCCCAAAATAGAACATACACATGACAATAGACCTATAATAAATTACATAAATGTGTTACATGTTTTTCTTGTTCTTGTTCTGTTTCTTTTATAGACTGTTTCTCTGGAAAAAAAATTTTTTTTTAAATGTATCGCTCTTCTGTCTATCAAAATAGTGTCTCACTCAACAACAAAAAAAGGATCTGTGGTGTGTAATCTAATACAATTAAAAAATCTTTACACTGTGTGATGGGGAATTCTTTAAAAAAACACTAAACATATACCCTCAACCTGAATTTGCTTTTTATCACAACTAAATCATGCTTCCATCTGCTAGATAGAGCATCTGCAATTAATCATATTTGCTACAGACAGTGCTAAAGCGCTGCTGTCAGTGATCATTGCCCAAATCAAGGAATTTAAGTAAACATTCCAATATTTCTCATTACACAAACCCGCTGAAACATGGTTCCGGTGATTGTCCCTGTGGCTCAGCTAATGTAATTATATTTGAGTTACACAGCTATCACGGCTTGCTTAAAGACCTGTCATGTGGCTGGATGAAGATGGAGTGATATGTTTGTTTTGTACGCCAAGTTCACTATATGCCAGAATACACATGAAAATGAGCCTTTATTAGACTGTTTAGTTTGTGCATCACACATACAGTATGGTGCATATGTCATATAGACTACAATTACCATATCTAATGATGCTTTATTGTTATTTTTGGAGCTCAACTGTGTCCTATTCACTGCTATTGTATAGAAAAAGTTAGAACAACATGAAAGTGAGCATATGATAACAGTTTTCATTTTTCAATTGTCAAATGTTCCTCTTTGCGTTGTGATCGATTAGTAAATTGTGATATTTCATACATTTAGTCATTTGATCATTTCTTATCCACAATTAGACATTGTTATTCAAATAAATAGCAGCTTTTAAATGTGTGGTATTCTTAAGAAACGCCTTTATCGGCTCGACTTTCCTCCAGACCCCACAAGAAACCACGATCAATAGTGTTTTAATTGCAATCCAATGTGTTTGTCTTTCCATCCACACAGTCAACAGGACATTATTCATCACAGCTTCTTCAAAGATTGGTCTCCATCTTTCACTATCGGTAGATGGGGTTCAGGCATTTGTCCTTCCATTGAACTTCAGTCCACCGGGGCCCATGATAATGACACGAAACGATTGCGGTAAAACTAAATAACCTGATAAACTGATAAATGCTATGATTCAAACTAGTTATGATCCAATTTTCTCCTGCAGATGGTTGTTTAATGAAAGATTGGAATTGAATATATCCGCGCATTTGCTCGGGTGGTTATATTTGGGTGATTCCTCACTTAGGTGAACTTTTCTGTTCCCTAGTATTATTTTCAAAATGCTTTAAGATTTAGTCTACTTTTAGAGAAGATTGTAGCTTTACTATACACTTTCACATCTTTTTAATGGCAAGATCAAAAGGATAAACAATGCGGATTTATTTTTACAGCCATCTGTGATCATATTTACCAAGGGTGCCAATAATTCTGACCATTACTGTATATAACTTTTTGCATCTTTTTAATGACTTTTCCCCTCATTTTTAAGAACGTTTAAATGTTACATATGCAAACATTTCTATTTTTAGCGATTGTCTCCTCTCCAGAATTTTTAACGTTCCCCTCCATAATAAGTGAAAAGTGTTAAAATGAGGAGGTTTCAAATTTTCACTTAGAATTTTTTTTTTTTTTTCAGTGCTTTTGATATATGCATATCCGGTCCAGTTTTTTAAAACAAAGAAATGCTGTCATTACCTAGCATTTTAGAACGAGAGAAAATATTTTTAATCATGTAAATCTCTTCAGGCGAGGAAAGTCCTAGCTTAAACATCAGAAATGTCACTAATTTTAAGACTTTAGTATAGTATTTATTATTATAAATATTATTTGTATTAACTATATAAAGTTAAATATGTTATTCAACTTTTTCTCCAAAAAGAAAAAAAAATGTCATTACGACCACACGTGTATAACGTCCGTCATGCACGACTGATATTATACACGTAATCCTTATGACATTTTTTTCTTTTTTGAAGAAAAAGTTGAATAACCAATGGACTTTTTAATGTGTTAAAACATTCATTACATGACATAAAACATGAAACATGAAACAAGATTTTTCAGTAGTTCAAGTCTCTCTAATTAAAGATCCACCCATTTACTTTATGTTTGCGGTTTAGTATTCAAAAGCACAAATCCTTGGCATTCGCAGCCATTTGTGCTCATCAGACCAAGTTCGCTCGTCTTTTCAGACCTTCCTTAAATGGAGGGTCTCTGTCGCTAACTCTACATAATTAGCAATTAACACGAGAAGGCAGCTTGCAACTAAACCGGAGTTATAGCTCCCATTTACACAGAGAGGCACTCAAGGTGATTAGTATTCACTTTGTTTCGTCTGACTTGAGAGCGCTGAACCTAGGCTTTATTTCCTTGATTCCTATTCACTTTTGGCACTCCTTCCCTGCCCCAGATTTGTGCCATAATAAATTTGCTCTCAACCCCCAATATTACAAGTTTCAATTCCTCTGTGCTATTAATTAGTTTCTTTTAATGTTCCCAACCCTCCATTTGTCTCTATTTTGCCACCCGGCTCTCAAACAACATTAGGTCTAGAAGTGAATATTATAAATTACACAAAGGGCATGAGAAAATGAAATATCTGCATGGACTTTAACGGGGGTTTTAGCATGAGTGTGTGGTCCATAGCATAACCAGACCTGCATGGTAAATGGTATTGATCACTTGCGTTCCCCCTAAAGCATACAGAACAAATAGCTTCAGATGGGAAAATATGTCACAAGTAATCACTTTGCCATTAGTCGTTTTACTGCTAGGACGTTGATCATCAGCAATTATAATGAGATAATTAATTTTGCTCCTTAATCACAGGCAAATTATAGAGTATAGCGATTGATGATTTTATTGAACAATGCGTCTTGCTTCAACGACGACTTCAGAATTTTGCATATTGTTTCAATGCAGTGGCAAATTGCTTGTGACAATTATGCCAACTTTGCCTGAAAATATATCAAAATTCAACATGTAATGGAAAAATCCAGTTTTCAGGCTTTAGATATGTTTTAATTGACATTCGCCTTTGGAAGTATGAGATATTTATCAACCCTACAGATATGATTTCACTTGAATTCTCAATATAAACTGGATTTTGATTCATAAAAATGGTAAAATGTTCAAAGGCAAATCAAATCAAATCAAATCAAATCAAAGCAATCTAGGTATAAAAGACAGTGCTGATAAAAGTCTGAAAAGAACGATTTGGTTGCAAGAGTGTGGATGCTTGAAACATTTTATCAGTATGCATGGACAATGGTATGTCATTAGGATTGCTGTTGTTAGGTTTAAGTTTTAAAAGGAAGAGAAACTACCATTATAAGGTGAGCCCAGCATACTAGCTGTCAGCAGAGGTGCATTTTCCCTTTATTACATGACATATATATGTACTCTTAATCTAAGGGAATCTCTTTGGAACATCACAGTAGGATCTTACTCTAAAAGGGATCATTCTGAAAATGTTTGTCATCTCAAGGACAAAACAGCAAACCTACAGTAAAAACAAATTTACAAAGCATTGGGAACTCCTGGGCTCTAAATGCTTCCCATAGAGCATCCGTCACTGCCACCTCTGTCTATATCCATATGTTTCAGTGGAATCTCCCGAATGTTTTGCCAGAGATAAATTAGCTGCTCAGAGAAAGATACATTGATTGCCTCATGGGTTTTCCGAGTCCTGAAACATAAAACACAAAATATAAAATGCTTTCTTTCTCAGGAAAAGGGTGAAGTACCTGTATATACTGTATATATACAAGCTATATATACTTTTTGTAGTAGCAATTAAAGTCCATGCTTTCACAACCTGAAGCCAAACCCTTTTACTTCTGATTTCCATGTATTAATAATCATCTTCTTAAAGCACTTTTGGCTGCTCTAAGAACATAAAAACATTCCTCCAGGTGTCCAACAGTGAATTTAATTTAATTGGCCCAAACCATAAATTGACATCTGGCTGTAATGTATCATAGATGCAAGAAGCTTAAGGACAGCCAGTTCAGCCTCTGTGGTAAATGCAGTTCTGCACATAAAGTCAGGGCAGTGACAGGTTTCTCTTGCGTCAAGGCAAGAACTTTGGTGGCTCTCTTCCCCGGTGCATTAGAAGTTCCGACATGTGCTGACTCTGGCACGGCGCTATCGATTGTTATTCAACTTTTTCTCCAAAAAGAAAAAAAAATGTCATTACGACCACACGTGTATAACGTCCGTCATGCACGACTGATATTATACACATGTAATCCTTATGACATTTTTTTTCTTTTTTGAAGAAAAAGTTGAATAACCAATCGACTTTTTAATGTGTTAAAACATTCATTACATGACATAAAACATGAAACATGAAACAAGATTTTTCAGTAGTTCAAGTCTCTCTAATTAAAGATCCACCCATTTACTTTATATTTGCGGTTTAGTATTCAAAAGCACAAATCCTTGGCATTCTCTGTGGTAAATGCAGTTCTGCACATAAAGTCAGGGCAGTGACAGGTTTCTTTTGCATCAAGGCAAGAACTTTGGTGGCTCTCTTCCCCGGTGCATTAGAAGTTCCGACATGTGCTGACTCTGGCACGGCGCTATCGATTCGCTGAGCAACAGAATTGAGTCTTAGACGCAGGCCTCAGGGGGGTTGGCAAAGTAATCCTGGAAAACTGGGTTTCTGTGAAAATCGAATCATTTGCATATTGAATTGGGTAATGAGTTTTTGGAGGCGTCGTCCTCTAAATGACAGGAGTCCTGTGAAGGGGGCTAGAGGATAAGCCCTGGCCTGTTAATCCACTAATGTAATGATCTCCGTGTCACCTCCAACATTGCAGGGTCAAGTCAACATGCATTTATGTAATACAGAACTATTGATGCTAGCTCCTGCAGCCTTTCAATAGATTATTGTTACTTTTGATTGCATATTTAGTACCGATGTTCAATCTGGCAGGCGAAAAACTTTAAAATGGCAATTTGTTGGTGCTGAAAGATGGACATCATTTCTTATGAAAATCATACACATTTTTCCCTGATTTGAAGTTCTCATCATCTAAGCCAGGGGTCACCAAACTCGGTCCTGGAGGGCCACTGTCCTGCAGAGTTTAGCTCCAACCCCAATTAAACACACCTGAACCAGCTAATCAAGGTCTCAATAGGCATACTAGAAACTTTCAGGCAGGTGTGTTGGACCTGGTTGGAGCTAAACTCTGCAGGACAGCGGCCCTCCAGGTCCGAGTTTGGTGACCCCTGATCTAAGCAGTGACCTCTGACATCCAAGAGTCAAAATCTTGTATTTTTGATAGAGACTGCTCTTTATGTACTTGTGCTTGTGTGTCTCAGTAGCTATGTTTCCATCCACATATTTTTATGCAAATTGTAGGACAGGTATGCTTCACCCATTCTCTATCCCCAACTCCTCCTTATGCAAGCTTGTGATAGTTAAGTTGCTTGTTCACAGAGATATATCTATTCAGCTCATTGTTGCTCAACCTTGTGCAAACCCATTACTTGTATTACTACCGTGTGGATTTATGTAACTGTTGCTTATTAATTTTCTGGTTAATTGCCTTAGGAGTCGGGGGGTTCAAACCTCAGCGAGTGCTGGTGGACAGCTTGGAAGCTAAACCCTTCAGAGCAAAGCCTGCAGCCAATAAACTATAGTTTAGAGCCTCTACAACTAACCTTAATCTAACAGAGTGATCCTGACTGAACTATAATTAAACTATTTATAGGTTGAACATTTGAATCCAGAACTGAGCGCCCATGAACAAAGATGGCAGGCTTCAAATCACATACTTCCAGCCATATGATAGCTTTTCTTCAGGTATTGTAGAGCTTCTTGGTTTAAAAGTCATTGTTTTTTGCACTTTTATTTTACACATTTCATGGGCCCTATCATACACCCAGCGCAATGCAGCGCCAGGCGCGAGGCAAGTGTTTTTTTGCTAGTTTCAGCCCGACGCAGTTATCATTTTCAAGTCTTGCGCCAAGTTGTTTAAATAGCAAATGCATTTGCGCCCATTTGTGCGCCCATGGGTATGCAGGTCTGAAAATGAGGTGTGTTCAGGAGCATTGTTGGTGTGTTGCTATTTTGAGGCAACAGAAATAGACTGTGCCATTGACCAACAAAAACCCGGTCTTAAGTCAATGGCGCAATATTTTTTAATGTGCGCCTATAGGCGGGTCCACAATGCGCGCACACTCTGTTTATTACACACACAGGGACGTGCAGCAGCACACAAACATGTCAAATGTAAAAAATAAAAGGATTACAATGTAAAAGATTAATATTGTGTACATAAAGATATGGTGGAATCCGGCTTGTCCCGTAGATGGTCTGCTTGAGCTTTAACCTTGGGCACGAGCATATCCGTTTGCTCTCTGGAGTCGCATTCTTCAGTCTTTCCACTTGCAAATTTCCGCCATGTAAATAGCGAATCCGCCATGGTGCGAGCACGAAACACACCCATTACTCATTAAGAGAAAAGGGACAACCCTTTTAGATCATGTGCCGGGGGTGCCGACCGTTTTTTCCATCATTAAACTAGCAAAAGTGGATTCGGACACACCCTAAGTGCACTGGCGCCGGTCGCTTCAGACCATGTGCTTAGATTATTAAAATAGGGCCCCATATGTGCAAACATCATAAATTGACTTCTGATTTGATCTGAAGTGGCACTTGCTCTGAAAATTTTGAGACGCTCCAAATGACACATTCATTAATAAACTCTCTACCATATTTCTCTCTACCAATGCCACTGAACAGAAGCTCTGATGTCTTCACTCTGAAGTCAGGTTTTCTGAAAAAGTTACGGATAGCTTTCACTATTCACACAAAGGCTGACTTTCAATAGATTTTATGCCTGTGGTCTGTGAGGGTCAGTTCATATTTCTCCATATAAGAAAATCTATGGGAAGGCATATTAGAATACAGCGAAAAGCTTCTGTCCATTTGTCTTCTCCCATCGCCTGACATGGAATAAAAAACACCATGAAAGGAATGGATCATCTATTAAATCTAAAGAAAGTTAAAAATAAAAAAAAAGTGGAAGAATCAAAGCAAATTGCCCTTTGAAGGCTTTGTGTTCAAAACAGATTTTCCAGAGCTTGTCAAAGATGACTTTCCCACGTCCGACACAGGGCCGTGACCCCCCACTGCAATGTTTTGAAAGAGTTGTTATTTCCGACGTTACAAGTGGCAGGGACTGTCACTGTGATCGATGCCACCCTCTGACCAGATTGTGTGCTCAATGTCCATAGGGCCCTCCTGCTGAAGTGAAAGACCTGAGCGCTTGTGTCGCCCCCACCTCCAGCGTTTGACATTTGTATCCCTGTACTTTCCAAATATGCATCTTTTTTTTCAGGCCACAGCGTGCCCCAACAAACTCTGAGGATAAGCTCACGAGGGGGAATTATCTTTGAATAATAAATCGTCTCTGTGTATAAGCGGTGAGCGTTTCTCATTTTTTACTTTCTCAGGATCATTGTTTAGCTTCACACCCCCTGCAAAAATAAAAATGCGTGGGCATTTGTTGACTCAACTGAACTTGGTGTTCTGCAAAGTACTGATGTTCCATCCCGGTTAAAATTAGAAACAAAAGTGGGAGGAAAATACGAAGTTGACAACTAAAATGAAACTGTGACCTCACAGAGGCTTCTGGGAGATTGAAGAGCCAGACATCGGGCATGACAGGCCTCATCTGGACATGCCTTGACCCAAAGGTGAGACAGTTGTGAGTCAGATGAATCTGTTAGTGGCTTTGTAGTTGAAAGTGCATAACAAAAACAGAAAATATGCAATTTTAACCCCTGAACTTTCTGTGGCCAAGAGCCTGTTCCTACTCCATATTCAAGTTCTTATCGATGTCCTAAAGGGATGGTTGAACCATGTTTTTTTTTTATCATATTATATCATTTTTGTTTTTTTGTTTTTCAGTAGTCCAAAAATTCACATTCAGCCATGATATATACCAGACTCAATGTTATAGTTCAGTCTCTAGAGGGCGCAGGCTGACAGGTCCTTCACATGTAATCTGAAAGCAGTTGCATCATTATCACATGACACAAGCTGATTGGCCTCTGCTGATCATGCAGCCAATGAGATTGCTTGCTCAACGAATATATAGTCTGGTTCAGTGTTTGCTGTAAGCTGGTCCTGACGCTTTACTCTGAACCCCTCTACCTCCCCCAGCTCCACCTGCCTAGATCTGCTACAGGATTTATGTATGTTTATTTATGCAGCAGCTGCATATCTTACATGCTCACAGCAGCATGTATTTATTTATGGTTTCTTATTTTTTTATTCAACAAGAAAATAATAATGCGAATTTAATTTGACATAGAGTGAGTACATTATTTCTTTAATGCACAACTCATATGCAGATTTAGGGTTAGGATTTGTTTCTTACTATACTTTGAAGAGAGCACTTATGATATTGGTGCTTATCTGCCAAGCTACAAACTCCAGCCAAAGAATCTCAAATCAGACTTCCCTAACATTGAGCCAGGTATAATTCTTAAATATTTAATTGCACTAATGATGATTACAATTATGATAATCACTGCAATAAATACCCTTAAAGGTGGAAACTGAATGCAACATGCCTGTCCATGTACTACATCAGCTTTCAGATGCACATTATAACGCTTAACAATTCCTAAACAGGTCGCTTGCCAGAATATGTCTGGTTTGATGAATAGTTACCAGGTGTTTCCTACTCTTACAGACAGCCATTAATCTGTTCGCTCAAGAGCAGGAGACACAATGTGTGTACAGTGAGCGATGCCATTCCTCATAATTATTCATTCACGTCTCTTTCTGATCCCTGATGATTGTAATGTGTCTTTTTTCAGGCCCTCGGGAGACTGTCGGAACATCCATTAACACACCAAAAGAGTTGGGAGACAAATATCCAAAGTCATTCCGGCTAACAACTTTTCAGCAAAGGTGAAAGAGTGAGACGGAGGAGAAAGAGAAAGAAAGCGAGTGAGCGAGCATCTCTTTGTCATGGTAATTGTTAACAGCGAACGAGGAGGGAGCCTCAGGTGGCCATGCCAACTTAATATCCAGCGACTTTGATTTATTGCCAGATAATCACTCCTATAATCCTCTATAAAAGATTGGATTATTTTTGCCACCTGGCCTCTCTATGTTTATTTAACGAGACACCGTGATCAGATCAATGATGTCAAGAAGAATGGCACGTCTCCATGAACTTTGAAACTGCAAAGCCTTCCAAGTGATGTCTTCGATTGAGTCTTTGTTATATTGCATTATGGATGGCTTTTATTATACATAAATCTCACCATAATCTAAAATGATAGCTTGGATGATGACAGAGTCTTTCTGAATTGTGAATTTTCCTGCTTTTTTCTTTGTACAGTGGTCCCTAATGACAGAAAAGCCCTTGATAAATTCGGCAGTACAGTGAAGGATAACTTCGAAAGTAATTTATGCATCGACCGGAACAGAATGTTTTTATCAGATTGATTATAGTGATTTCTGTATTGCATTTTTATAATAATCTGTGCAAATAGACAGACGGCAACAAACTAAATGAGCTGTCATTCAAGCGTGAAAATTAAGACTGCGTGAGATCCTAATATACTAGTTTGTTTCCTTTCAAGTGAGTTACACAGACTGAATATGTAAAGAATATCTACGCTTTTATTATTCAGACCGTGTCTTGGTACAATCTCAGACTGGTGTCCTTTTTAACAAGTTAATGCATTTAGAAAAAAAAACATTACATTCCCTTTTTAATGATATGTTATCTTCTTTAATAGGATTTGTGGAGGGTTGCATTTGCATAATGCATTATTACCCAACAAGATGGCCGTCGACGGTGAGATATAGATCTCAGCCACACACACACCATTTCTCAGGTCCACACTTTATTATCCTAGATTTATTCAGCACGAGAGTCCGAGGTACATGGCTTCACAGCCAATGTTCTGGGAGGTTGAAGTAAATGGAAATAGGCATCTTACTTAATTAAGAAAGGCTTCGTGTCCTGCTCGATAAAAAGGGTCTGGAGTTATGGCAGTCATCATAGGGCCCCATAGAGTGAATAATTGGATGTTTTAGGCCGAAAAAATAAATGATCTAGAAAATCCTCTCTCGCTGAGCCAATAGAACTAATTAAAAATGAGGCCGATATCGTGCACTTGCACAAGGGGCGGATGTACGGCTCCCAGATCGTTCCTTGATTAGCACCGCAACTAATTCCAAACAGATGAATTCACTGTATCGGTTCTATATTCCATGTGCGCGCTTAATTTTATTTGCTATACTTTCAATGAAGATGGAACAAAATAGGGCCTGAGAATCCTAAAAGTGGCCCTATTATACCCTTTTACATTTTCAACTTTCTTTAGTGTGTAATGTCGCTATATGAGCATGAAAAAGGTCTGCAAATGGAGTTATTCTCTATATCAGTAAAGCACTGTTTCTGAACTCCCTGAAACATTTCGATTGTAGTCTTAAATTTTCTTCTGGGAATGAACACGTCACAACATTCCTCATTTATATAATTCCTGCCCAAGGCATATGCAAAATAAAGGGGACGAGGCCTGGTTGAGTTGCGTTAGTAGTTTGTTGAAACTCACGGTTATGGTAAGGGGTCTGCCATTTACAAACACGCTTAAAGGGGTTGACCAATTACAACACACTGGTCCAGCCAACCAATCAGAGCACATTGAGCTTTTTGAAAGGAGGGGCAGGACAGGAGACAGGACAGGAGACAGGACAGGAGACAGGACAGGAGACAGGACAGGAGACAGGACAGACCATAGATATAATATAAAGGCTAGATGTCTCGTGTGCGCTGCTGGCTAATGGAGGTCGACGTCCGCACACGGCGGCCATCTTACCACAGTGTGCTCACTCACTCGTAACATGGTGCATGTACTTTTAAATAACCATAACTTGCTAAATTTTCTACTGATTTTCAAACGGTTTGGTTTGTTATAAACGTCAGAGATGGAGCTATGACACTGCATACATATGAATAATTATAACATACATGTTCAAGCATTCAGAATTATAGCCACGTTAATAACGTTTGTAAGAAACCAAACCGTTTGTAAATCCGTCAAGATTTCAGCGAGATAAGAGGATTTGTGTGCGTGCTGATCACTCACCTTAATTCACAGCTTCACTGTGTTAAGATGGCCACCGGTGATGCCAGAAGTGACTCCGCCTTAAGACATCTAGCCTTTATATGATATCTATGGGACAGACTGGGAAGAGAAGTGCCGCAACAATGTAAAATATGTGAAAAAGTTTTTTTTAACATTCAAGCATGAAAACCTATTCTAGTAGACCCCAAAAACAAAGACTTTTTAAAAAAAGGGCAAAAAATAGGCCCCCTTTAAAAAAGATTAAGCCATTTTTATTCTTTTCAACAAATGATCAGTCAAAGAGAAGTGTTCAAACTAAATGTACGGTTCTATTACTGTATATAACCCTGTTTCTAAAATTTGGGACATGTTTAAATATAATTTAAATCCCGATTTTTTTGTGATTTCTAGCAATACATTTTAAATTGTAACATTTATTAAATACATAAATATTGTAAAAACTATGTTAGAATAACAGGGTTGAAATTTTTTGCTTAAATTAAGTTGTCACTCCGTAGCGGCTATCTAGTTTGGGACCAAATGTTTGTTTATAGTCATTGATAAACTTTTTTTTTTTTTCTTTAAATTAAAGGAAAAAACAGGGTTGAATGGTTGAACTTGGCGAATACAGGCAACATTGCAATTTATAAAAAAAAATTAAAAAATGTCTTCCCATCAGGCCAAATTATGTCACTTGTCAGTTTCAAGGAATTTTTAGGTTTGTGAGCAAAATGTGGGACACACAGCTAAATATTAAATTTTAATTATAGAATTAGATAATAATATTATTGCTGCAAATCAAAAATTAAATTCAACATTATTTTATGATGTATATTAAATATTATATTAAATTATGATTATACATACAGTAAATACAGTCGAGTTAGTACCAACCATTTACCAGTAGCATACAAATATTTAATGTGTTTAACCTTTAAATGCATAAATGTTTTGCCAAACTATTACATATTTTGGTCTTTAGCGACTTGAATCTATATCTAACATGGATGGATCTTTACCTGTCACGATAACTCTCCTGATATTGGAGTGACAGATACAGAAGAATAAAATAAAGCATTTTGTTACCTTTTGGTGCTTGGAAGGGTTCAGTTTGAACAGATGTTTTATACCATCATCACTGTATTTGTCAGAGCTCATTTCCAAGTACATTCAGCATCTGGCTCATATTTGTGATCTCAAACATATTCTCAAACTATCATTTTCAACATCTTCAGAATCAATATTTTGATCGCTGACTATCAAGTGATAGTGACACTAATATTTGATTGCGTTCAGTATTTGCTCTGCAGTAAATCGCTGAGCCATTTCAAGTTTTGCTGATGATACTTCCTATTCTTTTGTTTTCTGCCTGCGGTAACTGTGAGTGAAACGTCACTTCATCATTGTGTAACAGAATTGCACTTCTTCAGTGATCAAAGATTAAATTATTGTTGTGCAGAGAAAATATACTTGCACAGTTACACACCTCAGGTCGTTAGCGACCCGATACAATTTTTACAAAAAATGATTAGGAAAACAGGCATTCTTTTATAAAAAAATAAAATAAAAAATTCTTGTTATATTGTTTATAATGAATTGATTGAGGAATACTAAGAAGGCTGATGTCTAACTTTAAAAATTTAACGAGAAGGAGGGTAGTGAATGACATCCCGGGTCAGTAAAACCTGAGTTATGTGTTTAAGGGTTAAAACCATTTTTCACGCTATAGGTATATAATCCTCTAATGCAACAAAAACAGAGGAATTGTGTCTTTAATGCTTAAAAACAATGAATGGGACACCAAAGTGCATCATATCTATGAAAAGTACCACTTAACACACAGTCTGCAATTATACACTATTTCAGGCATAAACTTCTTAAAGTACACATCCTCTTCTTCCTTCCCTTTTTGTGTTTGTGCGTTTGTTCCTCTATGACTGACATGAGAAAAACAAGAAAATGATGGGTATTCTGAGGGCGTAGCTATTTTTGATTCAGAGCTGAACTGCTAACTGTTAATGCTGCCGACTACCCCTCATCATTGGCGGTTTATATTGGGCCATGCACATTAGCTGAAAATGAAGGTGTCAGGTCCGGGGCACCGTGAAATGCCAAATTACAGTGACATCTTTCAGGTTATCGAGTACATTAGCATTTCCTCTTGAAACAACATGGAAAACACAGCATATCCGGAATGAGGAAACAGCGCAGAGGTAGATGCGGCCGCACCATTTTGGGGTTTGTTATTCAGTGCGCTTGTCGCACCCAGTTTAGTGTCATTTATGTAAGGGTGAAAGATCCTTTTGTGCCCCTTCTAGTAGGCCCAGGTGTGAAATCGCTGATATAGAGGCGATCATGGAATTGCACCTGGTTAATGCTATCTGTGATTGATTTCTCCAGTGCCACCCATGTCTGTAGAATTGGATTTCTGAGCTCTTGCTGATGTAGATCCCGATTCGGCGAGAAAGTCTAATCTCGCCGGCAGTGTGTGTCAGCAAAGCCTTTTTGTCGAACGTGTTCATTGCGAGGGAAAGAGATGAGGTGCGGCTTTGAGATGGAGACCTTATAGCCTCTCCAAATGAAGCACAAGTTCGAACAAAATAGCCGTAGTGTGGCTGCCTGTGTTGTTAACACCACATCAATGTGTAGTCTGTGCAGTAGCAAACAAATTACTAATAACTTCTTTAGATTGGAGATTTTAAAGGGGTCATATAATGCCATTTTTGTACAAGCTAATATGAATCTTTAGGGTCTAAATTAAAAGTTTGTAATATACTTTAATTAAAAATTCTCATTAGTATTGTAAGAAAACACTCATTTTACCTTGTCAAAAACAACTCTGTTTTCAGCACGCCATTTAAGTGCATGTGTCTTTAAATGATAATGAGCTTTGCTCACCCCACCCTCTGTTCTGGGCATACACAGTTTTTAATAATAACACAATAACCATAACACGTTGTTCAATATAAACGTGGGAATATGAATTATATTGAGAATGTCGTACATAGAAAACATGCCGTAATGTACCCTGAGTGTAAAAATAGCTGCATTCATCGTGAAGCGTGCTAGCGATTTGCAAAGATTAATATAAATATTAATATAAAGGTTAATAAAATGTTACACTCACTTCTTCTGGAGGTGCAGCTTTATAACGTTACTGACCCTCGTTTGTAAAGCAGTCTGGTGTGTGAAATGATTCGCGCAAACATGAAAGCATTGACACTGATCGTGGGGAATATTCCTTTCGAAAACAAAACTCAGCCACTGCGTCTTCAGCGGTTCGGATTTAGGAACATCAAAATGACTGCTGTGTTCCTTATTACACCCAAGAACAGAACACCACAATCGCTTAGACGCCATTCTGCTCATAGACAGTGCTTCAGCGTATCAACAATGAAGCGCGGACTATGATGACAGACAGCTCGCTCACGAGCGAGGGCGGTTCTGTGTTGAAACGCTGCTGTCAATCAACAATCGTGGGAGGGGCGTCCGATCGTGTGACGTCACTAGGTCGAACGGCTTGATTTGAGAGAGGGGAAAACATATAAGAAGATTTAAAAAAAAAACACTGGATGGATTTTTATCATTTTATGATGGTTGTGTACAGGCCCCTTTAACTTAATATGACTATAGAATGGGCATTTAAATTATCTGATCACACAAAGTTAGGAGCAATATTGGGTTTTCTTATTTAATTAATGAACCTGTAATGTGAACTGACTATTGCAAGTTTAATATTATGTGGTTAAATTACAACATGCATTGTGAATACAGAGGTTCATTTAATTTTTTTTTTAAGTAATCTAAAAGTAATCAAAAAGTAATCCGATTACATTACCTAAAATGAGTAATCTAGATTATGTTACTAATACTAACTACAATTTCCGTCATGTAATTTGTAATCAGTAACGGACTACAATTTGCAAGTATAATCTGCCAAGCACTGTTCGCATCAAAATAAGTTAAGCCATTTTAAAACTTTTTTTTTTTTTAAGTTATATGAGGTTCAACTATTTTTTCAAGTCAGTTTAATGTAATTTGAAATGACATACTAAGAAATGACTAAGTTGATTGTACTAAAAATATTTTTTTTTAAATCAACTTAGAAATGACTAAGTCGATTGTACTAAAAAAAAATGTTTACAGTGTAGTGCATTAAACAGTATGATTTCAGAATTATGTCTACGTATGTAACATTAATATGTACATTTTTGTATGTTTGGATATATGCGTACGTGTAACCAACATAGATATACTGACAACATCTACAATGTAAAAGTACTTGCATAGGCACAGTTTTTGAAGTGGAACAATCTTCACAAATCCTTATATTATATTTTAAGTTATATTTTAAGTTATATTATAAGTTATTTTTATTATTACATAGAAAAGTTTGAGGCTCTGACAACCATACTAAAAGCATAATAGGCAGATAGGTACAGCATGTACAGTGGCAATTTTAGCATTTTAACTTTTTTTTCTTGTTTAAAAACTTGACTGCGGCCAGAAAAATCACAGAGATCAAAATTAAATCATTATACTATAATGTCAAATTAGGTGAGTATATTTAAAATTGGATGACATTGAACATTTAATTAAATACATTAAATACAGTTAAATCAACATTTTAATTCTATTAATTCAATATTCTATGAACCTAAAGGGATTTAGAATTTATTTATTTTTACGTTTGTAAAGTTGTTAAAAATGATTTTTAAGATGTTTCAATATGCCAATAATGTACATATTGTTGCGCAAATAAATCACACTTTACATGAAAATACCTACAATTACTAAGTAATGAGATCCCTTGAAGCCATGCAGTCTTATAAATAAAGAGTAATATGATTATTATGATAACCTAGTGGCTTTGAAAAGTATGAATGGTATCAATGCCTTAGTCTCTGTTTTTTTGTTTTATATATATATATATATATATATATATATATATATATATATAAATTGACTAGATGTCAAACTAGTCTAGGTTTCAAACATTCAAATGCATTTTTCTGCTCGGTTCTGTTATCACAACATCCATAGAGTTAAGGAAACTCCAAATACAAATCAGACATCTCTCATCCCTTGTACATTTCTCTGTCTTCGTGTGATTGAGTTTAGAAAATTCTTTTTGACAGTCAGATAGTCAGTGCGATAAATACATTTCAATGTAAGATTTAGAAACTCATTCAGTCTTGGTTCAAAGTTGTCAAACTAAATAAGAGAAAATGGTCTTCATGCATGTAATAGTAACGATTTTCTGTCAGTTACGATAGATGAAAAACCAACCACCCAGTAACCTCTGACGACAAGTTACACATCTAGAACAAAACGAAATATGTTTACCTGCTATGAGTGTAATATTCCATCAGATCCTGGGGTAATTGCTTGAAATGACACTGATGCTGCATAACCTTTATGAAAATAACTTTTAAATTTCAGCAGGCTGTTATTCCTAAAAGCTGTACTTTTGAAACGCTTTAACTGAACCTGAAAATCTATCTGTGAATAATTTGTTCATCATAAGCCTGTAACATTTCTGTGTGACTCCCTTGAAATCCTTCATTATCATTCATAATTCATGAAACCCTTCATAAACATTCATATTTCAGATCTCCTGGTTCGATAAAAACTTTATTCATATTTTAACCATTTACATTTTACTTTCACATTTGGAGCAAAATTTGTTCAAATGTATTATTTAATTGTATGTTTGGTCACAAAACCTGTGTTGGACTAATCCAATTCTGTTGTGATTGTGCTGAATTTCTTTAAACTGCAATTCATTGAATTCCTCTTCCCATCATTCCAGTTCAACATCCTGTGGGATGTGGCTGATTTGATTACAATTCCTGGTTCGGTGAAATCAAAAGGGGGCCCATTTTTTATTTTTGTTAAATAACATCACCCTTCTGGTGAAAATCAAGCTTTTAATGTCGTTTATATGTCTATGTGGTGTTTTTAATATGCTAAGACAGACCATGACAATGCATGTCAACACCATTGCTGAGTATTTTCTCCTTAAAACTGCAGTGAACCAAAGACGCGGTTTGAAATCGCTGGTGTTTCTGACGTCACAAACTACCTTGTAACCAATCATGCCAACGTGTGATCATCAACAAGTGGAGTGCTAGTGTGAGTGAGTGGAGGCGGGGCTAATTTACATATAGAATCACGTATACTAAATGAGGCAAGGGTGTAGAGTTTCATTCAAGCTATTATAAGGCATGAAGATTTTTTTTTCAAGGAAAAAACGTTTAAATATGTCAGTTTGGTGATCAAAGATGAGTTTTAACGGAATACAATTATTGACTACAGGGGGACTTTAATGTTAAAATTCTTTCTCCTTGTTAATATGCAGAGAAACCTATGAGTAAGCTATTTTTTTTAGGTCTATTCGCCTGAAAGTGTAAACACTGTGGTGTTTTCAAAACATTGTGTTGTTTATTTGACTATCCCGACCAGCAACGATGGCTCAACCAATTGCATGAGTGTGGGGCGGGGCTATCGGTTTGGCCAACCATTGGCAGACAGGCAGCAAATGTTCTGGAAACTTGCTTGAAAAGAGTCAGTATTTTTGATTTTCTTTTTTGTGATACTAGTGGTGCAGAAATTGCTTCACCTTTGTGAAACAGGAAAAAGGTGAAACCAGATTAGTATTCTAATAAATTCACACTTTCTTTCAGATGCTGGTTGTGGTTGTTTGATGGAGATGGAGAACACTTCCCCATCCTTTCCTTGCGATCACCAAGGACCAGTCTGACCTCTCTTTCGCAAAACAATCGATTAGACAGCAAGGCGGTGTGTAGAGAGTGGGAAAATTAACTTCATAATTTTCCTTCACAGCTGCACGTCGTGACCTACACCTCTCCTCGTTGCTCCTAATAGATGCACATGCTCTTCAGCCCTTCGACTTCTCCCTTCACCACACTTATCAAACAAAGGCCTTCTATTTCTTCCCAGGCCCTAATGATGTACTACTCCAGCAGCTTGTGTGGCCAGAATTTCAATTCCAGCCCCGTCGCAGACATCTTCTGAGGCAGAGCGGAGCACAAACGAGGGTTGTGTCCATCCGAGGGTGCGAATTATACACATCTCTTATCAAAATAAGGGATTCGGCCATGACAGGCCCACTCGCTTTGATGCCGCAGAGAGGCTTCGCCGCACACTCCAGCGTAATTGTTCACTTTGAATAATAGCTTAGTGATGTTTACGGCTCAGATCTCGGAAAAGTCAGCGCGTGAGAGAGGAAATCTGAATTGGAGGCTTGCTCGTTTGAAGAACTTGTAAACAAGGCTCGGGGTCTAAGATGGATATCTGTTAAATGATCTCCTCTGTTTTGGCCCTTGTAGTGGTTTTATCAGTGCATCTTATCAATCTCAGCAGATGTCGATCAAACGGGCGTTTCGATGACAGATCCCTGGATGCTTGAAGGATTTGGGGTTATGCTTTTGAGGTATTTTCCGTCGCTGAATCAGGAACACATCCCGGAGCTGCGTTTGGAAAAGCAGATGGTGTTGTTGATAGCGTGTCAGAAATATCCTTTGTCATTTATGCACAACCTTCAAAGTCATGCAAAACACCCTCCACCCATTGCTTTCGAGCTCTTATTTTCTTCGGAAGGTACATTTCTAGATCCCACGGACTTGCTTTGTGAAGAATAAGAGGTTATTGTGAGTTTTCAGTTTGTACTAATTGGGATTTTGCACTAAGCAGGTTTGTTGAAAAATGTATTAAATTCTCAGAGGGTGGAAATGTATGTCTATCATAAAACACTCTAGTCAAGCTCAGACTATAGTAAACCTATTAATTCTGACATTCTATAAAATTTGTCCACCCTGTTACATGACATTTTTACAATGCAATGTGTAACAGGGTGGATGTTTTTGAGCTATTGAAGACCATTACTAGCTAGGAAATGACAACATGCTAGCAGCAGATTTACCTTTAAGAAGAATTGTAATCTATATAATCACAAGTCATGTGATTTAGGGCATATTCTTAAGATTTTAAAGGGCAAATGTAACAGGGTGGACTGGAGATTGAGGGACAAACTAATTTAAGGGTTTTCCACATTAAAAACAGGGATCATGATAAACTGTATTTTATTTCAAAAAGAAAAAGTAAATATATACTAATACTCAAAATTGGTCATTTAAAAGTGAAGTTGAGAAAGCAAGTTTGGGGGGCATGGGAATTTGCCTGTCAAGTGCTTCAAAAAGATTAATTATTCTTAGGTTCTAATCATTATGAATTTGCATTAATTGGGGTACATCTATGCATGAAAAACGATGTGGCATGAAAGATGATTTGCATATTGTGTAAAATATGCAGTATTGTTTCATGGGGACATAAAATCCCCCAAACTGCTGGAATGACCCAATCGTAAATCACTAATGTTTTTCTCTGTCGATGGGACACACATGTGATGCAGGAGATGGCCTGTGTATTTATTCGTTTAGCAGTGGTTGTGCAGCTGTCCGCGCGACCCCTGAAACACACTGACTGGTTCGTTGTCCGTGAGAATTACAGCCCAATTAGTCTCTCAGACCGCTAAATATTTCATAAAGTCATTAGCGTGGTATCAGTCTGGGGGTAATTTTCTTGAATGACAATGATTACCACAAATTACCTTTTCCTATTGGTGGTGTATGTATCAATTTTTAATGACACACGCCACGCCAACATGGTTATGTCAGCTAAATCGCTAATTGTTTAGATCTGATTACCAGCAGATAACAGACCCCACATTGACACTGGTAATTTAATGATGTTGTGCCATATAAATCAAACTATTTGAGTACAGAGCACATAGTTAATAGTAAACAACTGTTTTGTGGTGAAAAACTGTTGCTTCCATAAAACTTTTGTGTGTGTGTGTGTGTGTGTGTGTGTGTGTGTGTGTGTGTGTGTGTGTGTGTGTGTGTGTGTGTATGTGTGTGTGTGAACGTGACATTGCAAAGCACTTTTAACTGTTTTCTTTAAAGAAATATTCAAGTACACCGTAACATGAATAAATCAGAAAATCAGTCATTCAAGAAGAGAAACGTTTCATTTCAAAGAGGAATCTCAAATTTCTGAAAGCTGTTTCAATAGTGCTGAATAAAGCTGATATAATAAATAGTGTCGATTTTTATTTCAAGTTTACTTTACTGTACAAATGCTGAAACTGTGTATTATTACATGCACTGATTATGTTTATATATTCTCTTAAGATGTCAACTACAATCATACAACAAATCCCCCTTGTTTATGAATAACATGCTTCAAAACGGTAACTAATATCATTCATAACTGCAAGAGAGTTGCACGCGTGGGTAATTGCACAGGCACTGTAGGCAATTATAGTACAGATAGTACTATATAGTACACATAGAAAAGTGATTCACTTACAAGTTTTTTTGAGAACTATGCCATGTCTCATAAGTAAATGAAATGTAAAGTTTCTGAGAAAAATGAAACTGGAAATTGCCATCTGCAATTCACTGACCTACAGCCAAATTACATAATCCATATTTAAGAATATGCACCATTATGCAATATGCATAGTTATTTAAATGCAACATTTAATGACTTTAAAATATCATCTTGGCACTCAGGACTAAGAATTGTAAATTCTGTGCAGAAATGGTGATTGACACCACTGCGATGCTTCAGTAGAAATAGGGACAGATGACTTCACTGAGGGCTGCTCTCCAGGATGGGCTGTGACATTTTCTCCCGGCGTCTCTGCTCTCATCCGAGGCCTGACCGCCCCAGGTCAGATTCTCTTAGATGGAGTTTATTTCTGTTGGTCAGCTGGCCTTTAAGAACACAGGGTCCTTTGAACAAATAGGCCTCAGTGGCGTTTCCCTATCTCTCTCATTTCACTCCCAATGGGAAATATTTTAGAGCTGGCAGTGTTTATCTCCTGGTACCTGCTCCATCTAAGGTACATTTCACAAATAGTGTACAAAATAGTGCTTAAAAAGAAAAAAACTTAAAATAAAATAGCCGCCTGTGACTGCAAGCGCGTAACTGCGGTGCATTTTAAATGCAACACTGAACAAAATTCAGAATGAATTAAAGTCATGAAGAAAAATATAGACTACTATTTGTCTTCCTGCCTTGCTTTTTTGGTTTTTAAAATAGCCAGACTTTTGTTATTTAAACATTTATGACTTTTTCTATAGAGTGCAACAGGTTCTGGAATTGATTTGTCTCTAGGTGAATTGATTTTTAAAGATAACTCTTAAACATTTAAAGATATTGTAGTGTGAGCAACGAGGTTATTGATTGATGGTAAATGCTTTTGCTGAAGTCATCAGCAAGCATTATTTCAACTTATATTTTAAATATTCGTGTTTAACAGCGGAATTACAGGTTACAAAAAAAACTACCAATGATTCTGAAAAGAAATCTCCACCAATAAGAGAAAATCGATATGCAAAGCACTTTAGTCCACTCCTATGAAGCTCTGCTAATGTAATTAAATTATTCTCCCTATGCTCTCAACTACAGTACAGTACTACAGTACATCTTTACATCAATCAATTTATAATTCTCTATATCTATTTTTATTTTATGTTGTCATTCGGAATGGGATTTTACCTTCCCTCATTAAAGGAGAACTCCATTTTTTTGTACATTTGGAGTGCTGTCAGTACAGAGAACAACGACAAAAATCGGTGTTGCCTACACCGTGTTATCCTCTTTTTAAAATTTGCACCCTGTTGACTTCAATGGGGCAAGTTTTAAACCTGCTTTTAGCCTCTTAACATCCTTGATGTGTCATTACAAGTGCACAGGTCATGTGAGTGATTCCTTCAGAGTGAACACGGTGAATCTGACTACAGTAGATGTGAAAGATATGAATAAAAATTATGTTTATTCAGCCAGCGCACATACCTGTATTTACATCCTGTTTTCAGTCGAAGTCCACAGTAGTCGATTGTCGAGTTCACGCGCGTGATCATAGGTACTAAACCTATGCGCGTGAACTCGACAATCGACTACTGTGGACTCGTTGTTCTCTGTACTGACAGCACTCCAAATGTACAAAAAAATGAGCTCAATGTTAAAATTGACCGGAGTTCTCCTTTAAACCTTTGCATTATTGTCTGATTTTTAAATACTTTTTTGTTTCAAATCAACTTTTGAAATGTTGTGATTGACCTTGTAGCTGGTTGGTTTTGTTCATGGCTTTTAACTCTTTACTTTTAAAATCAATTTGTGGAAAATGAATGGGAAAAATACTGGAATCAAGAGCTCTAAAATAGCATTGAGCACTGTTTATGCCCTTACAACTAAATTAGTTCCTTACAAATCCACATCGTAGTTAACCTTCGCACTTGTCCATGCAACACTGGCATTCCTGAACGGATAACCATGTCGTAATGAATCGTTTGAATGAATGATTCAATTACTCACTCAGTCACTCATAAAGACAAGCCTGCATTTTTTTAAAGCTGTATATCTGAGGGAATCGATTTTGTGAATGATTCAATGAGTCACTTGTTCCATTTCTGAATGAATCAGTGTTTTGAACTAATCAGTTGATTGTCATTTGCCGCCACCTACTGTGTTTGGCGTAACTATGTAGTGTGCAGAAAGAATCCGTGACAATCCCAAACACGAATGCACAGCCTCAGACAATCGGAGTGATATAAACTGTGAAAAAAAATCACAATGCTGCTGAACTGTATAAAGATCTCATTAAAAAAAGAATTTTTGTGCCTATTATTTTATAGGCTATAGGGCTACTAAAGTGTCACATTCGTCAAAACTTCTTTTAGTTTCTGTGAAAAGGGTTCTACAGCGCGCCTTTCATTTTCTCCCGTGTAAAGAGTGTGTAATCCGTTAGATCATCCCTTTTCAGCATTTCAGCTGAGTAAGTGTCATATTCTCTCACCTCATTAGCAACATAATGTTCATAGCGAATAACATTCAGATCTACGCCGCTAAAACCACTCGCGGGGCCAAAAGCTTTCTCAGCTTTCCGTCTCCCACTCTTTTTATCTTCACCTCACAACTTTACTTACAATACAGCTACCTGATGCATGCAGCCCCAGAGATAATTTTATGGTAATTGATGGCCGGTTTTGGTGTGTGACCCGGAGCAGTGTTCAAGATAATTATGAGCTGTAGTGAAGACTCAGTGAATACATGCATAAAACTCCGATTAATGAGCCGATTCGATAAAATTGGGTCCACCGTCACCTGTGTTGAAATGATGTTTCTCAGACATCAGAAGAGGTCATAGCATTTTTAGGTCATGAATTTTGATTAATGCTGTATCTTGGGAGATTACTGTAAATGGCATATTAATGGCATTTCAGCAAGAAGTTGAAGCAAAATGCAATACATTAACAGCAAAAATAAAATAAAAATGATGAAAAACCTAAATATGGATATTTCAGGATAGACTACTTTTAAATGTGCACTTTATGAATCTCTTCGTCTGATGTCCAATATCACGGATAATTGCTTTTATTGGCTGATACATCAGTGGATCCCTAAAGAAAAAGTTTATGTATTAAATAACCATGTGGAATAATTGCCTATTTTTGGTAAATAAATCAACTAAATGAACAAATGAAAAGTACCTAATTACCCCAATATGTCTACCACAGTAGAAACGGCACTGTATAAGCATACAGATGGACATTTCTGTCGTCACGCAGTATATAGGCTACTGACTTGCCTTAGTTAATATGCGGGCTACATAAAAGTAGCAACTTCATATCTATGGACCCATGACTAATAAGACAAAGCCTTTATGGTCCGGAGACTACAAACACTTAAACTAAGAGTTCAAGGGTACCTTATTAGCACATCGCTCTGGTCCGAAATAACTGCTGTTTGAACTAGATACAATAAAAGGCGAAAGAGTATGTGAGGTGGGTCAAAATACTGTACTGTACTGTCACAAGTGCGGTTTGATGACCAGCCGGAACCTCGCCATCTTTCAACGTCACCGTCGACGTGGGATCACCAGGGATTCATCCTTTGTATGGACATTGTGACAGCTGACCTGTATTCTGTAATCCCCACACACGGTCCGCATAAAGGAGGGTCGTAAGCGGATGATGAAGCACTAGCGAACGCTCCAAAATCAAATACAACTCCAGGACAATGGAATGTGGCTCAACAACCAAAAGACTGAATACTTGGAGTGTGGCCCCTAGATTGACAGTACCATCAGCATTGAAAAAAAGCACCCAATTCAAATATCTGGGATCCCTAGTCATATCGGACAACGATACCATCCTGTAAGAATCAATGCTATGTGGTTGTAGTGGAGACAGGTCACTGGAATCCTGAAAATACCAGAATATCTTAAGACGAACATCTACAAGACTGTATTGTACCCATTCGCCATATATGGGGCAGAATGCTGGCCAACGACCAAGAAGCATGAACAGGCCCTGCATGCCATGGCGATAAAGATGCTCTGGTGGTCGCTCGGACTGACCAGCCTTGACCATGCGATGATTGAGGGATGATCTCCGAAGAAGACTGGGAGTCGCTCCAATCACAGAGAAAATGAGGGAAGAGCGCCTCAGATGGTACGGCCACATCCAACAAGATGTGAAGAACAGCCCTCCGTTTCGACCCAGAAGGCAGTCGATCACAAGGAAAACAAAAGAAGTGGTGGATGGATAGCATCACTGAGGATATGCACGCCAGGAACCTCAACTTAAAGGACGTCCACGACCGAGTCAAAAGGAGATGACAAAGCAAAGCGGCGGACCCCGTATGAAGAGAAGAAAAAGAAAAAGCGACAGCCTTGGCAGTAGCCTTTTTGACAAAGATAATAAATGTTAGTTTATGCTGCCTTTAACTCAAATTTGAAGATCTTTCTTATTTTGGATTTTAGTCCATAAAAGGGATACATTAGGCTATTTGATATATTTTTCTACTTTGTACAACTAGTGCAACACAATTAGTTTTAAAATTGGTTAAAAAATCTTGAGATTCACTTTGGTAAATATGATCATTCCCACAAAACTTGCATATTACTCAACATATTATCTATCCTAAAAATCCATGACCAGCATTTTGTTAGGCACGTTGTGCTAAATGGCTCTATCCATAATGAATTCTCACATAGTGAGTTAAGTATGATCTGATTATCTGTGATTTGCTGCTTTGCAGTGGAATTTCTCTTTCAGTGAAAGCAGAATAATTACTTGATGTCAGAAAACGTTTCCAATTTTTCAAACTTTGGAGTAGTTTGGAAGAAAATGCTATGAAAAACACTCAAAAATGTACTTTTGTACTTTCATTGTTGTCTTTGAAATGATAATTACAGCCAGAATATAATGACGTACATTTCAATTTATGTTGCACTCAAAAGCACAGCATAAAAATAACAAAAAGCACTATATAAAGGGAAGTAATTGTTGTCATGGCAATAGCAGCAGTGCTGATGGTGTTAGCAATTAGCTGTGGATTCGTTAAAGGGCAGTCCTTCAAAGAAAGACACTGCTCATTAGCATGCATTATTACCAAGCTAACATTGGCTATTGATTCCCATTACTTTGCATGTTCTATAACTCATTTCCCAGTCCTGTCTCAAACACTTTTCCTCATCGTGTCTCGCTCCCCAGACAGACATAACCAGACTCCCTTTATGTTCTCAAAACAGAATTAGTTCTGAGCCTGACATGGAGCTTTACGAATCTGACTTAAACTTCTCAGAGAGACTCCAAATTGTAATTGTCATTGCTGCTTTCCAGTTAGCATGTCTGTTCCCAGGAGTCAAGGTTTGGTTGGTTAGTGTGGCCCATTGAGATGAATAGGAATGCTAAAAGATAGCTTTTTACAGTTATATTGTTCTGTTTCATAAAATGCAATCGCTTATCTGAGACCATAATGAAGGTTTAATGGAATGCTAAAGGTTGTGATGGCTAGCTCTGCAACCAAGCACCCTCGCACCCATTAAACACAGTAGAACAGCAGCGATTGGAAATCGAAACTCTGGTCTCAGAAACCCAGAGGGTCGCCTGAAAAGCGAATGGAGCAGGGGGTCTTTGGTCAAACACAACGGGGTGTATCCAACCCCCACACTGACATTGATGATTTTCATTCTTTCAGTGTGGAGATCACTGTTTATGTGTATTGATGTCTCCTTATGCCAATAGCGATTGGTGTGAGTTGTATTAAGTTACCAGCCTAAAAGGTTAACCGATTCTTGGATTTTCCCCCCCTTCCCTCTCCTTTTTTTGTTATTGATTTCATTTACATTTATGCATTTGGCTGACGCTTTTATCCAAAGCAGCTTACATTGCATTCCAAGGTACACACATTTTACATTCTTATCAGTTCTTGCTTTCCCTGGGAATCGAACTCATGACTTTGGTGTTGCAAGCACCAACGCTTTACCGTTTGATTTCGGGTAACGGATTTCGACAGCTGAACTATTTGCCATCGGATTCTGTTCCCCCTATGTCTATTACACAATGAGGTTCTAATATTTATTAAATTGCAGCCAGTTACTAACCTCAATAGTCTAGTGGTCAGTGTCCTGATGATAGCTTTTTAGCTTTGGGCGACCAGAGTTCAAGTCCCGGGTTGTCAAACTTTCTTGATACTATACTGTCCTATCATGAGAAAAGGCAAAAAAAAAAAATATTTAAACTGATGCAAGTTAATCTCCATCCACACACATAAAATAGAATCAGCATTTTTTAAGCCATTACATCAACACCTCTCCTAATGGGAATGGGGGAACGGTTTCCGACAGCTGTTTTTTTGCCGTCGGATTCTGTTCCCACCATATTTCTGACACACTGAGGTTCTCCTATTTATCAAATTGATGCTGTTTAAGCTCCATCCACACACAGAATAGAATAAGCATATTTTAAGCCAATACATCAACATCTCTCATCATTGGGGTGGGGGAACGGATTTCGACAGCTGAACTATTTGCCGTCAGATTCTGTTCCCCCTATGTTTATTACACAATGATGTTCTAATATTTGTCACATTGCTGTCAATTTCTAGAAGCATTAGCCTAGTGGTCAGTGCACTCTACATTGTCATTTGTTGTTTTCAGCTTATTGCGAACCTGAGTTCAAGTCCCGGGTCATCGAACTTTCTTGATACTATACTGTCCTATCATGAGAAAAGGCAAAAAATATTCTTTAAACTGATGCAAGTTAAGCTCCATCCACACACGAAAGTAAAATCAGCATTTTTTAAGCCATTACATCAACACCTCTCAGGGGGAACAGATTCCGACAGCTGTTTTTTTTTTTTTGCCGTCGGATTCTGTTCCCCCCATATTTCTGACACACTGAGGTTCTAATATTTATCAAATTTATGCTGTTTAAGCTCCATCCACACACAGAATAGAATAAGCATATTTTAAGCCGATACATCAACATCTCTCATCATTGGGGTGGGGGAACGGATTTCGACAGCTGAACTATTTGCCGTCGGATTCTGTTCCCCCATGTCTATTACACAATGAGGTTCTAATATTTATCAAATTGCAGCTATTTACTATCTTCAATAGTCTAGTGGTCACTGTCCTGATGATATTTTTTTTAGCTTTGGGCGACCAGAGATCAAGTCCCGGGTCGTCGAACTTTCTTGATACTATACTGTCCTATCATGAGAAAAGGCAAAAAATATTCTTTAAACTGATGCAAGTTAAGCTCCATCCACACACGAAAGTAAAATCAGCATTTTTTAAGCCATTACATCAACACCTCTCCTAATGGGAATGGGGGAACGGATTTCGACAGCTGAACCATTTGCCGTCGGATTCTGTTCCCCCTATGTCTATTACACAATGAGGTTCTAATATTTGTCACATTGCTGTCAATTTCTAGAAGCAATAACCTAGTGGTCAGTGCGCTCTAGCCTGATGTTCGTTGTTTTCAGCTTATTGCGAACCGAGTTCAAGTCCCGGGTCGTCGAACTTCCTTGATACTATACTGTCCTATCATGAGAAAAGGCAAAAAATATTCTTTAAACTGATGCAAGTTAAGCTCCATCCACACACGAAAGTAAAATTAGCATTTTTTAAGCCATTACACCAACACCTCTCCTAATGGGAGTGGGGGAACGGATTCCAACAGCTGTTTTTTTGCCGTCGAATTCTGTTCCCCCCATATTTCTGACACACTGAGGTTCTAATATTTATCAAATTGATGCTGTTTAAGCTCCATCCACACACAGAATAGAATAAGCATATTTAAAGCCGAAACATCAACATCTCTCATCATTGGGGTGGGGGAACGGATTTCGACAGCTGGACTATTTGCCGTCAGATTCTGTTCCCCCTATGTTTCCTACACAATGATGTTCTAATATTTGTCACATTGCTGTCAATTTCTAGAAGCATTAGCCTAGTGGTCAGTGCACTCTACATTGTCATTTGTTGTTTTCAGCTTATTGCGAACCTGAGTTCAAGTCCCCGGTCATCGAACTTTCTTGATACTATACTGTCCTATCATGAGAAAAGGCAAAAAATATTCTTTAAACTGATGCAAGTTAAGCTCCATCCACACACGAAAGTAAAATCAGCATTTTTTAAGCCATTACATCAACACCTCTCCTAATGGGAATGGGGGAACGGATTTCGACAGCTGAACCATTTGCCGTCGGATTCTGTTCCCCCTATGTCTATTACACAATGAGGTTCTAATATTTGTCACATCGCCATCAATTTCTAGAAGCAATAGCCTAGTGGTCAGTGCACTCTAGCCTGATATTCGTTGTTTTCAGCTTATTGCGAACCGAGTTCAAGTCCCGGGTCGTCGAACTTTCTTGATACTATACTGTCCTATCATGAGAAAAGGCAAAAAATATTCTTTAAAGTGATGCAAGTTAAGCTCCATCCACACACGAAAGTAAAATCAGCATTTTTTAAGCCATTACACCAATACCTCTCCTAATGGGAGTGGGGGAACGGATTCCAACAGCTGTTTTTTTGCCGTCGGATTCTGTTCCCCCCATATTTCTGACACACTGAGGTTCTAATATTTATCAAATTGATGCTGTTTAAGCTCCATCCACACACAGAATAGAATAAGCATATTTTAAGCCGATACATCAACATCTCTCATCATTGGGGTGGGGGAACGGATTTCGACAGCTGAACCATTTGCCGTCAGATTCTGTTCCCCCTATGTTTCTTACACAATGATGTTCTAATATTTGTCACATTGCTGTCAATTACAAACCTCAATAGTCTAGTGGTCAGTGTCCTGATGATAGCTTTTTAGCTTTGGGCGACCAGAGTTCAAGTCCCGGGTCGTCAAACTTTCTTGATACTATACTGTCCTATTATGAGAAAAGGCAAAAAAAAAG
This sequence comes from Abramis brama, assembly GCF_963993115.1. Taxonomy (NCBI): domain Eukaryota; kingdom Metazoa; phylum Chordata; class Actinopteri; order Cypriniformes; family Leuciscidae; genus Abramis; species Abramis brama. The sequence goes on from NC_139982.1 coordinate 26,617,377, forward strand.
TATTTAAACTGATGCAAGTTAAGCTCCATCCACACACGAAAGTAAAATCAGCATTTTTTAAGTCATTACATCAACACCTCTCCTAATGGGAATGGGGGAACGGATTCCGACAGCTGTTTTTTTGCCGTCGGATACTGTTCCCCCCATATTTCTGACACACTGAGGTTCTCCTATTTATCAAATTGATGCTGTTTAAGCTCCATCCACACACAGAATAGAATAAGCATATTTTAAGCCGATACATCAACATCTCTCATCATTGGGGTGGGGGAACGGATTTCGACAGCTGAACTATTTGCCGTCAGATTCTGTTCCCCCTATGTTTCTTACACAATGATGTTCTAATATTTGTCACATTGCTGTCAATGTCTAGAAGCGTTAGCCTAGTGGTCAGTGCACTCTACATTGTCATTTGTTGTTTTCAGCTTATTGCGAACCTGAGTTCAAGTCCCAGGTCATCGAACTTTCTTGATACTATACTGTCCTATCATGAGAAAAGGCAAAAAATATTCTTTAAACTGATGCAAGTTAAGCTCCATCCACACACGAAAGTAAAATCAGCATTTTTTAAGCCATTACATCAACACCTCTCATAATGGGAGTGGGGGAACAGATTCCGACAGCTGTTTTTTTTTTTGCCGTCGGATTCTGTTCCCCCCATATTTCTGACACACTGAGGTTCTAATATTTATCAAATTGATGCTGTTTAAGCTCCATCCACACACAGAATAGAATAAGCATATTTTAAGCCGATACATCAACATCTCTCATCATTGGGGTGGGGGAACGGATTTCGACAGCTGAACCATTTGCCGTCAGATTCTGTTCCCCCTATGTCTATTACACAATGAGGTTCTAATATGTATCAACTTGCAGCCAATTACTAGCCTCAATAGTCTAGTGGTCAGTGTCCTAATGATAGCTTTTTAGCTTTGGGCGACCGGAGTTCAAGTCCCGGGTCGTCAAACTTTCTTGATACTATACTGTCCTGTCATGAGAAAAGGCAACAAAAAAATGTTTTATTTAAACTGATGCAAGTTAAGCTCCATCCACACACATAAAATAGAATCAGCATTTTTTAAGCCATTACATCAACACCTCTCCTAATGGGAATGGGGGAACGGTTTCCGACAGCTGTTTTTTTGCCGTCGGATTCTGTTCCCCCCATATTTCTGACACACTGAGGTTCTAATATTTATCAAATTGATGCTGTTTAAGCTCCATCCACACACAGAATAGAATAAGCATATTTTAAGCCGATACATCAACATCTCTCATCATTGGGGTGGGGGAACGGATTTCGACAGCTGAACTATTTGCCGTCAGATTCTGTTCCCCCTATGTTTCTTACACAATGATGTTCTAATATTTGTCACATTGCTGTCAATTTCTAGAAGCATTAGCTTAGTGGTCAGTGCACTCTACATTGTCATTTGTTTTTTTCAGCTTATTGCGAACCTGAGTTCAAGTCCCGGGTCATCGAACTTTCTTGATACTATTCTGTCCTATCATGAGAAAAGGCAAAAAATATTCTTTAAACTGATGCAAGTTAAGCTCCATCCACACACGAAAGTAAAATCAGCATTTTTTAAGTCATTACATCAACACCTCTCATAATGGGAATAGGGGAACGGATTCCGACAGCTGTTTTTTTGCTGTCGGATACTGTTCCCCCAAAATTTCTGACACACTGAGGTTCTCCTATTTATCAAATTGCACCCAATTACTAGCCTCAATAGTCTAGTGGTCAGTGTCCTGATGATAGCTTTTTAGCTTTGGGCGACCAGAGTTCAAGTCCCGGGTCGTCAAACTTTCTTGATACTATACTGTCCTATCATGAGAAAAGGCAAAAAAAAATGTATTTAAACTGATGCAAGTTAAGCTCCATCCACACACATAAAATAGTATCAGCATTTTTTAAGCCATTACATCAACACCTCTCTTAATGAGAATGGGGGAACGGTTTCCGACAGCTGTTTTTTTGCCGTCGGATTCTGTTCCCCCCATATTTCTGACACACTGAGGTTCTCCTATTTATCAAATTGATGCTGTTTAAGCTCCATCCACACACAGAATAGAATAAGCATATTTTAAGCCGATACATCAACATCTCTCATCATTGGGGTGGGGGAACGGATTTCGACAGCTGAACTATTTGCCGTCGGATTCTGCTCCCCCTATGTCTATTACACAATGATGTTCTAATATTTATCAAATTGCAGCCAATCACTAGCCTTAATAGCCTAGTGGTCAGTGTCCTAACAATTTTTTTTTTTTTTAGCTTTGGGCGACCCGAGTTCAAGTCCCGGGTCGTCGAACTTTCTTGATACTATACTGTCCTATCATGAGAAAAGGCAAAAAATATTCTTTAAACTGATGCAAGTTAAGCTCCATCCACACACAAAAGTAAAATCAGCATTTTTTTAAGTCATTACATCAACACCTCTCATGATGGGAATGGGGGAACGGATTCCGACAGCTGATTTTTTGCCGTCGGATTCTGTTCCCCCCATATTTCTGACACACTGAGGTTCTCCTATTTATCAAATTGATGCTGTTTAAGCTCCATCCACACACAGAATAGAATAAGCATATTTTAAGCCGATACATCAACATCTCTCATCATTGGGGTGGGGTAACGGATTTCGACAGCTGAACTATTTGCCATCGGATTCTATTCCCCCATGTCTATTACACAATGAGGTTCTAACATTAATCAAATTGCAGCCATTTGTTATCTTCAATAGTCTAGTGGTCACTGTCCTGATGATATTTTTTTTAGCTTATTGCAAACCTGAGTTCAAGTCCCGGGTCATCGAACTTTCTTGATACTATACTGTCCTATCATGAGAAAAGGCAAAAAAAAAAAGTATTTAAACTGATGCAAGTTAAGCTCCATCCACACACATAAAATAGAATCAGCATTTTTTAAGCCATTGCATCAACACCTCTCCTAATGGGAATGGGGGAACGGTTTCCGACAGCTGTTTTTTTGCCGTCGGATTCTGTTCCCCCTATGTTTCTTACACAATGATGTTCTAATATTTGTCACATTGCTGTCAATTTCTAGAAGCACTAGCCTAGTGGTCAGTGCACTCTACATTGTCATTTGTTGTTTTCAGCTTATTGCGAACCTGAGTTCAAGTCCCGGGTCATCGAACTTTCTTGATACTATACTGTCCTATCATGAGAAAAGGAAAAAAATATTCTTTAAACTGATGCAAGTTAAGCTCCATCCACACACGAAAGTAAAATCAGCATTTTTTAAGCCATTACATCAACACCTCTCATAATGGGAGTGGGGGAACAGATTCCGACAGCTGTTTTTTTTTTTGCCGTCGGATTCTGTTCCCCCCATATTTCTGACACACTGAGGTTCTAATATTTATCAAATTGATGCTGTTTAAGCTCCATCCACACACAGAATAGAATAAGCATATTTTAAGCCGATACATCAACATCTCTCATCATTGGGGTGGGGGAACAGATTTCGACAGCTGAACTATTTTCCATCGAATTCTGTTCCCCCTATGTCTATTACACAATGAGGTTCTAATATTTATCAAATTGCAACCGGTTACTATCCTCAATAGTCTAGTGGTCACTGTCCTGATGATAGCATTTTAGCTTTGGGCGACCAGAGTTCAAGTCCCGGGTCATCGAACTTTCTTGATACTATACTGTCCTATCATGAGAAAAGGCAAAAAATATTATTTAAACTGATGCAAGTTAAGCTCCATCCACACACGAAAGTAAAATCAGCATTTTTTAAGCCATTACATCAACACCTCTCCTAATGGGAATGGGGGAACGGATTTCGACAGCTGAACCATTTGCCGTCGGATTCTGTTCCCCCTATGTCTATTACACAATGAGGTTATAATATTTGTCACATTGCTGTCAATTTCTAGAAGCAATAGCCTAGTGGTCAGTGCACTCTAGCCTGATATTCGTTGTTTTCAGCTTATTGCGAACCGAGTTCAAGTCCCGGGTCGTCGAACTTTCTTGATACTATACTGTCCTATCATGAGAAAAGGCAAAAAATATTCTTTAAACTGATGCAAGTTAAGCTCCATCCACACACGAAAGTAAAATCAGCATTTTTTAAGTCATTACATCAACACCTCTCATAATGGGAATGGGGGAACGGATTCCGACAGCTGTTTTTTTGCCGTCGGATACTGTTCCCCCCATATTTCTGACACACTGAGGTTCTCCTATTTATCAAATTGATGCTGTTTAAGCTCCATCCACACACAGAATAGAATAAGCATATTTTAAGCCGATACATCAACATCTCTCATCATTGGGGTGGGGGAACGGATTTCGACAGCTGAACTATTTGCCGTCAGATTCTGTTCCCCCTATGTTTCTTACACAATGATGTTCTAATATTTGTCACATTGCTGTCAATTTCTAGAATCATTAGCTTAGTGGTCAGTGCACTCTACATTGTCATTTGTTGTTTTCAACTTATTGCGAACCTGAGTTCAAGTCCCGGGTCATCGAACTTTCTTGATACTATACTGTCCTATCATGAGAAAAGGAAAAAAATATTCTTTAAACTGATGCAAGTTAAGCTCCATCCACACACGAAAGTAAAATCAGCATTTTTTAAGCCATTACATCAACACCTCTCATAATGGGAGTGGGGGAACAGATTCCGACAGCTGTTTTTTTTTTTGCCGTCGGATTCTGTTCCCCCCATATTTCTGACACACTGAGGTTCTAATATTTATCAAATTGATGCTGTTTAAGCTCCATCCACACACAGAATAGAATAAGCATATTTTAAGCCGATACATCAACATCTCTCATCATTGGGGTGGGGGAACGGATTTCGACAGCTGAACTATTTTCCATCGAATTCTGTTCCCCCTATGTCTATTACACAATGAGGTTCTAATATTTATCAAATTGCAACCAATTACTGTCCTCAATAGTCTAGTGGTCAGTGTCCTGATGATAGCATTTTAGCTGTGGGCGACCAGAGTTCAAGTCCCGGGTCGTCGAACTTTCTTGATACTATACTGTCCTATCATGAGAAAAGGCAAAAAAAAATGTATTTAAACTGATGCAAGTTAAGCTCCATCCACACACGAAAGTAAAATCAGCATTTTTTAAGCCATTACATCAACACCTCTCATAATGGGAGTGGGGGAACAGATTCCGACAGCTGTTTTAATTGTTGCCGTCGGATTCTGTTCCCCCCATATTTCTGACACACTGAGGTTCTAATTGTGGCCGTTCAAACGTTATGTCAGGAAATAAGACACAGCCATAACATCTAAAGAAAACGGGTTCTTTTATTCCTGACTGAGCCTCAAATGAGACACAGCGTTAATGTATATTTTTGTTCAAGAGAAAAGCATTTTAGAAACCATTCCAATTAATAAGTGAAATTGGCATAACAAAATAAACTATCAAACTGACTCCAATGAGTGCAGAAAACAAAGTAATAAGAGTCTTACAAAACAAAACAAATAAAAAGGTGGTTTTCACATTGATAATCTCAGAAACAAATAAAATGAGTGCCAAAAACAACGGTAGTGGCCTGTATGTGCCTAATGAAAGAAATAAAACAGCATACATGAGAAATCTGCACATTTCACCACATTAATACATTACAATACACAGTTTGACCCCTTCTGTTCAAATCAAACAGTAACTACACAAGAAAAATAGTATACACGAACAAAGGTACAAATATTCTTTATAACTTATACATAAACACTTTAGGAGAATAAAATGATCAAAACTCACTCTTATTGAGACTTTGAAGCGCACAGAAAAAGCTCACGTGGCAGCTGGTGCACGTGCAATATCACGTGTGGCTGTTCTCCCCTCTAACACGGCATAAAGAACAATAATTACTCAAAGTTGCATTAATATATGAAATAAACCGTGTTATTTAACCTTTCAACAACTTTCTATAACATATTACAGAGTAACTCACGCTCAATCTTCCCCAACGTCTCTGTATTTCCTTTCCCCACGGAAGATCTCTCACGTGCAGGAACACCACACTCGTATGAGCAGCGAAATCAACCATACACTCGACAATATCACACGGCTGTTATCACCACAGATTCACAAGTCAATATCAAACTGGAAATGTTCTCTCTTTAACAGTTTAATCGACTATTTCTCCCTCTGTGTGACTCTGTCTCAAACTGCGCTCTCTTTCAGTCTGACGCGCTCTCTCTCATCTGCGCATGCACACACTCTTAAAGGGGACAGCGCAAAGCAAAACATAAGGGCAAATCACCAAGGGAATTAATCAAATATCAGGCTATTCCTGCCCCGGTTACACTCTCCCCTGCCTACAGTCAACGTCCTCGATGACTTCAAACATGCTTTAATCATCCACTACTCCTTGTAGTTTTCCAGATGTATACAAAACTATTCCAGCTAACACTTGGGAAAGAACATCGGGACTGAAAGACACAGAATTGCAAGCCGATTTAGGCAGCCTGTTTGGATTGCTATGAACCCCAGCAGTAGACCGTTGGGTCCTGCGTGGTGAAGGACAGGGTACATCCACCTGGGCACTCTCTGCCCTGGGCTTTCGGGGAACAGGAACTGGCCTAGTCACCACCACATCCAATGATGAATCCTTTCTTTCTGTTTTGGGCTGAGGGAGCTGTCTTACTATACTCGCCTCATCATCTACTTGCACTCCATCATTGCCCTCCAATTCTCTTATTTCAGCATCATCCTCTGGCTGCACCACTGGGTGCTGCAACCTCCCAAGCACTTTGTCCACTGGATCCTCCTCAGTCCATCTGGTTTCCTCCACCAGCACACATTCTGCATCCAGTGTAGGCATCCCTTCTACCAACTCCGAGGTAGGAACTTTTACAGGTGTCACTCTTTTCCTAGGCATCGGCACTGGGACTGGTCTTGGACAGGGCCTGATGTCTGACCTATGCACTCTTTTTGCAGGACCACCTCCCACCGGTTCCACGGTGTAGGTTGTTCCATGCACCTCAACTACCATATACACCGTGGGAGCCCAGGCATCCTGGATCTTGTTCCTTCCTGGAGGACGATATCGTAAATACACCTGCTGACCCACTGCTACCTCTGGACAATACACCACATTCTCACGCTTGGCAACACGGTCCGCTGCCTTTCTTTCAGCATACTCTCGTGCTCTAGAGTGTGCATCCTGAAGCCGTTCCTTATGGACAGACAACCAGGTAGGCTCTATCTCCCCTCCTGTCTCCTGACCCAGCAAGGCATCTACTGGTAAGTGTGGCTGCATTCCAAACAGCATGTAGTATGGAGAGTAACCGGTGGAAGAATGGGGAGTCACATTGTAGGCGTACACCAGCTCAGGTAAGTACTCTGGCCATCTCCGTTTCTTCTCAGGTGGTAATGAACGCAAGAGATCATGCAGAGTGCGGTTAAATCTCTCACACTGCGCATTTCCCTGGGGGTGATGTGGCGTAGTGCGGGATTTCTTTACCCCGTACAGCTTACAGAGTTCTGCAATAACGGCACTCTCAAAGTTCCTCCCCTGGTCTGAGTGAAGACGCTGTGGCACACCATACTTAAGGAACCATTCCTTCAGAAGGACCTTAGCTGTAGTGTCTGCCTTCTGATTGCGGGTGGGGAACGCCTGGCTGAACTTAGTAAATACATCGGTTACAACTAAGACATTCTCCCGCCCATCCGATGCAGGCTCTAGTGTGGTGAAATCCATCGCAACCACCTCTAATGGATGTGACGCCAAGAACGGGGCCCAAGGTGCTTGTATCTTCGGCTGCGGCATTTTGGCTAACACGCATCGCTGGCACTCCTTCACCCACTTATCCACAGCATCACTCATCCCAACCCAATAACAACGCTGCTTGAGCAGGCTCAGCGTCCTCTCAATGCCCTGATGCCCCATCTGGTCATGGACACTTTGCAACACCAGCTTGACCAGACATGCAGGGAGCAGCAACTGTCGGCATTCCCCATTGAACACATCGTCAATGACTCTAAACAACAGCCCCTCTCTCTCTTGAATTCTCCCCCACTGCTTAAGCAACAAGAGCACAGATCGAGACAAGCCTTTTCTCTCATGATTTGTGGGTTTCCTCTTCCTATCCCAGAAACACTTCAGCGTGCTGATGGTCGGATCCTCCTCCTGGAACTGACGGAGCTCATCTTTCGTGTATCCAGGTAGCGTTGGGGTATTCTCCAGGATTTGTCCCTCTTCATTCCCTTGATCAACCATGGCTGATTGTAGCTGTATTGTCCCTCCATTTCTAGGCCCTTCCATTAGCCCTGACAGATCAGCCTCCACTGCCGTCCCGGTGCGGAGCCCGCTGCAAATAGCCACACAGCCGTCGTATTCTGAATCTTCAGTTACCACCTCCATTCCCTCTAGCCCTGGTCTTCTAGAGAGAGCATCGGCTGCAGTGTTACACCGACCAGGACGGTACTGCACGTCAAAATCGAAGACTGCAAGCTGTGCAACCCACCTCTGTTCAATTGCACCCAGCTTGGCCGTGTTGAGATGGCACAGAGGGTTGTTATCTGTTAAGACAGTAAACTTCGAGCCCAGCAGGTAACTCCTGAACTTCTCCCCCACTGCCCACTTGAGTGCCAGGAGCTCCAGCTTCATACTGCTGTAGTTCCTGTCATTTCGCTCTGCACCCCTCAACCTCCGACTTGCATATGCTATCACGGTTTTCCTTCCCCCTTGCTGCTGGTATAGCACAGCGCCTAATCCCAGGTTACTGGCGTCAGTCTCCAGCACAAACGGTAGGGTGAAGTCCGCATAGCCCAACGTTGGCGCACAGGTAAGCTTCTCCTTGAGGTGCTCAAAGGCCTGTTGGCATTCTGTTGTCCAGGAGCCCTTGAACAACTTATTGGCCTGAACCACACTCCCCTGGCGAACACAAGTGTTAACCACATCATGAAGCGGACCTGCCACTCTAGAGAAACCCTCAATGAATCTTCGATAGTAACTGCAGAACCCTAAAAAGGATCGCAGCTCCTTTAGAGTGTTAGGGATCGGCCACTGCTTCACTGCACTCACTTTGTCTGGGTCTGTAGACACCCCCTGCGCTGATACAACATGCCCCAGGAACTTTACCTCGGACTGCAGAAAATGGCACTTTTCCACCTTTACCTTTAGACCAGCCTCCCTCAACCTTTTTAGCACAGTCTCGAGCCTCACTAAGTGTCCCTCAAATGTACTTGAATAGATAAGCAAATCATCCAAGTATACAAGTACCATTTGAAAGACCAGATCACTCATTATGCTTTGCATGAGGCGCTGGAATGTCGCAGGCGCATTACAGAGTCCAAACGGCATCCGCTGGTACTCATACAGCCCAAATGGTGTAATGAAGGCTGTTTTGTTCTGGTCCTTCTCATGAACTGCCACCTGATGATAGCCACTCGCAAGATCAATAGATGAGAACACCTTGGCCTTGCTCAAAGCATCCAGACTCTCGTCAATTCGTGGCAATGGGAATGCGTCACGTCTAGTTTTAGAGTTCAGCTTCCTGTAATCCACGCATAGTCGGAGACTCCCATCAGACTTACGAACTAACACCACCGGAGAAGCGTACGAACTGGAGCTTTCTCGGATGACACCCTTCTTGAGTAATCCGGAGATATGGTCCTTTACCTCCTCAAATTGGTTTGGGGGTATTCGTCGGTATGGCTGTGAGACAGGGAGGTCATCTTTCAGGGGAATCTCATGTTTTACCAGGTCAGCATAACCAAGGTCTTCGTCACAGGTGGCGAACACATCCAAGTACTTCATCAGGAGTGCCTTCAGCTCTGCCTGCTGTGTAGGGGTACCACCTATCCGCACCTTCTCCAATGGACACTGCAGGTCACTCCCAACCCCTGTCATTGATCTCTGGTGGACAGTAACTTCTTCATGATCTGCGGAGATACGATGGAATGTAACCTCGCAGGAGCTACCCTCAAAGCGACGACCCTGGGTAAGTATCCCGAGTTTCAACTTAGGCGGCAACCACACATCCTCTGGTGACAAGTTTACTACCTGCACTGGGAACACTCGACTACCAGGTGACACCAAGGTAGGAACCAGGACCAGGCCACCTGGCAATGATGTATTACCTGGTTCAAACAATCCTAAGCCCCCATTTCCAATCAGTTCCTTGTGTGTTTTAGCTTGAAGTGTAGCAACTGAGCCTGCAGGTACATACAGCTTATGTGTGCCTATTGTCCGAACCATAGAGGTCGCCTCCACTGGGATAGCCTCTTGCACCTTGTTAAAGGCGGCTCTCCAGTCAGCATCCAACGTCCCTTCCAAAGCATTGTCAAACTCGGCCAGAATCAACTGTTTACAGCGCTGCGCTATGTTCATGCCAAGTATGCCTGGGGGCGCTGAGTCGGTTGCCCCTTCCTCTTGGTCACGAATCACCAGGAACCCACACCCAGGTATAGTCAAACCCATTACCTGGATATCAAGTTCGACATACCCAAGGTAGGGAAGCGGCAACCTATTGGCAGCGGTGATCTTCAGCCACTTGGTCGTACAATGCATGTCTTTATCTTCTCCATGAAGATGCTCTTTAAAGAAGCTCTCTGTCAAAGTACTCACATTGCTGCCAGTGTCCAATAGGCACCTGACAGCTACCCCCCCAATGTAAATTTCGACTTCTGGGCACTTGCCCACTGCACGCTCCAGGAATCGCTCTTTGGTAAGGGTGCCACTGTTTGAGCCATCAGTGCCACCTCTCATTGCTCGGCTCTTCGCAATGGAGGCGCACAGTTTCCCTGAAGACTCTGAGACTCTGGCGTAGCTGGCACAGGGTTTTCACGGAAGCGTGGCACCGTGCATTGTCGGGCTATGTGTCCAACACCCTCGCATCTCAAACAAATGGGTTGGCCATCACGGGTATATTTTGGCTTAAACCTGGCCTTACTAGGTTTCTCCCCACTTGGGTCAGACCTCTGGATCGTGAGGTCACGGACAGCATTGGTAAGTTCCCCGATTGCTTTCCCTTGTTGTGTAATTACCTTAATTACTTCCTGCAGGGCTACACTCAAGTCACTTGGTACGGTCGCAGACATTCTCGCATGCTCTACATTTTCCCCCACACCCACTAGATTTCGGTTTCTAGCAAGATTAGCTGCACGGGGTCTCTCTTCCAAACACCACATAAGGGCCTCCTCACGGACTTCAAATAATGTAGCGTGAGGTCGCTCTCTAACCACCTTACGCAGTTCCCTACGGAGAATTGAATCCCTCACCCCCTCTATAAACTGATCTCGCAATGCCAGCTGCATGTTCGGAACAATATGGGGTGACTGCTGGAGTGCAGCATTGAGCAGCAAGGACAGGGCGTGTGAATAATCACGGAAATCTTCACCATCCAATTGTTTCCGTGCATAAAATGCATGTAACAACTGGGGGGTGCTTCGCTTTTCCCTGAAGGCTGCCCTCAAGTAGGAGAACATGTCTTGAGGTAACTTATCCTCCCCTCCCATACACAACCTGACTTCATCTAGAGCGGAACCCCTTAAGTGGGAGAGGATAAAATCCACCTGATCCTCTGTATTTAAACCCCTCACTCTGATTACTCTCTCAAGTTCCTCAATGAACTCATCCACATTTTGGCAATCTTTACCCGGATCCCCACTGAAAGGTACAATTTGTCTCTCTCTTGGGATATACACATAAGATCTAGTAGGTACATTAGTCATGTTAGAAAGCGTTGACATTACTTGATCATGTCTACGTCCCAACTCCAGTATCTGTGACTGTAGCTGCGAGATGGGGTTACCTCCCTCAATGTCCATTTCCGGAGCTGCAGCACCTGCACCCTGAATGTCCTCACCCTGGGAGGATGCATCGTCCATGTCTTCAGCGTCCATGACTCACAGTTGCAGAAAGTCTCAGTTCTCAAACAGTCAGTTCAATAAGCACCGTCCTTCACAATCTCCTCCGACGCAGCAGTCCAGGTTTGCTGGCCCTTGGTCCTCCTGCAGCTCCTTTCAGGATGGCACACAATATTCTGCAGGTCCTTATAGCACTCAGCCGCTCTTAACCACTACCGTTGTTTGCACCCTACTATTTTAGCACTCTTATCACAAAAATAAACCAATCCCCAAACAAAAAAACGGAAATCCCACTTCTGACACCAAATTAGATGTGGCCGTTCAAACGTTATGTCAGGAAATAAGACACAGCCATAACATCTAAAGAAAACGGGTTCTTTTATTCCTGACTGAGCCTCAAATGAGACACAGCGTTAATGTATATTTTTGTTCAAGAGAAAAGCATTTTAGAAACCATTCCAATTAATAAGTGAAATTGGCATAACAAAATAAACTATCAAACTGACTCCAATGAGTGCAGAAAACAAAGTAATAAGAGTCTTACAAAACAAAACAAATAAAAAGGTGGTTTTCACATTGATAATCTCAGAAACAAATAAAATGAGTGCCAAAAACAACGGTAGTGGCCTGTATGTGCCTAATGAAAGAAATAAAACAGCATACATGAGAAATCTGCACATTTCACCACATTAATACATTACAATACACAGTTTGACCCCTTCTGTTCAAATCAAACAGTAACTACACAAGAAAAATAGTATACACGAACAAAGGTACAAATATTCTTTATAACTTATACATAAACACTTTAGGAGAATAAAATGATCAAAACTCACTCTTATTGAGACTTTGAAGCGCACAGAAAAAGCTCACGTGGCAGCTGGTGCACGTGCAATATCACGTGTGGCTGTTCTCCCCTCTAACACGGCATAAAGAACAATAATTACTCAAAGTTGCATTAATATATGAAATAAACCGTGTTATTTAACCTTTCAACAACTTTCTATAACATATTACAGAGTAACTCACGCTCAATCTTCCCCAACGTCTCTGTATTTCCTTTCCCCACGGAAGATCTCTCACGTGCAGGAACACCACACTCGTATGAGCAGCGAAATCAACCATACACTCGACAATATCACACGGCTGTTATCACCACAGATTCACAAGTCAATATCAAACTGGAAATGTTCTCTCTTTAACAGTTTAATCGACTATTTCTCCCTCTGTGTGACTCTGTCTCAAACTGCGCTCTCTTTCAGTCTGACGCGCTCTCTCTCATCTGCGCATGCACACACTCTTAAAGGGGACAGCGCAAAGCAAAACATAAGGGCAAATCACCAAGGGAATTAATCAAATATCAGGCTATTCCTGCCCCGGTTACATAATATTTATCAAATTGATGCTGTTAAAGCTCCATCCACACACAGAATAGAATAAGCATATTTTAAGCCGATACATCAACATCTCTCATCATTGGGGTGGGGGAACGGATTTCGACAGCTGAACTATTTGCCGTCGGATTCTGTTCCCCCTATTTCTATTACACAATGAGGTTCTAATATTTATCAAATTGCAGCTAATCACTTGCCTTAACAGCCTAGTGGTCAGTGTCCTAACAATTTTTATTTTTTTTTAGCTTTGGGCGACCAGAGTTCAAGTCCCGGGTCATCGAACTTTCTTGATACTATACTGTCCTATCATGAGAAAAGGCAAAAAATATTCTTTAAACTGATGCAAGTTAAGCTCCATCCACACACGAAAGTAAAATCAGCATTTTTTAAGCCATTACACCAATACCTCTCCTAATGGGAGTGGGGGAACGGATTCCAACAGCTGTTTTTTTGCCGTCGGATTCTGTTCCCCCCATATTTCTGACACACTGAGGTTCTAATATTTATCAAATTGATGCTGTTTAAGCTCCATCCACACACAGAATAGAATAAGCATATTTTAAGCCGATACATCAACATCTCTCATCATTGGGGTGGGGGAACGGATTTCGACAGCTGAACCATTTGCCGTCAGATTCTGTTCCCCCTATGTTTCTTACACAATGATGTTCTAATATTTGTCACATTGCTGTCAATTACAAGCCTCAATAGTCTAGTGGTCAGTGTCCTGATGATAGCTTTTTAGCTTTGGGCGACCAGAGTTCAAGTCCCGTGTCGTCAAACTTTCTTGATACTATACTGTCCTATTATGAGAAAAGGCAAAAAAAAAGTATTTAAACTGATGCAAGTTAAGCTCCATCCACACACGAAAGTAAAATCAGCATTTTTTAAGTCATTACATCAACACCTCTCCTAATGGGAATGGGGGAACGGATTCCGACAGCTGTTTTTTTGCCGTCGGATACTGTTCCCCCCATATTTCTGACACACTGAGGTTCTCCTATTTATCAAATTGATGCTGTTTAAGCTCCATCCACACACAGAATAGAATAAGCATATTTTAAGCCGATATATCAACATCTCTCATCATTGGGGTGGGGGAACGGATTTCGACAGCTGAACTATTTGCCGTCAGATTCTGTTCCCCCTATGTTTCTTACACAATGATGTTCTAATATTTGTCACATTGCTGTCAATGTCTAGAAGCGTTAGCCTAGTTTTCAGTGCACTCTACATTGTCATTTGTTGTTTTCAGCTTATTGCGAACCTGAGTTCAAGTCCCAGGTCATCGAACTTTCTTGATACTATACTGTCCTATCATGAGAAAAGGCAAAAAATATTCTTTTTTTAACTGATGCAAGTTAAGCTCCATCCACACACGAAAGTAAAATCAGCATTTTTTAAGCCATTACATCAACACCTCTCATAATGGGAGTGGGGGAACAGATTCCGACAGCTGTTTTTTTTTTTGCCGTCGGATTCTGTTCTCCCCATATTTCTGACACACTGAGGTTCTAATATTTATCAAATTGATGCTGTTTAAGCTCCATCCACACACAGAATAGAATAAGCATATTTTAAGCCGATACATCAACATCTCTCATCATTGGGGTGGGGGAACGGATTTCGACAGCTGAACCATTTGCCGTCAGATTCTGTTCCCCCTATGTCTATTACACAATGAGGTTCTAATATGTATCAACTTGCAGCCAATTACTAGCCTCAATAGTCTAGTGGTCAGTGTCCTAATGATAGCTTTTTAGCTTTGGGCGACCGGAGTTCAAGTCCCGGGTCGTCAAACTTTCTTGATACTATACTGTCCTGTCATGAGAAAAGGCAACAAAAAAATGTTTTATTTAAACTGATGCAAGTTAAGCTCCATCCACACACATAAAATAGAATCAGCATTTTTTAAGCCATTACATCAACACCTCTCCTAATGGGAATGGGGGAACGGTTTCCGACAGCTGTTTTTTTGCCGTCGGATTCTGTTCCCCCCATATTTCTGACACACTGAGGTTCTAATATTTATCAAATTGATGCTGTTTAAGCTCCATCCACACACAGAATAGAATAAGCATATTTTAAGCCGATACATCAACATCTCTCATCATTGGGGTGGGGGAACGGATTTCGACAGCTGAACTATTTGCCGTCAGATTCTGTTCCCCCTATGTTTCTTACACAATGATGTTCTAATATTTGTCACATTGCTGTCAATTTCTAGAAGCATTAGCTTAGTGGTCAGTGCACTCTACATTGTCATTTGTTGCTTTCAGCTTATTGCGAACCTGAGTTCAAGTCCCGGGTCATCGAACTTTCTTGAAACTATTCTGTCCTATCATGAGAAAAGGCAAAAAATATTCTTTAAACTGATGCAAGTTAAGCTCCATCCACACACGAAAGTAAAATCAGCATTTTTTAAGTCATTACATCAACACCTCTCATAATGGGAATAGGGGAACGGATTCCGACAGCTGTTTTTTTGCTGTCGGATACTGTTCCCCCCAAATTTCTGACACACTGAGGTTCTCCTATTTATCAAATTGCACCCAATTACTAGCCTCAATAGTCTAGTGGTCAGTGTCCTGATGATAGCTTTTTAGCTTTGGGCGACCAGAGTTCAAGTCCCGGGTCGTCAAACTTTCTTGATACTATACTGTCCTATCATGAGAAAAGGCAAAAAAAAATGTATTTAAACTGATGCAAGTTAAGCTCCATCCACACACATAAAATAGAATCAGCATTTTTTAAGCCGTTACATCAACACCTCTCTTAATGGGAATGGGGGAACGGTTTCCGACAGCTGTTTTTTTGCCGTCGGATTCTGTTCCCCCCATATTTCTGACACACTGAGGTTCTCCTATTTATCAAATTGATGCTGTTTAAGCTCCATCCACACACAGAATAGAATAAGCATATTTTAAGCCGATACATCAACATCTCTCATCATTGGGGTGGGGGAACGGATTTCGACAGCTGAACTATTTGCCGTCAGATTCTGTTCCCCCTATGTTTCTTACACAATGATGTTCTAATATTTGTCACATTGCTGTCAATTTCTAGAAGCATTAGCTTAGTGGTCAGTGCACTCTACATTGTCATTTGTTGCTTTCAGCTTATTGCGAACCTGAGTTCAAGTCCCGGGTCATCGAACTTTCTTGATACTATTCTGTCCTATCATGAGAAAAGGCAAAAAATATTCTTTAAACTGATGCAAGTTAAGCTCCATCCACACACGAAAGTAAAATCAGCATTTTTTAAGTCATTACATCAACACCTCTCATAATGGGAATAGGGGAACGGATTCCGACAGCTGTTTTTTTGCTGTCGGATACTGTTCCCCCCAAATTTCTGACACACTGAGGTTCTCCTATTTATCAAATTGCACCCAATTACTAGCCTCAATAGTCTAGTGGTCAGTGTCCTGATGATAGCTTTTTAGCTTTGGGCGACCAGAGTTCAAGTCCCGGGTCGTCAAACTTTCTTGATACTATACTGTCCTATCATGAGAAAAGGCAAAAAAAAATGTATTTAAACTGATGCAAGTTAAGCTCCATCCACACACATAAAATAGAATCAGCATTTTTTAAGCCGTTACATCAACACCTCTCTTAATGGGAATGGGGGAACGGTTTCCGACAGCTGTTTTTTTGCCGTCGGATTCTGTTCCCCCCATATTTCTGACACACTGAGGTTCTCCTATTTATCAAATTGATGCTGTTTAAGCTCCATCCACACACAGAATAGAATAAGCATATTTTAAGCCGATACATCAACATCTCTCATCATTGGGGTGGGGGAACGGATTTCGACAGCTGAACTATTTGCCGTCAGATTCTGTTCCCCCTATGGTTCTTACACAATGATGTTCTAATATTTGTCACATTGCTGTCAATTTCTAGAAGCATTAGCTTAGTGGTCAGTGCACTCTACATTGTCATTTGTTGTTTTCAGCTTATTGCGAACCTGAGTTCAAGTCCCAGGTCATCGAACTTTCTTGATACTATACTGTCCTATCATGAGAAAAGGCAAAAAATATTCTTTTTTTAACTGATGCAAGTTAAGCTCCATCCACACACGAAAGTAAAATCAGCATTTTTTAAGCCATTACATCAACACCTCTCATAATGGGAGTGGGGGAACAGATTCCGACAGCTGTTTTTTTTTTTGCCGTCGGATTCTGTTCTCCCCATATTTCTGACACACTGAGGTTCTAATATTTATCAAATTGATGCTGTTTAAGCTCCATCCACACACAGAATAGAATAAGCATATTTTAAGCCGATACATCAACATCTCTCATCATTGGGGTGGGGGAACGGATTTCGACAGCTGAACCATTTGCCGTCAGATTCTGTTCCCCCTATGTCTATTACACAATGAGGTTCTAATATGTATCAACTTGCAGCCAATTACTAGCCTCAATAGTCTAGTGGTCAGTGTCCTAATGATAGCTTTTTAGCTTTGGGCGACCGGAGTTCAAGTCCCGGGTCGTCAAACTTTCTTGATACTATACTGTCCTGTCATGAGAAAAGGCAACAAAAAAATGTTTTATTTAAACTGATGCAAGTTAAGCTCCATCCACACACATAAAATAGAATCAGCATTTTTTAAGCCATTACATCAACACCTCTCCTAATGGGAATGGGGGAACGGTTTCCGACAGCTGTTTTTTTGCCGTCGGATTCTGTTCCCCCCATATTTCTGACACACTGAGGTTCTAATATTTATCAAATTGATGCTGTTTAAGCTCCATCCACACACAGAATAGAATAAGCATATTTTAAGCCGATACATCAACATCTCTCATCATTGGGGTGGGGGAACGGATTTCGACAGCTGAACTATTTGCCGTCAGATTCTGTTCCCCCTATGTTTCTTACACAATGATGTTCTAATATTTGTCACATTGCTGTCAATTTCTAGAAGCATTAGCTTAGTGGTCAGTGCACTCTACATTGTCATTTGTTGCATTCAGCTTATTGCGAACCTGAGTTCAAGTCCCGGGTCATCGAACTTTCTTGAAACTATTCTGTCCTATCATGAGAAAAGGCAAAAAATATTCTTTAAACTGATGCAAGTTAAGCTCCATCCACACACGAAAGTAAAATCAGCATTTTTTAAGTCATTACATCAACACCTCTCATAATGGGAATAGGGGAACGGATTCCGACAGCTGTTTTTTTGCTGTCGGATACTGTTCCCCCCAAATTTCTGACACACTGAGGTTCTCCTATTTATCAAATTGCACCCAATTACTAGCCTCAATAGTCTAGTGGTCAGTGTCCTGATGATAGCTTTTTAGCTTTGGGCGACCAGAGTTCAAGTCCCGGGTCGTCAAACTTTCTTGATACTATACTGTCCTATCATGAGAAAAGGCAAAAAAAAATGTATTTAAACTGATGCAAGTTAAGCTCCATCCACACACATAAAATAGAATCAGCATTTTTTAAGCCGTTACATCAACACCTCTCTTAATGGGAATGGGGGAACGGTTTCCGACAGCTGTTTTTTTGCCGTCGGATTCTGTTCCCCCCATATTTCTGACACACTGAGGTTCTCCTATTTATCAAATTGATGCTGTTTAAGCTCCATCCACACACAGAATAGAATAAGCATATTTTAAGCCGATACATCAACATCTCTCATCATTGGGGTGGGGGAACGGATTTCGACAGCTGAACTATTTGCCGTCAGATTCTGTTCCCCCTATGTTTCTTACACAATGATGTTCTAATATTTGTCACATTGCTGTCAATTTCTAGAAGCATTAGCTTAGTGGTCAGTGCACTCTACATTGTCATTTGTTGCTTTCAGCTTATTGCGAACCTGAGTTCAAGTCCCGGGTCATCGAACTTTCTTGATACTATTCTGTCCTATCATGAGAAAAGGCAAAAAATATTCTTTAAACTGATGCAAGTTAAGCTCCATCCACACACGAAAGTAAAATCAGCATTTTTTAAGTCATTACATCAACACCTCTCATAATGGGAATAGGGGAACGGATTCCGACAGCTGTTTTTTTGCTGTCGGATACTGTTCCCCCCAAATTTCTGACACACTGAGGTTCTCCTATTTATCAAATTGCACCCAATTACTAGCCTCAATAGTCTAGTGGTCAGTGTCCTGATGATAGCTTTTTAGCTTTGGGCGACCAGAGTTCAAGTCCCGGGTCGTCAAACTTTCTTGATACTATACTGTCCTATCATGAGAAAAGGAAAAAAAAAATGTATTTAAACTGATGCAAGTTAAGCTCCATCCACACACATAAAATAGAATCAGCATTTTTTAAGCCGTTACATCAACACCTCTCTTAATGGGAATGGGGGAACGGTTTCCGACAGCTGTTTTTTTGCCGTCGGATTCTGTTCCCCCCATATTTCTGACACACTGAGGTTCTCCTATTTATCAAATTGATGCTGTTTAAGCTCCATCCACACACAGAATAGAATAAGCATATTTTAAGCCGATACATCAACATCTCTCATCATTGGGGTGGGGGAACGGATTTCGACAGCTGAACTATTTGCCGTCAGATTCTGTTCCCCCTATGGTTCTTACACAATGATGTTCTAATATTTGTCACATTGCTGTCAATTTCTAGAAGCATTAGCTTAGTGATCAGTGCACTCTACATTGTCATTTGTTGTTTTCAGCTTATTGCGAACCTGAGTTCAAGTCCCGGGTCATCGAACTTTCTTGATACTATACTGTCCTATCATGAGAAAAGGCAAAAAATATTCTTTAAACTGATGCAAGTTAAGCTCCATCCACACACGAAAGTAAAATCAGCATTTTTTAAGCCATTACATCAACACCTCTCATAATGGGAGTGGGGGAACGGATTCTGACAGCTGTTTTTTTTTTCTGTCGAATTCTGTTCCCCCCATATTTCTGACAAACTAAGGTTCTAATATTTATCAAATTTAAGCAAATTGCTAGCCTCAATAGCCTAGTGGTCAGTTCCCTGACAATTTTTTTTTTTAGCTTTGGCCGACCTGAGCTCAAGTCCCGGTTCGTCAAACTTTCTTGATACTCTACTTACCTATCATAATAAAAGGCAAAAAAATATATTCTTTAAACTGATGCAAGTTAAGCTCCATCCACACACAAAAATAAAATCAGCATTTTTTTAAGCCATTACATCAACACCTCTCATAATGGGAGTGGGGGAACGGATTCCGACAGCTGTTTTTTTGCCGTCGGATTCTGTTCCCCCTGTGTTTCTTACATAATGAGGTTCTAATATTTATCACATTGCAGCTAATTTCTAAACCCAATATCCTAGTGGTCAGTACTCTCTGCACAGTCATTCATTGTCTTTCAGCTTATTACGACCCGAGTTCAAGTCCCGGTTCGTCAAACTTTCTTGATACTCTACTGTCCTATCATAATAAAAGGCAAAAAAATATATTCTTTAAACTGATGCAAGTTAAGCTCCATCCACACACAAAAATATAATCAGCATTTTTTCAAGCCATTACATCAACACCTCTCATAATGGGAGTGGGGGAACGGATTTCGACAGCTGTTTTTTTGCCGTCGGATTCTGTTCCCCCCATATTTCTGACAAACTGAGGTTCTAATATTTATCAAATTGACACAAATTACTAGTCTCAATAGCCTAGTGGTCAGTTCCCTGACAAATAGTTTTTTTTAACCTTTGGGCGACCCGAGTTCAAGTCCCGGTTCGTCAAACTTTCTTGATACTCTACTGTCCTATCATAATAAAAGGCAAAAAAATATATTCTTTAAACTGATGCAAGTTAAGCTCCATCCACACACAAAAATAAAATCAGCATTTTTTTAAGCCATTACATCAACACCTCTCATAATGGGAGTGGGGGAACGGATTCCGACAGCTGTTTTTTTGCCGTCGGATTCTGTTCCCCCTATGTTTCTTACATAATGAGGTTCTAATATTTATCACATTGCCACTAATTGCTAAACCCAATAGCCTAGTGGTCAGTACCCTCTGCACAGACATTCATTGTTTTTCAGCTTATTACGACCCGAGTTCAAGTCCCGGTTCGTCAAAATTTCTTGATACTATACTGTCCTATCATAATAAAAGGCAAAAAAATATATTCTTTAAACTGATGCAAGTTAAGCTCCATCCACACATAAAAATAAAATCAGCATTTTTTAAGCCATTACATCAACACCTCTCATAATGGGAGTGGGGGAACGAATTCCGACAGCTGTTTTTTTGCCGTCGGATTCTGTTCCCCCCATATTGCTGACAAACTGAGGTTCTAATATTTATCACATTGAAGCAAATTCAGCCTCAATAGCCTAGTGGCCAGTTCCCTGACAAATTGTTTTTTTTAGCTTTGGGCGACCCGAGTTCAAGTCCCGGTTCGTCAAACTTTCTTGATACTCTACTGTCCTATCATAATAAAAGGCAAAAAAATATATTCTTTAAACTGATGCAAGTTAAGCACCATCCACACACAAAAATAAAATCAGCATTTTTTAAGCCATTACATCAACACCTCTCATAATGGGAGTGGGGGAACGGATTCCCACAGCTGTTTTTTTGCCGTCGGATTCTGTTCCCCCTATGTTTCTTACATAATGAGGTTCTAATATTTATCACATTGCAGCTAATTGTTTAACCCAATAGCCTAGTGGTCAGTACCCTCTGCACAGACAATCGTTGTTTTTCAGCTTATTACGACCCGAGTTCAAGTCCAGGTTCGTCAAAATTTCTTGATACTATACTGTCCTATCATAATAAAAGGCAAAAAAATATATTCTTTAAACTGATGCAAGTTAAGCACCATCCACACACAAAAATAAAATCAGCATTTTTTTAAGCCATTACATCAACACCTCTCATAATGGGAGTGGGGGAACGGATTCCCACAGCTGTTTTTTTGCCGTCGGATTCTGTTCCCCCTATGTTTCTTACATAATGAGGTTCTAATATTTATCACATTGCAGCTAATTGTTTAACCCAATAGCCTAGTGGTCAGTACCCTCTGCACAGCCATTCGTTGTTTTTCAGCTTATTACGACCCGAGTTCAAGTCCCGGTTCGTCAAACTTTCTTGATACTCTACTGTCCTATCATAATAAAAGGCAAAAAAATATATTCTTTAAACTGATGCAAGTTAAGCTCCATCCACACACAAAAATAAAATCAGCATTTTTTAAGCCATTACAGTACATCAACACCTCTCATAATGGGAGTGGGGGAACGGATTTCGACAGCTGAACTTTTTGCCGTCGAATTCTGTTCCCCCTATGTTTATTACACAAAAAGATTCTAAGATTTTTCAGATTGCTGCAAATAACTCTCCTCAATAGCCTAGTGCTCAGTTCCCTGACAATATATGTATATATTTTTTTAGCTTTGGGCGACCTAAGTTCAAGTCCCGGTTCGTCAAACTTTCTTTATACTATACTGTCCTATCATCATAAAAGGCAAACAATTATATTCTTTAAACTGATGCAAGTTAAGCTCCATCCACACACAACAATAAAATCAGCATTTTCAAGCCATTACATCAACATCTCTCATAATGGGAGTGGGGGAACGGATTTCGACAGCTGAACTATTTGTCGTCAGATTCGGTTCCCCCTATGTTTCTAACAATGAGGTTTTAATATTTATCACATTGTAGATAATAATAGAACCCAATAGACTAGTGGTCAGTACACTCTGCACTAACATTTATTGTTTTTTAGCTTATTACAACACGAGTTCAAGCTCAGGTTCATCAAACTTTCTTGATACTATACTGTCCTATCATAATAAAAGGCAAAACATATATTCTTTAAACTGATGCAAGTTAAGCTCCATCCACACACAAAAATAAAATCAGCATTTTTTCAAGCCATTACATCAACACCTCTCATAATGGGAGTGGGGGAACGGATTCCGACAGCTGTTTTTTTGCCGTCGGATTCTGTTCCCCCCATATTTCTGACAAACTGAGGTTCTAATATTTATCAAATTAAAGCAAAGTACTAGCCTCAATAGCCCAGTGGTCAGTTCCCTGACATTTTTTTTTTTTAGCTTTGGGCGACCCGAGTTCAAGTCCCGGTTCGTCAAACTTTCTTGATACTCTACTGTCCTATCATAATAAAAGGCAAAAAAATATATTCTTTAAACTGATGCAAGTTAAGCTCCATCCACACACAAAAATAAAATCAGCACATTTTCAAGCCATTACATCAACACCTCTCATAATGGGAGTGGGGGAACGGATTCCGACAGCTGTTTTTTTGCCGTCGGATTCTGTTCCTCCTATGTTTCTTACATAATGAGGTTCTAATATTTATCACATTGCAGCTAATAGATAAACCCAATAGCCTAATGGTCAGTACCCTTTGCACAGACATTCATTGTTTTTTAGCTTATTACAACACGAGTTCAAGCCCAGGTTCATCAAAATTTCTTGATACTATACTGTCCTATTATAATAAAAGGCAAAAAATATATTCTTTAAACTGATGCAAGTTAAGCTCCATCCACACACAAAAATAAAATCAGCACATTTTCAAGCCATTACATCAACACCTCTCATAATGGGAGTGGGGGAACGGATTCCGACAGCTGTTTTTTATGCTGTCGAATTCTGTTCCCCCCATATTTCTGACAAACTAAGGTTCTAATATTTATCAAATTTAAGCAAATTACTAGCCTCAATAGCCTAGTGGTCAGTTCCCTGACAATTTTTTTTTTAGCTTTGGGCGACCCGAGCTCAAGTCCCGGTTCGTCAAACTTTCTTGATACTCTACTGTCCTATCATAATAAAAGGCAAAAAAATATATTCTTTAAACTGATGCAAGTTAAGCTCCATCCACACACAAAAATAAAATCAGCATTTTTTAAGCCATTACATCAACACCTCTCATAATGGGAGTGGGGGAACAGATTCCGACAGCTGTTTTTTTTTTTTGCCGTCGGATTCTGTTCCCCCCATATTTCTGACACACTGAGGTTCTAATATTTATCAAATTGATGCTGTTTAAGCTCCATCCACACACAGAATAGAATAAGCATATTTTAAGCCGATACATCAACATCTCTCATCATTGGGGTGGGGGAACGGATTTCGACAGCTGAACTATTTGCCGTCGGATTCTGTTCCCCCTATGTCTATTACACAATGAGGTTCTAATATTTATCAAATTGCTGCCAATCACTAGCCTAATAGCCTAGTGGTCAGTGTCCTAACAATTTTTTTTTTTTTTAGCTTTGGGCGACCCGAGTTCAAGTCCCGGGTCGTCGAACTTTCTTGATACTATACTGTCCTATCATGAGAAAAGGCAAAAAATATTCTGTAAACTGATGCAAGTTAAGCTCCATCCACACACAAAAGTAAAATCAGCATTTTTTAAGTCATTACATCAACACCTCTCATAATGGGAATGGGGGAACGGATTCCGACAGCTGTTTTTTTGCCGTCGGATACTGTTCCCCCCATATTTCTGACACACTGAGGTTCTCCTATTTATCAAATTGATGCTGTTTAAGCTCCATCCACACACAGAATAGAATAAGCATATTTTAAGCCGATACATCAACATCTCTCATCATTGGGGTGGGGGAACAGATTTCGACAGCTGAACTATTTGCCATCGGATTTTGTTCCCCCTATGTCTATTACACAATGAGGTTCTAACATTTATCAAATTGCAGTTATTTACTATCTTCAATAGTCTGGTGGTCAGTGTCCTGATGATATTTCTTTTAGCTTTGGGCGACCAGAGTTCAAGTCCCGGGTCGTCGAACTTTCTTGATACTATTCTGTCCTATAATGAGAAAAGGCAAAAAATATTCTTTAAACTGATGCAAGTTAAGCTCCATCCACACACGAAAGTAAAATCAGCATTTTTTAAGCCATTACATCAACACCTCTCCTAATGGGAATGGGGGAACGGATTTCGACAGCTGAACCATTTGCCGTCGAATTCTGTTCCCCCTATGTCTATTACACAATGAGGTTCTAATATTTGTCACATTGCTGTCAATTTCTAGAAGCAATAGCCTAGTGGTCAGTGCACTCTAGCCTGATATTTGTTGTTTTCAGCTTATTGCGAACCGAGTTCAAGTCTAATAGCTTTTTAGCTTTGGGCGACCGGAGTTCAAGTCCCGGGTCGTCAAACTTTCTTGATACTATACTGTCCTATCATGAGAAAAGGAAAAAAATATTCTTTAAACTGATGCAAGTTAAGCTCCATCCACACACGAAAGTAAAATCAGCATTTTTTAAGCCATTACATCAACACCTCTCATAATGGGAGTGGGGGAACAGATTCCGACAGCTGTTTTTTTTTTTTTTTGCCGTCGGATTCTGTTCCCCCCATATTTCTGACACACTGAGGTTCTAATATTTATCAAATTGATGCTGTTTAAGCTCCATCCACACACAGAATAGAATAAGCATATTTTAAGCCGATACATCAACATCTCTCATCATTGGGGTGGGGGAACGGATTTCGACAGCTGAACCATTTGCCGTCAGATTCTGTTCCCCCTATGTCTATTACACAATGAGGTTCTAATATGTATCAACTTGCAGCCAATTACTAGCCTCAATAGTCTAGTGGTCAGTGTCCTAATGATAGCTTTTTAGCTTTGGGCGACCGGAGTTCAAGTCCCGGGTCGTCAAACTTTCTTGATACTATACTGTCCTGTCATGAGAAAAGGCAACAAAAAAATGTTTTATTTAAACTGATGCAAGTTAAGCTCCATCCACACACATAAAATAGAATCAGCATTTTTTAAGCCATTACATCAACACCTCTCCTAATGGGAATGGGGGAACGGTTTCCGACAGCTGTTTTTTTGCCGTCGGATTCTGTTCCCCCCATATTTCTGACACACTGAGGTTCTAATATTTATCAAATTGATGCTGTTTAAGCTCCATCCACACACAGAATAGAATAAGCATATTTTAAGCCGATACATCAACATCTCTCATCATTGGGGTGGGGGAACGGATTTCGACAGCTGAACTATTTGCCGTCAGATTCTGTTCCCCCTATGTTTCTTACACAATGATGTTCTAATATTTGTCACATTGCTGTCAATTTCTAGAAGCATTAGCTTAGTGGTCAGTGCACTCTACATTGTCATTTGTTGCTTTCAGCTTATTGCGAACCTGAGTTCAAGTCCCGGGTCATCGAACTTTCTTGATACTATTCTGTCCTATCATGAGAAAAGGCAAAAAATATTCTTTAAACTGATGCAAGTTAAGCTCCATCCACACACGAAAGTAAAATCAGCATTTTTTAAGTCATTACATCAACACCTCTCATAATGGGAATAGGGGAACGGATTCCGACAGCTGTTTTTTTGCTGTCGGATACTGTTCCCCCCAAATTTCTGACACACTGAGGTTCTCCTATTTATCAAATTGCACCCAATTACTAGCCTCAATAGTCTAGTGGTCAGTGTCCTGATGATAGCTTTTTAGCTTTGGGCGACCAGAGTTCAAGTCCCGGGTCGTCAAACTTTCTTGATACTATACTGTCCTATCATGAGAAAAGGCAAAAAAAAAAGTATTTAAACTGATGCAAGTTAAGCTCCATCCACACATAAAATACAATCAGCATTTTTTAAGCCATTACATCAACACCTCTCCTAATGGGAATGGGGGAACGGTTTCCGACAGCTGTTTTTTTGCCGTCGGATTCTGTTCCCCCCATATTTCTGACACACTGAGGTTCTCCTATTTATCAAATTGATGCTGTTTAAGCTCCATCCACACACAGAATAGAATAAGCATATTTTAAGACGATGCATCAACATCTCTCATCATTGGGGTGGGGGAACGGATTTCGACAGCTGAACTATTTGCCTTCTGTTCCCCCTATGTTTCTTACACACTGAGGTTCTAATATTTATCACATTGCTATTAGTTTCTAAACACAATAGCCTAGTGGTCAGTGCACATTGCACAGGTATTCATTGCTTTTAAGCTTATTGCGAACCTGAGTTCAAGTCCCGGGTCGTCGAACTTTCTTGATACTATATTGTCCTATAATAAGAAAAGGCAAAAAAAAATATTCTTTAAACTGATGCAAGTTAAGCTCCATCCACACACAAAAATAAAATCAGCATTTTTTAAGCCATTACATCAACACCTCTCATAATGGGAGTGGGGGAACGGATTCCGACAGCTGTTTTTTTTTCTTTTTTTTTGCCGTCAGATTCTGTTCCCCCCATATTTCTGACACACTGAGGTTCTCATATTTATCAAATTGATGCTGTTTAAGCTCCATCCACACACAGAATAGAATAAGCATATTTTAAATGAACGCAACTGATTCTTGTTATTTATACTTTGTTGATTATTGGGTTACTTGTTTTGATAAATGTGGAACCACTGTCCATGACTGAATCATGTTCAGCCAAAGAGCTTTTTTTTTTAAAGTATAAATGCAAAAGTGTACACATTTCATATCACACCCCAATTTATGGCATAGAATACATGGTTAAACAAATGTGATTCAAATTGAATAGTGAGGCATGCAAATCAATAAAAATAAAAAATGACCTTTCTTCAAAACCCACATCTACAGGTGCACTGGGGCGAATTAATTCCCCTGAACGATGTGTAGAGCGATCTGAGCATACAGAAAGCACATCATCACTTAACCTGGCCTCATGTGCTCATATATTGTGCCTGTCCAGGTTCAACTCGGCTGCCATATTTATTGTGGACATACCGGTACTTGTCCTGTCACAACAGCAATAGGTCACACAGGAACACTTACAGCATGTTGCTTGACCGGATAGACTAGCTTGTCCACCATGGGACAAGGTTTGAGTAGGCTCTTGTGTGAAATAAGTGAGTCGAGGGGATGCTGGGAAGGGTATGGTGCTGTACAGCACCCTCGAGACCAGCAGACGGGTCAGCGAACTACAGCTGAGACCCGGGGTCTGTTAATGCAATCGGAACTTCATCTCAGTCACTGAGACCCCGCTCAGACTAACTAACTCCAGAGTGAGCAGTGCTGACAGCATGGAGCGGTTGGCAGGGCATAACACTGTACAAATAAACTCAAGGACACTTAAGTGAGTGAGTGTGCGAAACGGCGAAAAAAACAAAACCAAGAAGGAAAGAGATTTTTTTCTCTTGTATAAACCTGGTGTGAGCCTTGCCATTTCCTCAAATATGAAATTGTGAGGAAAAAAATATGCTTGGCATTTGGAAAAACTGCTGAATCCAGACCTCCGTGTAAGAGAGAACACTTACTCAACTGTTACGAAAAAAGTTCAGATAATGTGAAAAGAGCTGCTAGCCCATTTTGCAGAATGGCGAAAGAAGGCGCTCCGGCAGTAAAGAACATGTGTCCTGAATTTCCGTTCTGACTGACAGGGAAATTTATGGAATTATACATAATGGATTTAAATATGATAAAATGTGCAAAACGGAGCTGAGTGTAACTTTATTCCTAAAGGGAAATAGTTTAAAGGTTGCTTCTTTTTTTTTTACATAGGAGACTGAAATGTTACTGAGAGCTCAAATTTTGCATATATATATATATATATATATATATATATATATATATATATATATACTGTATATATCAGCATCCACAAATATATATATATATATATATATATCCAGTGCACAGTTTGATCTTTCACTTGTAATGACTGGCCTGTGTTACTTCCGGTGCCAGAACTTGGGATTCGATCCAATACCCACTCTGATCTTATACAGTATCGGCATCCACAATACATGTATATTGTGGATGCCAATACGGTGCAGGTCCATTTATATGGCCATAAGTGTACACAGAGAACAGCTCTGAGGTTACTCAATAACACATGAACAGGTTTTACCCCACAGGGTCAGCGTATGTGAAGATCAGAGTGGGTATTGGATTGATTCCCAAGCTTCCCAAGCTCTGGCACAGGACGAAACACAGGCCGGTCATTACAGGTGAAAGCTCAAACCGTGCACTAGATTTCATGCATTCAGTGCACATCAATAACATCTTTCCCATGGCCTCTTATGCTGTTATCTGACGTAAATATATTTTGTGCTCTTGGGGTCAGGTCAGATGGGCTGAGCCAGATTTGTATGGAGGCAGCATGAGTTCTCTCCAGGTGAGACGTGTTTGCTTGCATTAATAATGGAACATCAGAAGAAATAACTGCTTTTATGGGCTGTTTATATATGTTTGTGTGTGTGCTTTGCTTTTCCAGATCTCTAACCATGGTAAAATCACTCTAATATATATCAATAAAGTGACAATGCCAACTAATTCCATTTATTACAAATAATATCACAAATAAAATATTACTGTGGCATAAAATAAACATTCATTTTGTCTTATATTCTATTCAGCTACAGTCTGTTTCACTCCTATCTGACATCCATTTTACCACAGGGTGTAAAATTACTCAAAGCCTGTCATTTCAGATATGATTCCATTTCAGATTAGTGTTGATGGGGTCGGATAGAGGCGGGAAACCAGATCCTTATTCTGTTTGTCATTCTGACCTTACTAGACCTGACTTTTCTCCTGATGGTGCTCCTCTGGGTCACTGTATGGCGAAGAAAATGACCATTCAAAGGTGAGAGGTCAGAATACAGCTGAAAGAAGTCGCATCCATCGGCAAGCGTTGTAGCTGTCAAACCAATAAGTTGTTGTTTGGCCATGCATCCGTTTAAGTGGCCAGACAACCTCTGTCCTGAAACAACCTCTTAAACCATTACAACTCCATGTCAGTTCAGCACAAGCAGTTACTTGGCTTATTTTACTCCTAAATCTTTTAAGTAATTTGAGAGCACCATTTCATATGCCATCTGAAAATTATTACACAGCAATAACTGGGACATAAGGGATTCATTGTCAATGAGTAAAATTAATCTATTGTGACTAAAGCTGATATAAAGTGAGCGAGAAGCACTTTTAATCACTCTTCAGTCTTTAGGATCTCGCTGCTGTCTGCCAATATACATATGGAAAATACAAGGTTAGAATTTTTTTTAATTGTGAATAAAACAAAGATTATTGGAGTACGTTTGAACTATTTCAGTCTTTCTACTTAAAAATACCCATGTTTAATTAAACGTGTTACCTTCAGTAGGGAAGCATCGCCATAATGAAAAAAATTAAGAAAAAATAAAACAAACAAGTTGGAAGACCTTGCCATAGTATGTCTATATATATATATATATATATATATATATATATATATATATATATATATATATATATATACACATATACACACACACACACATGTGTGTGTGTGTGTGTGTGTGTGTATGTATATATATATAGATTTAATATTTTTTTATATACTGTTAAAAGGATGTTGAAAAATCTTTTGAAGAGATAAAAGAACAGAACATTTCCTTCAAAACAATGTATTTTCAGTGATTGGTCCAGTGTATTTTTAGAGGCTCAATTTCAGACGTTAATGGCTTCTGGCATGACCGTCCTCAGAGGAGAGCTTGAGAGCCTTTAACTGTCTGTAGACCAATCTCAGATATTTATTTTATTTCCATGTAATTGCACACATCTTCCTGCTCAGTGTAAAAGCCCTTCAAAAACACACTCTCGTCTCAGCCTAAACATCTCTCCCGAGGTGCCATTGGCCAGATCTTTGACAAGAGATGAAAAAAAAGCAGGATAAAGCAGAAAAAAGTGAAATTGCTCTATGCTTCTGTACAGTATCAAGTTTACAAGCACCACATTGCTGATGTCAAAATCATCTCTCACAAATCCACAACTGTATACAAGGTAAACAAGGTGGAAAAATGTGCTTGAACTTTGCTCACAAAAAACTTTTACTTGCATGTGGTGGTAGATTCATTTGAGTGACGTTTATTGTAACTGATTAGATAACAAATAAAAACTGAACAATGGATGTATTATGTTAAGAATTTGTAGAAAAGTTCATTGCAACCCTTGTGAAGCTAATGCTTAATTTATATTTCTGTGCAAGGCACGTAGATTTTGTTTGCACTGCATTTGTTTGTTTGTTAGCTCTCAGTCTGAGATCTATTAAGCCCAGCAGAGTAGATATTATCGTACGAGAGTGCACATTAAATGCCACATTTCGCCTGGGAAGTCATTTTTGAATGTGTTGGTTTATGTTGGCAATGGAAAACAACAAAACTAATGCTATACTAGAGCAGGTGGTGTGCAGCAGAAATGTCTTTACTATCTAAACACAGTGAATGAGAACTAAGTGCAGAACCCCGTCTGAGCGGGATGAGTTATCAGCGGTGGGCCGAAAGCAGGTGATTTATTGAAGATAGTGCCTGTCACTGCGCATCTAACCTACATTCTGAACCAGTAAAAATGTCATCAGTGAGCAGTGTGAACATATCTGGTTAAAAAAAGTCTGATTTTCTAGTCAAAGGCTTCATAATCAAACACCAACAGTAGGGCCTACTTAAAAATAAATTAAAATGAATAAATAAATAAAATTTGTAGCGATTGGTCCAGTTGTAATGCAGTTTCGTCTGCTTTTTGTTGCTTTTCACTGAATAATAGGCTACTTTATATAAATCAATTCAAAATTAATTCAAAATTGCATGTTAGGTGATAACCGTTGTCAACCCCTGCTCATGTTGAAGAGCATATTACAGTTTTCCTCAAATGCTAAAACACATTTCACAAACGTTTCCTCCATGTTCCCCAATGTCTAAACACAACACCCTTTTCTAAAGCTACATAAACACAACCACACCTTCTCACTTCAAAACTCAAACTTTCACACCAAAAGAGCAGCTCGAAGCTTTCAAAAATGTAAACACTATACACATCATTACACACTACAGTAAAACAATTGAAAACACAATGCTCAATTTGTGAGAAGGTTCTTTGTTTCATAACTGCCA
The DNA here is from genome assembly GCF_963993115.1 of Abramis brama. NCBI lineage: Eukaryota > Metazoa > Chordata > Actinopteri > Cypriniformes > Leuciscidae > Abramis > Abramis brama. The sequence continues at coordinate 26,649,423 of NC_139982.1, forward strand.
ATGCATATTTTTAGAAACTTTACAGTAATGGATCTTCTTAGATCTCTGCAGAGGATTAGGCATTTAGATTTGTGAGTTTCATGAGGAGTATACATCTATAGTAAATTCTGCATGTACACTACTGTAACACAACTCAATGCAAAAACAGAATCTATTGCACACAACAGTACTCTTGAAAACATGATCAGGGTGTGAAGTTTTTTTATTTACTTTATTCACACCACACACACACCACAATCACTGTGCGGCATCATGTCGCTGAGCTGCATCGGGCCACATCACCTCATTCACGTCGCAGGCTATATTGTCTCTTGCCAGGCACCGCGGGAAAAACGCCCTGGAATGGCGAATCCATCCTTGGAAGGCCTCCACTGGGATGTCAACACAGGCCAGCTCCATTGCCCTTAGGAGGTTATCTCTAGTGTATGGTTGTCTGTCATAAACCTTCCATCTCCACGATGAGAAGAACTCCTTTATAGGGTTCAGGAAAGGGGAGTAGGGTGGCAGACATACGTTTAAAAAGTGGTTACTGTTGGTGGTGAACCACTCTCTGATTTGGTTTGTTCTGTGGAAGCGTACATTGTCCCAAATGATCACATAAATGTGATGTGCGGGCCCAGGATGGTGTTGTTGGCAGTCCAGGAGGATGTCTTTTAGCTCCTCTAGGAAGGTGAGGAGACGTTGGGTGTTGTAAGACCCAAGGACAGCATGCCGGTGGACAAGCCCCTCCGAACCCATGGCCGCACAAAGAGTAATATTACCCCCCCGTTGGCCAGGAACCTCAGTGATGGCTCTTTGGCCAATGATGTTACGGCCTCTTTGCCTTCGTTTCTGCAGGTTGAAGCCAGCCTCATCCAGGAAGAGGTACTCATGAGGTCTGGCCATCGCGTCCAACTGTAATATCCTCTGTGAAAATGTGAAAGTGCACAGGTGTTCAGAACAACAGTCAATCAGGTAGCACAGTATTGTCCAGAAGTAATGTAGGCCACTGAGCAACACAGTATGTCCACTAACTGTACAGTGAACATGGATGTATACTTACTTGCACATACTCCGAGACCGATGCCACATAGAGGTGAGGAACCTACGTTATGTAGGTCTTTGTGTCGCGCAGAGCTGCGCTCAAAGGGAACCCTATAGACCTGTTTCATCCGCATCTTTTGGCGCCGGAGAACTCGGTCTATTGTGGCCAAGCTGACATCATCAATGCTCTCAAAGTTGACATTATCGGCAATGACATGCTCTCAAAGTTGACATTATCGGCAATGACTTTGTCTCTGATGTCCCGGAGTCTGATGAGGTTGTTCTCACGAACCATATCCACAATGAGGGTTTCTTGTGCCGCTGTAAATATGGCAACCCTCCCACCTCTATGTGGCATTCTTTCAACTCTAAAGAAAGAAACATGTGTTGTCAATTGACATGTTTTACAATACAGTAACAACTGATTTGAAACCAATAGACTACTTTCACAGGCTTGTAAAATTGTATTGTGACAAAGAAAGCAATAGAGTACAATACCTGTTGTGTTGTCTGAATGCCCTGATAATGGTGGCCACGGTGAACCTACTCAGGTTTGGACGGACTCTTAGTCCTGCTTCAGCCATTGTCATGCCATGGACAATGACATGGTCAATGACTGTTGCTCGCATCTCGTCCGTAATGATGGTGCGAGGTTGTCTTGCTCTCCCTCCTGGACCTTCTCCTCTCCCTTGTTGGCCTCCTCCTCTCCCTTGTTGGCCTCCTCCTCTTCCTCGTTGGCCTGCTCCTCTTCCTCCTCTGATTTGAACTCCTCTTCCTCGTTGGCCTGCTCCTCTTCTTCCATGGCCAGCTCTTCTCCCTCCTCTGACTCGAATTCCTCTTCCCTTGACTCTGCCTTCATCCATTGTGTTTGTTTGGAATCTTCAGCAAACTGTGCACTCTGAACTTGCTTTTATACATGTGGTCACAGCATTAGCAACAAGTGTCTTCAATTTTGAGTCGTTGTGTGTAATGAATGACGCCAGGTGTGTTCATTGTGTTCAAATATTGCTGACTGTGGCAAGCATTTTGCATCACATGAGCTTTCATTTGAGAATATGAGCAGAGTTCTTTTGCAACTTGTGTTTTAGCAAGGAAAATGTGTTAAGATTTATGAGAACGAAGGATTGTGTTTTGTGAATTGTGTCTTCATGTGAAATGTGTTTATGATTGGAAAATGATGGCTAGATTTAGTAAATGTGTTTAGACAACTGGTCATTTGGTTTAGAGGATTGGCTTTTGTGTTTTAGCATTTGAGAAAAATTGTAACATGCATTTAATTGTGATGAAACTAATATCCTGAATTTAAAAATGTAAATAATCTAATTCAACGCACTGAGCGTAGGTAAAACTGAATAGCGCGTGCAAAACTGGTGAACAGTGTTGGGGAAAGTTACTTTTAAAATGTATTGTAATGTGTTACAATACTGAGTTACTCCCTTAAAGAAGTAACTAATTAAATTGCTTAGATACTTTTTATGAACTTAGTTACGTTTGCATTGCTTTTTCTCACCTGGGCTTGACTAGCTTGTTCGATTTTTAATAACAAAAATGAATCAATTATTTTGATTAGCAAATGTAAAGGCACTTTCACACCAAAAGTTAAATGAATAAGCCTCAGGCTGAAGGAAAAGGGTCTTCTTTTTCAGGCTGAACTTCTGGATCTCAGAAGAATAGGACACAGGAGAAGAAAGTTCAACACTCTTAATTCAACAATAAAAACTAAAAAATTAAACAAATGTGATGTTTATCTAAAGTCATTTAGATAAGATTAAATACATAAAGTATATTTGTGTAACGTATTTAATTATTGCAGGTTTGTGTAATGTTCTGAGTTTCACTGGTTTTAATCTTTTTGAGGGATATTGAATCTGTTTTTGTGCAAGTGAGATGAGTAAACTCATGCTGACATTTAGTCTTGAACTACAATAACCATCACTCAACGCCTCTGCAGATTTCTCTCAACATGGATGAAGAAGAGCTGTCAGAGTGTCTGTCAATAAATAGGAAAACATAGTAACGCGTTAGTTATTTGAAAAAGTAACTCAGATATTTTGTTGTAAGTGTAAAAGTAATGTGTTACTTTACTAGTTACTTGAAAAAGTAATCTGATTACGTAACTCGAGTAACTTTTAATGCATTACCCCCAACACCGCAGGTGAATTCACTCCTGAAAAGACGAGAAAAAAAAAGAAAAGAAAAAAAGATTTATGGCATGGCAGGAACAGAAAGGCCCAAACTCAGCACTTTTCACTGGCGAGCAAGTGGACTGTCTGATCTGTGAGAACGAACAGTTAAAAGAATAAGTGGCGAACCCTCCACACAGCTCCTCAAACGCTCGCGCTGAAGCAAACCGCTGGGAACTCGCTGAAAGATGGCGAGAGAGGCAAAAGGTGAAGAGGAGGACATTCACAAACATCTGCTGAACAGAACCCACCTGAGGAACAAGAAAAATAACATCTCCGCGAGATGATAATCGCCTTGACCTCCACGGCAATTATTTTACAGAGTCTCTCAGTCTCAGCCTCCACAATTATGCTCCTAACATCTCTTTCCCCTAGAGCAGTCATTTGCATATAATTAGCGACTGTCGACTGCGACTCTACGCGGGAGTCTGCGTGTCTGAATGGGATCCGAATCCAATTGCTAGTAGTATTCAACTCATTTCGTCAGGTTCAATGCGGACAGGTGACGAGCCATTGTGGATTTACAGGTGCGCTACGTTCCCCGATCTTCAGTCCATCATTAACGTTTAACGAGTTCTCCATCTCGCTCTTTTTCCCCTCACCCTCCTCCACAAGACGTACCAGTGTCTTCCACTGATTTGCGTAGTTTTTTCCTCGAATTTACAGTGGATTAAAAATGAAATCCTGGCCACTAAAGTGCATAATCTTCTGCCTATTGTAGGCTTTTTGCTCATTCTGGTAATCCGTTTTTGACAGCTCGGCTCAGAAAGACCCGCGGCGTGGGTGTCCTGAAAATTTCCCTGTCCGTTCCTCCCCTCTTTCTCCCTTTCTTCCCTTTAAAGAGACTTTATTTCCTTAATGTCCACACTGTAAAAAATGATATGATCCAAAAATTATGACAACTTATGTTGATAGATTGCTTTAACTCATCAAAATAATTTTTTCAGGTAACACTTTACAATAAGGTTCAATTAGTTTTAATTTATTAACTAACATGAACTAACAATGATGAATACATTTGTCACTGTATTAGTTAATCTTTGTTAACGTTAGTTAATAAAAATACAGCTCATTATTGTTTGTACATGTTAGTTCACAGTGCATTTACTAATGTTAACAAATACAACCTTTGATTTTAATAATTTATTAGTAAATGTTGAAATTAATATTAACTCAGATTAATAAATCCTGTAGAAGTATTGCTCATTCTTAGTTAATGGTAATCTAAGGTAGTTAACTAATGTTAACTAATAAACCTTATTGTAAAGTGTTACCAATTTTCAACTTTGTTATACAAGATTCAACTCCTTTTTAAAGTCAGTTTAATGCCATTTAAGTCATTTCAACTTAAATGACATTAAACTGACTTTAAAAATGAGTTGAATCTTGTATAATATAAAACAGTTGAAAACTGCTTAACTTATTTTGATGAGTTGATTGTACTTAATTTAAGGCAAAATTTATTTTATTTTTTCACAGTGCAGGGTTCAATCAGTTTTGAACATGGCTGCATTCGAGATTTTATAGCCTGAACTTTTTAAAGTGATTGATTTCGCCAGTCTAACCTTAGGACCTTTTTCATGGGAATCCTATTTAAAGCAAAGCTTAGCATATTGAGCTGAACTTCCTGCAGAGAATGTGACAGCAAGAAAGGCCTTGATTGTGCATTATTAATTATTATGTGTTTTATTTACCTCCATCCACCTGCAGATAACAGCCTGTCTGAATGATGGACATGTCCAAGGTCAAATTCAGATAACAAGTGCTATTTTTTCCTTCATCTCATTTGATCCATTTCCTCCTCCTTTTCCCCCTCTCTTAGACAGATGCTGCCAGGGGCATTGGCACAGTGGCATCTCTGCCAGCTCCCATCAGCGCATGCCTGGCATCGGAGGCTCACCTTGACCCCCCCGATGAGAAAAGAACAAGCTCTGGCTGCTCTCCCAGATTCTCCTTCCTCCTGCTCCAATCTAGACCATGTACGGACCCGACGCATGTGCGGCAGTCAAATACAAATTGTGACAATCACCAAGCAGGTCTATTACAGTCAGATTTACCACTGCTGGGAAGCACAGTAGGTAACGCAGATCTACAGTTGTTATGCCAACTGTGCTCCAAATACCTAATTGCAGAAACACCATCAACTGGCTGCTGCTGCACAGGCGGACATGTGGTTTAAAGACCAGCAGACCTAGGAAAAGGGGGACTGGGAATTATGAGGTGGGAAAAGAAATACCACTTAAAAGTTTGTGATCTGTTTTTTTTTTTTTTTTTTTAAGTAAATTAATACTTTTGTTCAGAAAGGATGCATTTAATTTATCAGAAGTGACAGTAAAGACATTTATAAATTCTATTTAAAATAACTGCTGTTCTTTTGGACTTTATATTTATGGGGGGAAAAACTAGAATGATTTCTGAAGGATTATGTGACACTGAAGACTGGGGTATTGATGCTGAAAATTCACAGGAATAAATTACATTTTAAAATGTATTAAAAATAGAAAACGGTTATTTTAAATTGTAATAATATTTCTACAATATTACTGTTTTACTATATTTTTAGTCAAGTGAATACAGCCATAGTAGACTTCTTTCAAAAACATAAAAAATCTTACTGAGCCCAAACCTTTGAATGGTGGTGTATGCAATAAAAATGGATATCATTTATAAAAATTGTTTATAAATTTAAATTTAACAATTATTTTTTGTAATTTATGAAGATAATACAATATTTATAACATTTGTTATTAAATCATAATCAATTATCATCGATCAATATATATATATATATATACACACATATATACATATATATATATATAATTTTTTATTATTATTATTATTATTATTATTACATCATCGTAGGCTACGCACAACATGCTAATCAAACCAATAAGTAAGTTTGAAAACAGCCATTGCATGTATTTGGGGCCGGACAAGTAAATGTACCGAACTCATATTGAACCATGACCCCAAAACTATTATACTATTATTAAACTAATATATAATATATTAAAACAACTTAAAAATCACGCGTACACACACACATATATTTCTTTTTAAATGTTTACAATTCCTGAAGATTTACATGCTTTTCTCCATTCCCTTTACCACTCTACAGATAAAGCGTTGTCGGGAAAACTCAATTCGCGCATCTACCCCGAATTGATAAAATAAAATACAATTCTGTATCAAAATTATAAGGAAACACCAGTACTTTGTTTAGGCTTTGTCTGTAGGGAATTACAAACCTGCGCACATATATTCAAACGCACATAACTATAGAACCAATTCTTAATGTGCATGTGAACGCCATCAGCGTTTCTCACAGGTTCGCGTTTAAAGTTTGTGTAGAGAGAATGGTGTCGTCTTAGCGGACCCTAATTTAATAACAAATGATCGTTGCGACAGAAGCGAATCAATCAAAACTAACTTTAGCTGGAAAATAACTTTATTAAAGAACTGCTATAAAGCCAAAACAATCTTACCTTAAATTATACATTTATCTCTGTAAAGCTGCTTTGAAACAATCTACATTGTTAAAAGCGCTATATAAATGAAGATGACTTGACTTGACTTGACTAAAAGATACAAAAAATCTACATTTTTTGTTGTCGATGATTATTTCACAAATATCTCATTACAGAAGTAAAAAAGCTTTGAATGCCATGTCATGTTCACTTTAGTTCAATGCTAATCAGTTTGCAACTGTTAAACTAGTGCTAACCATCCTAAACTCGCTTGTGAAGCTCGTTTTTCGGATAAAACTGACTAGACTAATGACGCTCGTACGGTAATATCTCAATTGTGCAGCGTACCAGCTCAGCGAGGGCTCGCCACAGTTAGCCATGTTCAAACGGGCGCCACCGTGTGCAGGGCTAGCTCTCCCTGGCATCGTACAATGCTTTATAAATGCCATTGGCGATCTGGTCTAAAAAGGCCCTCACAGGACCCATGTAATCCATTACCATCAAGCACAGCAAACAAACCCGCCCCAAGAGGGAAAAGTGTGTGCGTTTGAGGATCGCATGAGGTGGGGTACTCCATTTGTATACTTGTTAGCGGGCCCAAAGGATAAGGCTTATTTTTACCAGGCTTTTAAGACTTGGGAATGGATTTAAACAAAGAGTCGGACTCCGAGTTAGCTTTAAGCTAATCTAAGATAAACACTGCCCTACAGGATTTTAATTAGAGTGGCTCCATGCCTACCATGGGGCCTCCTGATCCTGGCCGCTAATGACTGCCTTTCTTCATTTTTCAACTGTTTATATAAAATACAGTTCAGAGTGGCTAAATTGATCGTTTCCATTGACCTAGCCACCCCCGTAGACTTTAACCAACAGATGGTTGCACAGTCCCCCAAAGTACTTCTTAACACACTTCTTCCCCAAAGCACATTCTTCTGATTTCTGAAGGATCATGTGAAACTGAAGACTGCAGTAATGATGCTGAAAATTCAGCTGTGCCATCACAGGAATAAAGCACATTTTAAATGACATTAAAATAGAAAACATTTATTTTAAATAGTAATAATATTAGGCTATACAATATTAAAAATAATAATAATTGTATTTTTAATCAAATGCATTAAAATGTAAATATACAAAAATAAACCAACACAGAAAATAACTTATAAGTGCCTTTGTTAATCTTTTTGTTTCCTAACATATGTCTTATGAAAGTGTGTAGCACTAATTTTATTTCTCGCACCATTTATACGCCAAAAATAGTTTTCGCGTGCATATAATACGCACTTTATGGCGTGTAATACGCACGCATTCCACACCCCTAATCCTACCCACGGGGTTAACAGTGCGTATCATTTGCACGCAAAAACTATTTTTGGCGTATAAATGGCACGAGAAATAAAATTTGTGCTATAGATACGCACTTTCATGAGATCGTGATGGTTTAGATCTTATTTTGAAGATCTTTTTGGGGGGGTTTTTTTCAGATTTGAAATGTACTAGAATTATTAAATCCTTATTTAATCCAACCAATTTGTAATTATTCAACTAGTGCCACAAAAATAAACTGTGATGTTTTCACTGTTATTCGGTAGGGGGCGCTATTATGCATCTTAAACAGCATATAAATCAAAACTGCCTAACGTTAACAAATAAAATGTTAAGCCCAGGAAGAGGTATAGGACTGTGCAAGCTTTTGATGGACGCAATCTACTCTATCTATGTTTTGAATCATTCTGAATCCAATCTGGACGAAACGTGATTTTCTCAGCTTTTTTAATGAAACTTACTCACATTCAAGTGTTGATGAGAAGAAGAAAAAAAAGAATGCATGAAGCTAATCAGAGGCTCTATTCTTTCTTTTGATATTGTATGTTCAGATATTTCAGAATACTGACCACATCTGTGTTACTTTCCCCCTAAAGTACTAAAGTTCCCCCAAATACCACACAAGATATTTTGTTCAAAGTGGAATTTGAGTAGGTGATGGGGGAATTGTTGAGTAAAAAAACCCCCCAAGAAACATGATCTTAAAGCAGGTCTTTGAAAACAGGTGGCTTTAAACATCCATCTGTGTAAATTAAGCGCTCTACACACAAACCCCTGCCTCGGGGTAACAGTAAATGACTATTAGCAAAGCGTGATGACCTTGGCACAGCATAAATGCTAAATAGTGCCACATGGATACTTACAGTAGCTACAGGGTATGCGTTGTAAAAGACAGGAAAATAATATACACAAGTGTCATTCTACCCGCTTGCTTCATCTTCCTGGAGCCCGAGGAGATGAGTGAACTACACTTTGTCATTTCGTGTCAGCAGATATAATTAAAGTTTGGCAGAGAGCTTCTCCAGAACGTCCATGTGTCCCTCTGTTGTAGTATATCTGTCACGCAGAAGAGTTTGACCTCAGGCTATTAGCTCCAGATATCACCCTTCCATTTTCACCCATTAAAGCTCCAAAAAAGATGAAACTCACTAAAAGTGTGTCACCCTTGTCCACGGTCAAACATGTCCCGTGTTTTAATGCATTGGTTGTTGAGCTTCATTACAGCTAAAATGTCTATATCTGAACACACACACACATATATATATATACATATACACATACATATACACATACATACACACATACACACACACATATACATATATATATATATACATACATATATATGTGTATTCTGCTGCTAGACCAGTAGTTGGCGTCGATGTCACTTTGTAAAGAAACACTATGCGCCTATAGACTGAACACGTAATATGCATGCGCGTGATGTCACCATTTCCACAAATTCACGTTTTTGTAGTTTACATGGAGACGATAACGGTATTGTTTTCAAAAACTTGCACTTTGAAACCCATTTTCAAAAGTTTGTGTTTTCAGATCCCCCAAACGCTGTTGTCGTGTAAATGAACGGCCAAAACGCATAATAATGTAGTGTAAACGGACCCACGGACTGTTAAGGACTGTTCGGAAACGCTTCAGGAGTTTAAATTTTGTCACCTTTTTGATTTTCAGGAGATGTGTGTCACATTTTTTAACAGTTTAACAACCTAGCCTTGATGCCAAACCCCCTCATGGAAGAAGAACGCTGCCGTGTTTACAACTGTGACAATGAGCGCTTATCAGGATCAACTAAAAGCTGGATTTTCAAAATGTGAAATTTGTGGCATAGACTCTTTCAAATACGTCAAAGTGTTTTACACAGCAGTCTGTTATTATAGGGTCATCAACGTCACATTTTCACGCCCCTAAACATGACGCTGAACAAAACGAACTGTGATTGGTTGCTTTACAAGTCAGTCAGACGGCCTCTGAGCGGTCCTTGGCCAATGAAAGCTGCTATAGAGTCCAGAACGTCTGCCGAGACTAGATTTTATAGGACACAGTTTCCAATGCATTTCCCCAAGCAGAAGCAGACTATGCAACTATATCTTATCTTAAATTAGGTCAGCTGTAACATCATTACCTTCAAATGTGTTATTGTTTGATTGAATTTAGTATTCAGTGATTCAAAAATATGCAAATGCTGAGGAATTACCATGTGTCAAACACAGGTGTGTGATGGTTAGTTTTATAAAAGCTGACATTTAAGTGATAACGAAAATTGCTGTTTTGATCAAATGAAACTAAAATGGCAGTCCTGTTCTTTTTATAAATTTAATCAATTTTTGTAGTCTCTTCTCCAACAAATGCTCTTAAGTTTGTTCCGAAGTGTATCGGTGATTTATTGCTGAAGAAATGGCCACGAAAACACAATCAATCACAATTGTGGTCACTTTTCTACTGGATAGCTACAGTACCTGAACTTCTAGTTCTCCAGGTTGGTTGCTGGAATGTTCTACAGTATATTCTATAAGTATGAAAGTGTGTTGTATGCAAACAATCCAAACTCTGTGCAAAAAAAAATATGGGGAACTATTTCATGAATACTACATACAATACTAAATATACTATGCTACATACTATATAGTGAGTAGGCATGGGGATTGTCTATGTTTAGAGTTGAATGCTAGCTTACTAAACACAATGCATTATACTGTACACTGTCAATTCATCTAATTTGAATAAGTGTATTTAAATCTTATATGTGCAAAATAATAAGTCAAGAAACTGATAAACAGATGTATAAAAGTAAAAATCACTGCAGTTATTACATCCAGTTCATTCATCACACTAGAAATGGAAGGTCAAAGAGCGCAATGCATTTTGGGAGACCTTTTCCCACGCAGAAAGCTCATACTGCTCATTTTGGCAAATATAATAGGTTATATATGCATATTAGGGATTATACACCCAGAAAATTAGCATACAGTGGACAACAGTAATACATTGAGTGCTAGCATACAACACGAAACAACTCTTGTCACCATGCCAAGCTTTTGCCTGAGCTTTCTGCCCTTTATACACAGTTAGCCTCCACTACAGCCGTCCTCTGTCTTGCTGAGTGGGCGGCAGCTTGTTTCTGCAGTTTGCATGCTGTGGTTGCCTACCTTGGACACGCACCTGGACTGATAACGCTGTCGGCTTGTGTCACACAAGACCACTCCTGGCAAGAGCCACTCCTCTGACCGGCCAAGCAGATAGAATGTCTGTCTCCAAACATTTGTTCCCTCTCTAATAGGGATGGCGATAGGCTCTCTGAGAACAGATTAGGACACTTTCAGCCGGCCAGGTTTTGCCCCGAGCCACGATGTCTTCACACTGCACGGGCTTTATCAGCAGCGCCCTTGGTGACAGCTTGGCAGTATGTTCATATTTTCGGCGGGGCCGTTTAAGACTTCGTAATCCGAGGTCACTTCACATGCAGTTAGGGCTGTGCAATATTGAAAAAAACTGACATTGTGATTTTCTTTTCTTTTGTGATATATATCGTGATATAAAATAATACAACAATTTTTATAAATTTAAATTGAATCGCTACTGTATATTTGGAAAGAATGAATGATTCTACATTGAGTTGGGGAAGAAGAAGAAGAAGAAGAAGATCCTTACTGTAATAAAAAAAAATTTAAGTTGCAAAATAAAACAAAGATTATTGGAGTACATATTACAAGAAAATAATTTCAAAGTCTTTCTACTTTAAAATGTCATGTTTAATTCAATGTGTTTCTTGTCGTTTCTTTGTGAAAGGCACTAAGTGAAAACTGTCTTAAAGTTCTGTTACATTTACACAACAACGATGTACAAAAAAATGTAAACGTTTTTCGCATACAAATGACAGCTGTCACGTGTCTCAGATCTCATTTTTCAAACACAAACAAAAGAGCAGTTATAGCTTTACAAAACAAAACATAAAGTAAGCCCAATGGCAACAGAGAAACAGCACTTAACTCTTCTAGAACTCAGGAAATCCATAGAGGGTAGACTGAACACAGCTCAATGAAACTGCCAAAATTAAATAGGGCAAAATACAATTGGAACACATTACCTTAATGAGCAGTCCTAACTAAAGAGTTCAGGTGGTGCCGCCTAGTGTCTGGGAGAGTAATTGCAGGAGGGAACAGACAGCTTTCCCTGGCCCTGTCCCAAACAGGCGGGAAGGAAGTCGACCGGAAGTTGAAGTCGGCCGGGTGCCGACATCTTGTAGCAGAACTTCACTTGCGTTAGCATCCCATTGACTCCCATTCATTTTGGCGTCACTTTGACAGCGAATAACTTTACATCTGAGGCGTTTAAAGACTCCATTTGTCCATTATTTATTTCTAAAGATACACGACAATGTATAAAATGCTCCATTACCTTGTAGCTTATGTTATGGACCCGTAGAAGCAGTTTTTGTAAAAGTAGGCTAACGATTGCGTCATAACCACGCGACTCTCTGTCGCACACTAGAGAGATTACCGTATAGACGGGAGGAGAAGCTCGCGGGCAATCGGGGGGACGTGGAGGCAAAATGACAATATAATTAATCAGAATACCTAGCAAAAGTTTCTCCTGCTCCAAGCTTATGGACAGCTCCTACTCACACTCTCCGTCTCTGCAAGATTCGGAAGGGAATGATTCAGATTTCTCTTGGCACAGCTACTAGAAGACAGACGGGTTGCTCACGTGGTCCGTGTAACGCTTTGTTCGGTTTGAGTCTGCGCGTCAGGAAAGGAAGTGCTAAGAAATCGCTGAAAATGGGCTTCACTTGTCTCAATTGAGTTCCAATGGGGTCGCTGTGTCCATTTCTTTTACTGTCTATGGTCCCAAATGGCACACTCCGGACTTGTGGACTTCCTCAGAGTCCACACTTTGGTGACGTCATGTAGTGCAGACCTAATAGGGCCCTTGGCGCGAGTCCATGGGAGCATTGAGAGGTATTTTTGGGACAGACTCGATCGGCACGCCGGAAATAACGGCCTGGTTGTTGTTGGACAGGAGAAATCACATTTTTGCGCTCCGATGTCTTATCTGCATGTCAACTACACATCCTAATTTTACAGTTCTATATTTTGATATTGTGCATATCACCTGGGCATTAAACAATATATATATCATGCTTATTTAAATGATGTATACAGTTGTACATAATAATAGGCTACATAATGTTCCATTTGAACTAAGATTACAATTTTAAAACATAATTTAAACATATTTTTTTCAATTTACAGGTTTCAATATTCATACTATGTTTACATATGACTCAGTAAAGCCCTGACATTCGGTACTATTTATTTAATGAATCATAACACGATCGTATTATTAAACGCGCTATTATTATGTTTGAGACATCAACCACTGGTCGATGACCATAATGTTTGTATAAACTGTAGGTAACAACTGGTAAAATGTACATTTAGGTCATAAAAACCGTAATATTTTCTTCTCAGCCATGTCAACAATTATCCGTGAGTGAAATCTCGTCCCATCTGTTGTCTGATTGGCCTTTCGCAAGGATTCCTGGGTAGTTAAAGTGCGTGGAGCCTGCTTCTATGCGGGCTTCGCGGAAGACCGCTTCAAGGGTACAAAGGGGGCGCTGCTGAGCACACTTCAGAGCGGTAAAATGCTGAATGGGACGGCCTACGGACTCGTAGACTCAGCGAGCACGCGCAATTCAAGTCCACGAGACCTAAAGTCCGCATGAAGTGCGCCATTTGGGACAGGGCCCCTATAGTGGGTTGGAGAGTCATTGCAAGAGGGATCAGACAGTGCTCCCTAGTGGCTTGGAGAGTCATTGCAGGAGGAGTCATATGGCGCTTTTCCATTACCAGTACCAGCTCAACTCGACTCGACTCGGCTCGGCTCGGCTCGCTTTTCGCCCCGTTTTCCATTGCAGATAGTACCTCCACAATAGTACCTGGTCGTCATAGCGACGCCGCAGGAAACTGCCGTGACTTCTTTTACGCGAGACGTGCGAGACACACCCACTACCCACACACACAGGATAATGGAGGAAATCGAGTGTATGCTGTTTTTGGATGTTTTTGTTTTTGCTGTTTTTTATTCAGGATACTCCGTCTGGCGCATGCAATGATGACGCAGTGAATAGTGACGATTCTCTCTGACCAATCAGCAGTCTGCCGTGTTTTCACGTCACATTTTAGTATCGCCTCAGCTCGCCTCAGCTCGCCCAGAACCTCGCTGGAGGTGGTACGAAAAAAAGTACCTGGAAGCAGGTACAGGTACAACTTTTACACAGTGGAAAACCAAACAAAGGCGAGTCGAGTCGAGTCGAGGCGAGCCGAGGCGAGCTGGTACTGTGTAGTGGAAAAGCGCCATTACAGCAGCATTGTTTAACAATCCCATCAACACCGATCTGTGAAAACGACAAAAAACGCTGAATTATGAATGACAGGCCGGTAGTTGGTGATGTCACATTTTTGAAGAAACACTAAGCGTCTATAGACTGAACACGAAATGTGCATGACGTCACTGTTTTCACAAATTCACGTTTTTTGTAGTTTACACTGAAACAATAATGGTATCGTGTAAATGAACGGCCAAAGCGCATTTAAAATTGTATTTCACTGTAAAATTACAATACCAACATTATAATGTCCATCAAGTTTTATTTTGACGTGTTGTTGGCAAATAAAAATATGTGCTGCCGGTTTCACTCATGATACCAGTCTCAGAACGGCACGAATCACAGTAAACGATCATGAACGTGTGTAAATGCCATGCTTCACTCTGAAACAGGTAGCGCATATATTTATTTAATTACATCACAGCCAGTGCGATTGTCAATGTCAGTGTAGCCCTACATGCAAACATCACTGCAATTCCTGAGCGACGTATTTGTCGATTCGAGTCAGTCCTGCTGGTGCTGTTGCAGTTTTTAATGGGTTGTGGTGTATTGTCTGGCCAAAAACAAGGAAGCTAGCAAGCCCGGAAAACAAGAGCCAAAGGAGTCGTTTCCAAGTCAACACTGTGTTACCGCCACCCGCCGAGCCAGGAAGGGTGCCAGGGCTCACGAAGCTCGGGATATGAACTTCAAACAATGCCATCTGAGGACAGCCTTCGAGAACGCAGACGCAAAAGCCAATTGCCGTGAACTTGTGATGCAGAGTTAAGCGCTGAAAATCAGCCCCGTTCCCAGATGGAGAACGGCTCGGGGGTTTAAACTCTTGGCGGTGTTACACAAAGACGAGTTTTCCAAGGCCCACGGCTGTTTATCTGAAGGCAAGAGAGCAGACAAATGGATTATGCTGAATGAATGACTTTCTGAATGGAAGAAAACATAAACGGATTATGACACAATGCAGTGTGAAACCGACGCTCCATGTCATTGGTTGCTTGGTTAACGTGTAGTGAAGATCCCTATACGTGCAAATGCAGAGATCCGAGACCTGGTGTTAAAAAAGGTGTTTTATTTTTACCATGCTAACCCGATTAACGCAGAACCATCCAGGAGGATATAACCAGTGGAGTGGGAGTGCAGTCGCCACGGAGCATCGCAAAGTCCCTCTGAGATTTGTCACTTCTGTAAATCAATTTCACGCCCTGCGGATGTACAAATATTGTCAACAATCAAAATATTTGTTTCTCAAGGAAATTTCTTTGAACATCTCGATGGTTTGCTTTATCCTAGGGCTTAGGGATATCTTTAATGGCATCTTGAGCGTCCATGTAAGAACAAAAACGTGAAATTAAAAATACTGTGCCAACACAAAACAATAAAGACAGTTCTTACTCATTCACTGAGCTAAATCTGTTTTATCAACACAGCTCATTGAGATTCATTTATTTAGATGAGATACATTTGAATGCATTTATTCATTTTTTTATGCAATATTTGGGGAAGGGCATGTCGTTGCTTCAAAATGTTTAGTCCCATGATGGCTAATAATGTATAAATCAGTGGATCTCCACTGGTTTTGCTTCACTCATGTGGCAGCCCAAAAGAGTACCAAATTTGTTTGTCTTTACCTTAAGGTGATCAAAAACATCCTTACATCAAACATTATTAAAAATGAAAAGTAAATGGGAAACTGTTTTTGCAACTTATATTTTATATTTTAATAAATATTAAATAATTTATAATTAATGGATATTTTATATTATTATTATTAAAAATAAAATATTTTTTATATTTTATTGAAATATTAAATAATGTTTACTTTATTTGCTGTGCAAATCAGTGGCACATTTTATTTTGCTCAGTGCCTCTTTATTTTAATTTAATTTAAACATTAAAAACTATACAATTCAATTATTTGCATTTTATTGCTTTTTTCTGGTGTCCCACCAGTTTAGAACCACTGTTGTAAAGACTCCCTCTTTTTTTTTTGCTTATTAGAAATCAGGGGTTCAATAAGGATTAATTAACGTCCTAGACTAGGCGAGAGAACAAGCAAGAACAATTCCTTCAGCTCGAATTATATTTTATTTTTTCACTTGCAGACCCCTTCTGAACTCAATATGGCATGCCCAAATTAAAACAGATATAGTTCATGGAGCCTTCGCAACAACACTCACGGCAACAAAATCAAAAAAACAACCAGCGGAATGTTGAAATGCATTAAATTCTGTGTAATTACTATGATCTCAATTTTTGGATCTGACAAGAAGAGTGGATGTTTTTGAGGAAATAAATGCTATTTGCATGGCTTTGTTTGTAAAAGAAAGGGTAATTAGGTTAGAGGGAGAGAAGACACCGCATCTGGCCCTGAACGAGAATCTCTGTGTATGTGATTAGTTGCCAAGAGGGTCCCCAGATGGCATCTATTACCTGCGTGCATTAATTAAAGATCCAAGCACGGACCCCATTAAAAGCTCAGAGTGGCCCTGAGGACACATGTGAGTATACGTTCTGGAGATCTGAACTTCACTGGAGATGCTTTTCATGCACATTCTGGAACGAAAGTAAAGGACTTATGAAAGAAAGAAGGCGGGGTGAGAAGGAACACATTTTGAACACTGTGGACGTGTTTCAAACATAACACATTATGTTTTCATGTCAGAGAACAGTGAAAGGTACCTTTCAAGCTGCGTATTGGTTTATTTAGTTAATTTTCTCTCCCTCATATTGTTTCAAACCTGTATGACTTTCTTTCTTCTGTTGAACACAAAAGGAGAAATTCTGAAGACTGAAATTACAAAGAAGTAAAGCTTTTAAACTTCAAAAAGGACATAAAAGTATTAAAAAAAATCTTTAAAAAAAAGTCTTCTGAAGTCACAGCTTTGTCTGAGAAACAGACTAAAAAAATGTAAGTCATTATTCACTAGCATCCACCTATTTTATGCTAAATTTGTATCTTTATATACAATATCTTTATATACCTCAATCTTTATATCTTTATGACATGCAAAACATCGCCTGTACAGGGTTCATTTGAAAAACGTAAATGTAAGAAACTTATCCAAGATGATTATGACAATGATTACTATTATTTAACTGAAGTTATGATTGCAAATGTCTTTATTTGAATGTATTTTTATCCGCTGGGATGATAGAATTGTCATTACGTGAGCACGTAAAATAACTGGTGAACCGTTTTTTTTTTTTAACCAGTTCATTGAAACGAACTGTCCGAAAGAACCGGTTTGCGAAAAAAGAACCGGACTTCCCATCACTAATTTGTACGATTTGTCTAAACCCCATGATGGGTAGGTTTAGGGGCGGGGTCAGGGGAAGGTCATTCGTACGAATTAGGCAACTCATAAAATATGTACGATTTAGCAAAAATCTTACGAATTGGTTACGAATGAGGTCGTATGAATTTGTACGAATTAGCCACCTCGTAAAATACGTACTCACATGAGATCGGGTTGGATATTTCAACTCAATCTCACAGCAATTCGTAGCTATTTTATGTTTTGCTGAATTACGAATTTACGAATTCGTACGATCTGTTTAAATCCCAGTGATTTAGGGGCGGGATTAGAGATAATCCTTCATAATGAGATTCGTTTGAAAATCTTATGTTTTTGTACAAATCAAGTCGTACAAATTTATACGAAATCGCCACCTTGTAAAATACTTATATATTTACTTCCCGTGAGATCGGGAGTGGATATTCCAGTTTTGCGCATAAGTTAAATTCGCAACTTTGGATGGAAACATACTGCTGAACTACAGTAAAATGCTGTTTCATGTTGCACAGTATAAAGCCTCTCAGCTTTCATGAATCATCTACCTCAAAGTGCACCGAAACGGAACAGTTTTCCTGTTTATCACAGATTTAGTACCTCAACGGTGGTTTTGCAGAGAGGACTCAGATGTTGTTTTCCCCCGGTAAGCTCTTGGCAGTTCACAGGGGTTCGGCAGTGTGTGGGTTCACATTCGCCGTCTCTTAATCTCTCCTGGCACTTGTGTTTTTACAGATAAAACAAACACGTGTAAACATGCTCGTGAAAACGCATTCATATCATGTACTTGACATGCGTGACTTTACGTTAAATCTTAAATTGCATAACGTAACCTCTCCAATTACCCTACTCGAGTAATGGAGGCTGGCGCACATGCTGAAAACAAGATGTGATGTTTACGTCTTGATACGAGTGGCAAAAGCAGATGGTAAATCATTCTCTATTCCACACTGACTGAAGAGAGTGTGAGAGAATATAGGAGTTTAAAGGGAATTTTAGTAACAGCAGTTAGCAAGACAATAAACCAAAATGAACATCATGAACATCTTTGAACGTCAACATGCTGTGCATTTAAGCAGGCCACAAAACTGAGTAACAAAAGTCTGTACAATCTGGATTTGGAGAGTAAATGCATGTCAGTTTGGCCTGTACGTTTTTATCAGAAATTGTAACGTAATTGTTTTAAACTTAAGTGTGACACTGATAGTCTAATTCAAACTCATACAAATACCTACAAAAAACCTCTTCTGTGAATATACATCTCAAATTGAGATGTTATACATATGTTGACAGGCAGGTAGGACATCGTTCGGACCGAATGCAATGATTGGACATATTTTGGTCCTGAAACTTCCACAGAAGATGCACGCTTTAATATTTAGTCTACTTTTATTATTGATTGCTATCAGGATGTGAAGAGAGTTTCAACCAGTATAACAAAAAACAAATTGCCTATGGCATGCTTTAATGGCTGGAACAATATATTTAGCTACAGCCCATGAATTTTCCCAATGCACTTGCCATTTGGCATGTTTGGCCAGAAGTTAATTTTGGATCCCATTTTTAAAGGGGGCGTGGGAGGTTCTGCCCAACACACAGCTGTTTAGCCAAAGATAACAAATTGTCACAGTGCAGGTAACATGCAGAGGGCCATTGTTGCATTCATTTGCTAATTCCTCATCTTATTTCTACACGGCACCCACCAATTTTTACCTTTTTTTTGTTGTAAATAATATCACTTGTTTTGTGTCAGGGTGGGAAATATGGAAATTTATAAGCGATTGCAAGCGCTGCGGTAACAGTGGGTTTCCAGGAAGTGAAAACTGACAGGAAGTGAAAAGACGGCAGGAGGTGGACAATATCCAGCACTCCTCCCTCTCGGCCGAAAAAAGCTGTCACTCCTCCTTGTGCGTCTGTCTCCCTCGCACAAGGAAAATGAGATTACATGTGACAATGACTGATGGGCTAGCCATGAATACATTTGTTACTGAAAATGAAAATCCCTGTTAAATCTCATTTTAATGAGCAATGTGGATGGTGGTCACCAAATTTTTGTTCAATGGCAGCAGCGTGTCTTTGTGTCGTCGCTTAAATATTCATAGAGGAAAGTCGAAACTCATTCAACATTCATGCTTCGGCCCGCTGTGGAAATCAGTATATTTTGAAAGTTGATCAAAAACTTGGGTTGCATAGATAAAATTGGCAACATTTTAGTGAATTTTACTTATTAAATCATTCTTTCCACTAACTTTTTTTCTTTGCAGTCTAAATTTAGTGTTTGAAACATTAAATTTGTAACTGAAAATATTTTGATGTTTATGTTTATGATATGATGTAAATTTTTGATCTATGTACACATGCCTCTTTTGGCTGTTGCATCAGGGTATGATGTAGTTAAGTTCAAGTTAAAATAGATCAAATTTTAATGTGCATCTCGAGATCCTTGTGTTTACATTCATTCAGGTATGAAACAAGTGCTTGTCTTTATTTACAATCGACAGATTTGTTATAATTTTATAATAATTGTATAATACACTACCATTCAAAGGTTTGTGGTCAGTAATTTGCTTTATTATTATTATTATTAAGAAATGAATAGTTTTATTCAACAAGGATTAATTTAATTGTTAAAAAAGTGACAGTAACAGTACAAAACAGTTCACAATATTACTGTTTTTACTGTATTTTAATCAATTTAGCCTTAGTAATCATAAGAGACTTCTTTCAAAACATTCAAAAATCTTACTGACCTCAAACATTTGAACGGTATAGTGTATCAAATGAATGAATTACATTGTACACAACCAGGGCCTGAAATTAACACCCGACCACACGCCAAATGCGGGTGAATTCTGCAATTGGCGGGTAATTCTGTCCATCTACCTGCCACATTGGCAGGTAGCCAATGAGAATCGACCCTTCGCGGGGAGTTTGATTGACAGGCGATCTGGCCAATCATAATCCGCCGAATCCGCCTTTTTTGTCCGACAAAGCAGTCAGGAGAGTTCAACGTTGGAGGATTTGAACTTGAAAAAAGTTCAAGTGTACTGAATAGGCCTACTGACATCTTTCTGCAGTTAAAACTACATTCCTTCATATGTTCATTCATGTTTATTTGATGCTATAAATTAACTAGAAGGAAGAGATGATCGGTTCACGAGCAGCTTTAACTGAGGCACCACAGCGATCTGTCAAGGCACATTACAGAGCCACAAAACGGTATTGTCTAAATTTCTTTAAAAATGACCAAATTTTAACGTTGAGACTTTGTTTAATATCAAAAGTAACCACTGTCTTGTCTGTCAGCGTGTTGTCAGTGTCTCTGCTGCGCAATGTGTTTTTCATTGTGTGAGATCATGGTTTGAGCGCGGTGTAGCTTGTCGGATAGAGCAACAGTAACTAAAGGGGCCGGGTCTTTGCGAAGGTTTTTTTTTTTTTTGCAAATGTTGTTCTTTGACATTTAAACAAAGTCAGCCATTTCGTTGGATTTTAGCTAAAAAATGTGGCGGCACATTACTGGAGTAAAGAAAGCATCTGTGAAAGCAGCGCAGTTTGAGTGTTTCGGAACGTATATGTGATCGGAGAGAAAGATGAGGCCCTTCTCTGACTACGTTTGAATGTGTGAGTTAAGTATTAAACTGTTGGTGAGATGAGATGAGATAATGCAACGCTGACATAGGCTACATTACAATGACAGTTGCACAGATGTTGGGAGTTGGGAACCGGTGAGAAAATGTCCGGTAACCTACCCGGTAACTTTACCAGTAATAACAATGTTAATTTAGTTCTGCACTATATATATAATAACAATGTTAATTTAGTTCTGCACTAACTAGCACTATGAGCACCATTCTCTCTAGAACATTGGATGTTGTTGCACCCGTTAGATTAAAAAAGGTCACAGAGAAAATTAAAGCACCATGGTACAATAATACTACGCATGTTCTAAAGAGAGAAACCCATAATTTAGAGCGTAAATGGAAACAAACTAATTTAGAGGTCTTTAGAATCGCGTGGAAAGACAGTATGTCACGTTATAAAAAGGCCCTAAAAGCGGCCAGGGCTGAGCATCTCCGCAAACTAATAGAAAACAACCAAAACAATCCTAGGTTTTTATTTAACACCGTGGCTAGACTAACAAATAAACAGACGTCACCCGAACAAAATATCCCGTTACAGTTTAGTAGTAATGATTTCATGAACTTCTTCACTGAGAAAATAGAAAACATCAGAACCACAATTGTAAACGTTCAATCCTCAATCGCACCTTATAATTCAGCCTCAATTTTTCCCCCGCAAGAACAATTACAGTGCTTTACAACTATAGAACAAAAAGAGTTAAATAAACTTATCATTTCATCTAAAACAACAACATGTTTATTAGATCCTATACCAACTAAACTACTGAAGGAAGTGTTACCTGTAGTGGAAGAGCCTCTCCTCAATATTATTAACTCGTCTTTATCTTTAGGTCATGTTCCAAGAACATTTAAACTGGCAGTTATAAAACCACTCATTAAGAAACCACAATTAGACCCGCATAATCTAGCAAATTATAGACCCATTTCAAATCTACCTTTTATGTCTAAAATACTAGAAAAAGTTGTGTCCACTCAACTGGGCTCTTTCTTGCAAGAAAATGATATCTATGAAAAGTTTCAGTCAGGATTCAGGCCGCATCATAGCACTGAAACTGCGCTCGTTAAAATCACAAATGATTTACTCTTAGCTTCTGACCAAGGCTGCATCTCAATACTAGTTTTACTTGATCTAAGTGCTGCGTTCGATACTATAGATCACACAATACTCTTAGATCGACTACAAAATTATACTGGTGTTCAAGGACAAGCATTAAGCTGGTTTAGATCATACTTATCAGACCGCTACCATTTTGTCTATTTAAATGGAGAAAAATCGATCATAATTCCAGTAAACTATGGAGTGCCGCAGGGATCTGTGTTGGGCCCTCTGTTATTCTCAATATATATGCTGCCACTTGGAAATATTATAAGGAAACATGGAATTAGTTTCCATTGTTATGCTGATGACACTCAAATATATATTTCATCACGGCCGGATGAAAACGCTAAATTATCCAAATTGACAGAGTGTGTTGAAGATATAAAAGATTGGATGACGCGTAATTTTCTATTATTAAATCCAGACAAGACAGAGGTAATACTTATCGGTTCAAAAAACCGCCCACGGAACCTCTCACAATACAACTTTGACATCGTAGGATGTCCTGTTACTTTATCCTCTACAGTAAAAGACCTGGGTGTTATACTCGATTGTAACCTGTCTTTTGAAAATCATATTTTGTATGTTACAAAAACAGCCTTTTTCCACCTTAGAAACATTGCTAAGCTACGTAATATGCTATCAGTTTCTGATGCAGAAAAGTTAGTTCATGCATTCATGACCTCAAGACTAGATTACTGTAATGCTTTATTAGCCGGTTGTCCTGCATCCTCAATAAACAAGCTACAGTTAGTCCAAAATGCAGCCGCTAGAGTTCTTACTAGATCAAGAAAATATGATCATATAACACCGATTTTATCATCACTACATTGGCTACCTATAAAGTTCCGTATTAATTACAAGGTATTGCTACTGACTTATAAAGCCCTAAACGGCTTAGCTCCAGTCTATTTAGCGGATCTTCTATCACCCTATAATCCATCGCGCTCTTTAAGATCAATAAATTCAAGGCTTTTGGTCATACCTAGGATATCCAGATCAACTAAAGGAGGGAGAGCATTTTCACATTTGGCTCCAAAACTCTGGAATAGCCTTCCTGATACTGTTCGTTGCTCGGACTCACTCTCCCAGTTTAAAACTAGATTAAAGACGCATCTTTTCAGCCAGGCATTCATATAATATTGTTAATCTCACAGTTTCAAACTACAATCCGGCCTCTAGTTCATAAATGCCAGAGGAGAACTGGCCCCCGACTGAGCCTGGGTTCTCCCAAGTTTTTTTTTTTTTCTCCATTAGGTCACCTGATGGAGTTTTAGGACACCATTAGGCCGCTTGATGGAGTTTTTTCGGTTCCTTGCCACTGTTGCCTTTGGCTTGCTCAGTTGGGGATATTTTGGGGATATTTAATTTTATTCTATCAATCAATAAATTCCACTAGAAACAAACTTTGTTGTATTATTTTATTTTAATACTGTGAAGCTGCTTTGATACAATCTGTATTGTGAAAAGGGCTATACAAATATACTTGATTTGATTTGATTTGATTCTGCTTAACGGTTCCTGAACACTATAAACTAACAGCTGCCCAGCCATCAACACAGCCGCGTGTGATTTGTTTACGAGCTGGTCTATATCTGTATTCTAAGAGTTATTATTACTTGTATGGATCTCATCTCGTTAATAACTTGACAGCACTTAAATGTGTATTCTTACAAGTTAAAGAACAAATGTTTGTGCAATTCCTTTTGTTCGCCTTTTATGAGGCCAAAAAAAAACTGGCTGGTAAAAAGTCACTGTGGCTGGTGGTCAAAAAAGTTAACTTCAGGCCCTGTACACAACACAACACAACATTACACAACGAATCAAACATCTTAGTGCTCTTTTGAGAGAGAGAATGACAATTTTAAGCAAGCAAGTTTGATCACCCTGCACCTGCAAACAGTGCGCTACTTTAGGCCATATTTTGTGTGTAACCTGAAGTGTCTTACGAAGATGATTGTTCTGTTCTCCCCACCTCCACGTCTCTTCTGTGCGTCCCATAGCTTCCCTTCTCTCCCTCCTGAGGTGTGGCCTCTTCTCCCCCATCCCATCTCTGACATGAACCTGACAAACATCAACGTTGTCAAGTCCCCAACGGATGACAAGCCAATCCATCTTCACCCCACGGCAGCCCTTTTAAAACAAGCCCTGTCATCATTCTCCGCCCTCCGCCAAGGAGAATGAAGATGGGGACACGGATACATTTCATTCATGCTGTCGACAAATTGCCGACAGATGTTGGCTGTAAAAGTTCACCTTTCTGTTAATGTAAAAAACCTTCAACAAACAGATACAATCTTGAAACTTTCAAACTATGCCATATATAATCAAATATTGGAACGTTACCTTAACGTTATTTTAACGTTAGAATAATGTTAGGGGAACATTAGAATAAAGTTAGAGTAATGTTAAAATAACGTTAGAATAATGTTAGGGGAACATTAGAAAAATGTTTTTGTTAAAATAAGGTTAGGGGGACGTTAAAATAACGTCAGAATAACGTTCTACAAACCAAAATCTAACGTTCTATTTCCATTTACAAAACGTTCCTGGCTAGCCAAAAAAAAAAACTTTAAAATTAACATTTTGGGAAACAAATACTAACGTCCTGGGAACCATAATTGTTAGCTTAACAATGACGCAGAAGAATCGTTGCAACACCAATTTGTTCCTGAATTATTCAGTTTGAACGAATCGGTTGAATGAATGATTTAATGACTCACTCATAATCATTTGTTGCCACCTACTGGCGTAACATTGTTATGGAAGCTTGTTTCCGCCACAGAATAAAATATTTTAAAAGATAGTTGCGACTTTTTATTCTGACTTTATTTCTCAGAATTGCGAGATATAAAGTCAGATTTGCATGATACAAAGTCGCAATTGCGTGTTATAAGTCAGACTTGTGTGTTATAAAGTAGCAATTGCGTGTTATAAAGTTATATACTTTTTTCTCGCGATTCCGACTTTATATTACTCAATTCTGACTTTATATCTTGCAATTCTGACATCTTTTCTCGGAATTGTGAGATGTAAACTCGCAATTTCGAGTTATAAAGTCCAGTTCTAAGGAAAAAGAGACTGACTTTTTATCTCAGAATTGCGAGTTCTGAAAAAAAGTCAGTCTCTTTTTCCTTAGAACTGGACTTTATAACTTGCAATTGCGAGAAGCGTTTAAAATCTTTTATACATGTAAACGGCACACATACAGTATTATAATACACAATATATTATAATCATTACATAATATATACACTACTGTTCATAAGTTTGAGGTCAGTAAGATTATGTTGTTTTTTTCTAGGACCCTGATGAATAGAAATTTCTAAAGAACAGCATTTATTTGAAATGATTTTTGTAACTTCAGCCTATAGGCTAAATGTATTTACTGTCACTTTTCACTGAAAAGTATTCCTTTCACAAAACACAGGCTATATAATATATATGCCACAGCCACACCTGAAAAAATAAGACTGCACTTCCAAGCAGTTCATTACTAGGAACCAACACTCCACATTCACTCTCAGTGTAAGAGCTGCATCCACCGAGTCTCAATCTCACTCCATCACACACCCACAGATAAATGGCAAACAAGCCTCAACAACACGGATAAACACATGCCGCATACACGTGTGGCGAGCCACATAGCGTATGCCCCGTATTTCACACGAGCAAAGGGACAGCAAATACCCAGTACATCATTTAGGCCAAAAGGATAATCAATAACTTTCTTAGGATCGTTGGCGAAAACGGTCCCCAGTCGGATCTTATCCTGACGGTGCGTCATCTTATGGCTTCATTCCAGATGGATTCCTTCATGGGTTTAGCCCATTATAACTGGATTTCACTCCCACCATAAACCATTCTCATTATTGTTGTGGTTTCTGCACCCCACCTTGATCTCAGGAGATGTAAGGGAATTTTAAATATTGTAGAGAAGTGTAAGAAATGAGAAGTTCATTAGTATTTATTATGTATAATCAAAGCTCGGACAGATTCCTGCCGCTTAAAAGAGATTTAAGAGGGTTAAAGAGTTCTTTGATAAGGGAAGATAATATCACCTATGGGGCTTGTCTTTGTGATCCTATAGTTAGACGCCTTGAGTCTTTTGAATCCTGGCAATGGCCACAATGGAAATTAAGTCCTCTTTGAATCCTTTTAGTGAATTCGTTTTCACTTAGAAAACATCAGAACGAATTGATTCACTGAAATGATTAATATAGCTTCCCAAACTCTGTTATTTGTTATATTAAAACGGAATCATTTTAGTGATTTGGTTCATTCATGTGAATCAAGTAGTTCATTAACTGATGCACTAAAATGAAGCTGTTCGGGATCAATTCATTACAAAAGTGAGTTTAGAACAAACCCCAAACCACTATGTTTGTGAAATATCAATGCAATTCTGCCTTGAAATCACTGTAATAATTTTTGAATTTCAAGAAAAACGAATCGCTATGGGATATAAAGCCAAATTCTCAATTCCCTCTTCCATGCTGATTTTTGTGGCCATTGTTTGTCTGGTTCCTGATAAACACTGAAAATATGGGGGTCTGTTGTCAGGCTGATTAGAAACAACAATGAAATACCTGCTTGAGAAAACCCTGCTTTATTACTCCATAACACATGAAAGAATGAACCACAAACCAGAAAGCTCTCAGAAGCCCTCCATCAAAGCAAATATTATAGCATCATATCTCTTTCATGCTTGTTTTATGGCTCTTGCATTAGTTGCTGATTATTTTTTCTCCACAACAAATGGAGTTGTGCTCATAAGTGAGTCTAAGAAAGGTATTGTGCCAAAAAACAATGCAACCACAACCCTGATGATCTGATTAAATAGTGCTTTTTCATAAATTACATTTGTGATGTTTAACAAGTCACACTTTCAAAGTAGTTAATTCTGCGCGTTACATTCTTACACCAATAGGTGGCGACAATTGAGTCATTGATTATTTCTCTGAACCGATTCGTAGAATCACAGACTTCCCTACTATAGTTGGCGAAAAACAGTATGTGACAAAAGAAGTACGTCTGAATTCACAGTACTCATAAAAGAGTGGGCAAAAGGTAAAAGAACCAACTACTTCCGTCAAGATTCTGAAGTGTGCATGCGATGGACACTTTACTATCCCATGATGCCACGGGAGAGGATTTATGAATGGCAGAGAAAGGACATAACTGACATTGGTAGATCACATGATAATGACAACATGGCAAATATAGTATGTCTGGATTACAGTCATGCTACACACATTCATACTAAATTAGAACGTACTTTATAGCGGTCGTGAAGTAATTACTTACTCAAAATAAGTACCTAATCAAGAGAATATGCGATAACGGACACAGCCACAGATTCATTCAAGTGATTGGATCACTCAATCGATTTGTTCAACAACACTGAATATTCAATGAAACAAATAACTGTTTTTATGATTGAATCATTGAATCATTGAATCATTTACTCAAATGACATGCTCAAAACACTGATTAATTCATTTATTTTATTATAAAAGTTCATTAAAAAAGAATAATAAAAAGCCAAACATGAACAGACAAGCTGCTGTGTTGTTGATAACGCTGTCTTTGGACCTGTCCTTCCAAATCAGGCTTTCTTCATTACATGTCCGTGTCCTTTATTTCATTACACCATTTCCCTTTCTGTTCTTCTCTAATATTTGTATGCTCTCTGCTCTAATAACAGCTGGAAAGTCACTCAATTAGTGTGTTACTCAAAATCATTTGTGACAGCATGTTGTATGGATCATTATAGGGTGAGAATTAGCGGATGGCTGTACTAAAAGCCCCTCTCTTGCTCACCATTGTAACAAGGCGCAGTAGGGGACAAGAGATCTTTAGACTGAAGCCGTTTTAAGGCATGATGGACTCTTTGATAAGACGCCCCTAATGGGCTTGATCCATCTCAAGACAAAGCCTGCGCTTCTTTAATTGCTTTTGAAAGTGTTCAGTCACAAATGAATGAGAATTGGCTTCAATAGAAAGATGTCAAGACAATAGCTCCACTTTGTGACATTACTTGTATGTGCGCCCTAAGCAAGTTCCCTGCTCAAACTCTACAAATAATTTTCAACATGAGTTGTCTTCAATCTGTAGGTCCGTTTATTATTATTATTATTAATAATAATATTAATAATAATACACTACTCTTGAATAGTAAATTAACACTTTTATTCAGCAAGGACTGGCATTAAATGAATCAAAAGTGACAGTAAAGACATTTATAATGTTACAAAATATTTCTAAAGTATTTAAAATATTAAGCAGCACTTGATAATTCAACAATTATCAATTCAAGTTTAAACATTGATAATAATAAATGTTTCTTGAGCATCAAATCAGAATATCAGAATGATTTCTGAAGGATCATGTGACACTGAAGACGGGAGTAATGATGCTGAAAATTCAACTTTGCCATCACAAGAATAAAGTAGCCTGCATTTTAAAATACATTAAAATATTAACCAGTTATTTTAAACTGTAAATTTGTTTTAATGTATTACTGTTTTTACTCTATTTTTACTCTCTTTTTGATCAAAGAAATGCAGCCTCTGTGAGCATAAGAGACTTCATTTAAAAATATAAAAAAATCCTTTGAAAGGTTATGAATATATAACAGCTGCATGTTTATAATGCTGCCAGGATTCTGCAATTTTATTTATTAATTACTTTGCAAACTTCTTGAATCATCCTTGCTTGTGTAGTGTCACTTAAGTGTGCGAGAAGCAAAAACATTAACGGACGAGTTTGTAAAACTGTGTCGGCTGGCAAGATTTCCCTCCTGTTGAGAGTGTTAAACCCGAAGCCCGCAGATTCAATCTCAGATGTGGCGTTGTTCCAAAATGTCTTTTATCAGGCAACAAACTGTCTGCGGTCACTCCCTGCCCCCTGTACGACGCCTCCTGCCAAACACTGTGAATATTAGCACTTGAGGAGCTATACACACTGTGTGAAATGCTTTCAGAAAACTTAGATGAAGTGCTTGGGATGTCAGAGACCCCAGACATAGGGTTTTATAATATAATAACACTAAATTTTACTAACCACTTCAAGTCACTTCAAGCTTGTGCTGTTGTTTTGTTTAGATTTGTTGTCTCGTGGAACACAAGAAGAAATTCAGAAAAAAGTGAGTCATTTTTCTTCGGTTATATACTATAAATGCAATATAATTTGTTATTTATCAAGTAACAATCCACAATTTTAGAATAAACGGTTCTAGAACCTTAAAGGGTTCTGTCAGGCGCTTCATATATTGAACATTTTAGGGGCTCCTATCATGGGATCATTTTATCGATTTAGTTTTAATTAATTTTGTTTGTGTCTCCGTCGTCTACTTATGATTCAATCGACCAAAACGCATCTTAATACCAGGTGTAAACAGGGCCTTATTTTGCTGTTGCTCCTTAATTGGTTCATTCATTCATTCATTCATTTCATTTGAGAATGAAATGTGATTCATTCATTCATTCATTTTTCAGAAGGGATCATGAATTTTATGAACCCTTTATTAACTCATCATCTAGTTCCTCATTAAGAAACACCTTAAAATTCTCTCCGACAAAAATCAGTCATTCAACACCACCCTCTTAAGATTAGCTGGTAAGCATGACCAATGGAAGAGACATTCACAACACATAATCGTGCTATTATTAACCACCTTCCAGTTCTCCGTCATTGAAAAACTCATTTATGTGTATTTTCCCTGTTTGAGAGAAATCATTAAAAAAAATAGAAAAGCACTGGGGGCAAATTTGTGGCTTGCTTTCAGCCACATTTTTTGAAAGAGCGTTCCTTCACCTTGTCCTAGTCAACAACTTCTATAAAATGGAGCCATTGCACCCAAGAATGAACCCACTGTTCTTTCTGAGAATGATCTCAAGGTTGGGCAATATTGGTTACATTCTGGGATAAGCCTGCAAAGCCAGCAATTAAATTTTAATCCATAACAAAGACGTCCTCTTTGAATAAACCAGGAGCTGGGTAATTGACTGGAGAGTTGGAGAAGTGGATGCCAATAGTTTGAGGCGATCTCATTGGATGATGGCAGCACAGTTGAAGAGATAAGAGAAGTGGTTAGCAGGCCCTGCAGTCACAGCCCGCAGGCACGCTACCAGCCGCAGTTGTCAGAGAGAATGAAATGTGACTTATCTGGCTGACGGCTAGTTAGATGACGAGTACAATTTCAATATTGATTGAGGAGACGAACAGAGTGAAAGAAATAAGGAGATAGAAGTCACAGAGGAGTCTGTACTATGCACTACAACCTTTGTACTCGCCAATATGTAACATGTTAAACGTAGTTTCACGTGCTCATTTTAAGGAAATGGCGTTTAAAATCTGTGGCTTTGTGTTTGGTGTTGATGCTAGCTTTAGCATGTTAGCTAACCTGAGGCCAAGTTTTATACAAGTGCCCAAATGTGACTTGTACATATTATCTTGCCATTTTAACAAGTACTGTACACTCAGGGTGTGTTCACACTTGGCATGTTTGGTTCGATTAAAACAAACCCTGGTGTGATTGCTCTGTTAGTGCAGTTCATTTGAATAAGTGTGAACGCTGCCATCCGAACCCTGGTACGCACCAAACAAGCGGACCAAGGCCGCTGAAAAGGCAACACAGACCATGTAAACGAACCAAAAACGGGACATGATGTCACAAGATATGACCCTACCTGTTTTTTCTTGTCACAGTGGCGATATTGCCCATCACAGTTCGGTACAGGCATCAGAACCACGTCTCCTTGCAGCAGATCTTCGTTTATGTGTGTGACGGAGGGAATCCTGCTGCTGTTTTGATTCCTTTACACATTTTATAAGCTCTTCACGAGTTCTCAGTTGGTCAAAATAGCATCATATGTAGGCTACGCACATACAACAAACACATTTAGCCCAGCACACAGCATTGTTTGGGATGTTTGGTAAGTTCCGTGGCGAAATACATAATAAAAGCCGACCAATCAGGTTGTGAACACATTCCTATGCCTTTAGGTTCGGTGTTAAAATGCCAATGTGAACACTAAGTGGACCAAGGCTAAATTATTATTTTTTTTGGTCTGGAACAAACAAACCAAACAGACCGAACTACAAATGTGAACACACCCTTATCCTCATAGTGCACGTCTTATTGCATTTTCAGTGTGAACACTACTTAATAACAATACAGAAATTTCAGAGAGTGATCTCATTTGTATTTGTATGTAAAGTGTAGGCCTATATGTTAAAGCTGTGTGTATCAGTTCTCCCGAACCCGCTGTTAAAAATAAATAATCAACCCACCACCCATCCGAACATATGATTTTCTCTAATTTAGTCACCCGCACCTGATGGTCACATCACAATTATTCAAATTCTCAGTGTTAAGCATGATGATAGTATCATGTTACACTGAGGCTGCTTTTTAATGAACATTTATTTAAAGTAAAAGTTCTTCTTTATGAAAATGACATTTCCTTAATAGCCTAAACAGAGGCTTTACTCCCTTCAAACTTACATTTTACACTCTTTCTGGCACTGCAACATCCCGAAGAATAGCATATCCTTCTGCTAGTCTTTGACTTTGCTTTTGCTGGCTGTCACCACAAATGGGCAATTGACTAAAATTTTGTTGACGTGCTGCAGCTTAGACGATTTATTTTTATTTTTATTTATTTTTTGCAAGATGACTGAGCATCACATTAGCGTATTATTGTAATAGATATTATGTGGATCCCACTGCAGTGACTTTGACATTTTCAAGTGCGTTTAGCATTATGTTTAATATGCTTATCTCTTCCCAACTAATTTGAAGACGTGTGGAACCTCTGACAAGACGGTATTCAAGGCCTTTTTGAAATATTAACCTTGTACTTTGTATTTTGCTGACACACCATATTCTTTCACCAGGCATATTTTAAAGCTCCCCTATGATATTCCCATAATTTAGAATCACCTCTAGAGACATACATTTACTTTAAAACTATGTTGACTCAGGTTCATTTTCATCATAAATCATGTTAATATATACAAAGAAACTCAGATTTCTGAATATACCTTGACATAAGAGCATGATCACATGTAATATAAAATCCATGTACATTCTTATTGATTAAAGAGAAAATGTACTTGCGTATTGCAGCGGTTAGCGGTTTCTTGGTGGCTTTCTGCTGCTCATGCACATTACAGAGCGGCGTTGTCTCATGGGATATCATATTATGGACATTGATCTTATTGTGAGGAGGGCTTTTGACAGCAGGAGGTGACAAAACCCTCTGGGAAATATTATCCTCTGCTCCTGACATCACAGCGTTGACAGTTTGCATTAGCATCACTTGTACGGGATTGTGTGTAGTAGGCAGCACAATATGTAAGAAAGTCATCCATTCTAGCGATTTTCCACAGAATAGTGACATTTATTTGTACTACTAACCTTATAATATGAAATATATTTTATTTCTTTTATAAATGTAAAATTTAGCATATATAAATATGCAATATGCATTAGGCATTGACTTTACTTACACTTTCCTTTTTAAGTTAGTTACTTTGTAACTTGTTACTTTCTCTTTTGAAGCACTAACCATATAAAGTGTAATTTCAGGGCTGCAGAACTGAAATGGGTCACTGCACCCGGGATGTATTTGGGCAGTAGTGTATCAAAATGGCATTACAAATGACTAAACGCCTCCAAGTGTGTTGAAATGATGGTTGGGATCATTTTCTTCTTGTAAACAACCTAGAAATTATCCGCAAACACAGCATCTGTGAGAGATAAATCTCTTATTTTTTCTCTCTCTCTTTGGTTCCTCGTATTTTGAAGTTTGATGAATGCCCTCATCCCCATCATCATTCATGTCGCTGTGAGTGGGAAAACAATTAGTTGTGTCCACTAATGAATCAAGATTGCCATGTATTCATTTTCATGAAAAGCAAATATGTTGTGGCAAGGGGGCAGAGGGTCAAAGCCCGCACAAAAGATGCTTTAAATCAATTAGCTTTTTCATAATGACCACGACAGCCTTTGAACAAGAGGGGTGTCACCTTTATCTGTATTTATTCGTTGGAGATGTATCTTCTTTTTTTTAATTGGAAGCTTTTTTTCACGTGGATATAAACAGTTTATATTTTTGGAGTGTTTGGGGTAATGCATAACAAGTAACATCAGTTACGTAATCAGATTACTTTTTTAGTAGCAAGTAAAGTTTCACATTACTTTTACATTTACGACAAAATAGTGTTACTTTTTCCAAATAAGTAACCCAAGTTAGTTTTTTCCCCTATTTATTGACTGACAGCTTTCCTGTTCCCTGTCCGGTTCCTTCAGCCTGAGGCTTATTCATTTCACTTTTGGTGTAAAAGGGTCTTTACATTTGACAAAAACATAACTTTTTTTATTTGTTATAAAACACTAAACCCCATTGGCTGAACAAAGTTCTCAGTTGCCTGAACTCATTTAGCTAATTGTGCAGTCTGTTGTCAATACCTTAAACCATTTCACATGGTAAAACACAATTTGCAGATCTCACTTAGACTTTTCAGCAAAACTCTAAACACATTCTCATTCTCAAAACACATTCCTGAACATTGTGCTTTCCATTTGTTACAGTTTTTTCCAATTGCTAACACACTAAAATGACATGCACAGCACAATTATTTAAACTGACACACAGAGAGCAAAACTTCTTCTCAAGTCTCCAAAAGTCTAAACACATTTTCTGCTTTACACACATTTTGCATTTCAAAATGGCACTTTTTAAATGCACTGAACACAGTTCTCTGCATAAGACACAACAATCTGACATAAAGTCACATGTTTGCCATTTCAAAACACTGCCATTCAAAATGACACTACATGAGCTAATTGGCATTACATGTGCCACCTGGCCAAACACCTCAATGGTTAATTGTTAACACTTCAATCAGGATGTAAGCACTATGAAAAGACCACAGGTCAGAACCTTTTTTTTTTTACAACAACAATGGAAGACATTGCAGAGAGAGGAAGAGGAAGAGGAAGAGGAAGAGGAAGAGGGAGGTTGAGAATAAGGGGGGAGGAAGAGTGAGAGGTAGGGGTAGAGCAGGTAGAGGAGTTCATGGCCAAAGAAGACAAACACTTTCAAATTAAATCAGGGCAACCTTAGTAGATCATGTCATCAACCATGGGCTGACAATGCGTGAGGCTGGACAGAGAGTGCAGCCAAACTTGAGCCGTTTTACTGTTGCCTCTGTCATCCGGACCTTTAGACTGGAGAACAGGTATGTAACCAAAATTTCATGTAGTACACATGTAGTATACCCCATGTCATAGTGTATCAGTTGGGTGACACCTGTTTACTTGGTGTATGACATCAGCCATTCATGAACTGTACAAGTTTCCTGTACAATGTACTCTACTGTGGGGGAAAATATTTAGGCTGCATTGTCCAAGCCCTATATATATTTTTATTTTATTTTTTCTAAAGGACAGAGAGACGACACCATGGTGGAGGAAGGGGCCAAATGTTCACCGGGGTACAGGAAGCTGCCATTGTAAACTTGGTTTTGGAAAATAATGAAGTCAGATTACGAGAAATTCAAAGCCACATCATCCAAGACAACCCCTTATTCAACAACATTCAACGAGTCAGTCTGTCCACATTGGCTCGCATTCTCAAGCGAAACCAAATCAGAATGAAACAACTTTACAAGGTGCCGTTTGAGAGAAACTCTCAAAGAAACAAAGAGTTCAGATGAGCATATGTGGATGTAAGTACTATATTGACTGCAGTACACTACACGCAACATTGTTTCCCAGTGTACTGGATAACACCATATTGACTGATTTTTGTTCTTTGTTTTCAGGGAGTACTGGAAATGGATGCTCATGCAATCCCACATGAGTTCATCTTTATAGATGAGGCTGGGTTCAACCTAGCAAAGACCAGAAGAAGGGGGAGAAACGTCATTGGCCACAGAGCCATTATAGATGTTCCTGGCCAACGTGGTGGGAACATCACAATGTGCGCTGCCATCTCCAGTATGCATGGTGTCCTCCACCGTCATGCCAACCTTGGACCATACAACACAGCCCATATTCTCACATTTCTGGACAGACTTCACAACATTCTCATACCACCAGAGTGTATGAATGATGCAGACCGTCAAAGAAACCGGTACGTTGTAGTATGGGACAACGTGAGCTTTCATCGTGCAGCCGCAGTCCAAAACTGGTTTGCTGACCACCCAACATTTCTCGTGCAATACCTCCCACCATACTCACCATTTCTGAACCCCATAGAAGAGTTCTTTTCGGCATGGCGGTGGAAGGTATACGACCGGCAGCCCTTTGTGCGCATGCCTCTTGTGCAGGCCATGGAAGAGGCATGTGATGAGATTGATGTGGGTGCAATTCAGGAATGGATAAGGCACTCAAGGCGCTTCTTCGTATCTTTCTAGAACTATATGTTTTGAACAAGGTGTTTTCTATTTTTTGGTGTATTGTTTACTGACTGCTTGGTAGTGTATATCATTTTGATCACTTTGTCTATGATTTGAGAGCAGTGTTTGATTTTGAACGCAGGTAAAACTGTTTTGAGGTGAAAGTTTCATTTTGCAAGAGGAATCAGAGGTTTTGTAAATAGTGCTTGAAGATGAGGTTTTGTGTTTAATGTTTTCAGAAAAAGGAGCAAGGTTTCAGAAATTGTGTTTTAGCAGTTGAGAAAAACTGTAATATGTGCACTCTTAGAAAAAAAGGTTCAACTGGGTTCTGCTTTATTTGGAACTACACAAAGTAATTGGCAATATTGTATCTAAAATGTAAATTACTCAATATTACAATCCTTGTTAAGATCAGGAATTTAACTATGATTTTATTGTAATACATTGCGTTTCGCTACAAAAAGCATCTGTACAGGCACAATGGTTCTTTACGGGTTCATTTAAATGAAGCGTCCAAATGAACCGATTCACTAAATGAATTGGACTTGCTTCGTATGAAAGAAATCCTAGGTGAGAGATTGTGTTTTGTTTTGTGTTTTTATGCATGGGTCAGCAGCAAGCAAATGCAGGCATGAGAATTACAGTTTTTCTCGATTGTTTACACACATTTTCTGAAAGCATGCCTCATATTCTCAGAACTCTACACACAAATAAAAAAACACACACACAATGGGCAAAACCCCTCAATTCTCCTGCAAAATGAAACTTTACATTCAAAACAATGTTATTTCTTCTCAAAATGGTATTTTGTTTTCAAATGACACACACAAACCATCATATGAATAGACATTTATAAGAACCAGTTGAACACTGATGTGCTCAATGTAAAACACTATGATGAATGCAAAACACTTCTCCATTCATCATAATGACTTAGGCCTTTTTTTGGCTCAGTGTTACACTTACTATAGACAGTAGGCTACATATATAAGTGTGTTGTAAAATATTTGAAAATATTATTTTTATACTCAGAACACACAAATACACGGTAACAAATACATTTTATTTTTCCCACAAAAACAATGTACACAGTGTACATCGCAACCAACACAAAGTTGGACATACAGTGGTCTACATACAAAACAACAGAAGAATTGACTGTATACAGTTAAGGTGATGATACACAGGGCAACTTTTTGAGCAATGTTGCAGGGCAATCTTGCCGAGTGATTGTTGCTTGGGCACTTTCCCATTGAAAATGGGCAATACATTTCTATCTGGAAAATTTAGATCGATCGTGGGCTCTGTGTCTCATCTGGTTGCCCGTTGACGGCAACATTTCCCAGCAACATTGCTCAAAAAGTTGCCCTGTGTATCATCACCTTTACAGTAAAAAAAAAAAAAAAAAAATCCAATGTTGGCATCCATTGCTCCATTGAAGAGCTCACCTGTTGCCCTTTTATGTTAAAGCTCTGATTGCTAATTGTAAAACTGTGTGACGGGTGTTTGCCCATGTGATGAGTCAGTGTGCGTATTTGAATGGCAGTGTGTTCCTTGTGAAAACAAGAGATTTTCTGCATGAAATTTGTGCCAAAAGCATAGAATTGTGTGTAGTGTTTTGAAAAAAGTGTGTTTTAGAACTGCAATTTAAGTGTAAAGCAGGAATTGTGCTTGTAGTTTAGCAGAATTGGTTCAGGCGGTTGGTGAATGAGTTACATGTTGTGGTCATTGTGTCTCAAGTACCAGTATTTGTGTGTAAACAATTGAGAAAAACTGTAATGATCAATTGGCCTATAAACAGTTTGTGATACATTATGTTTGCTTGCTTAGAGAGCGACCAACTTTACCATGTTGTTACCATTGTTGCAATATGGACCATCTCTAAATTAGAGATGTGATACGATAAATAGCTGCATAAGCAAATTGCAATAGAGCCAACGCTGGGAATGGCCATTTGATATTGACAATTGGCTAAAAAATAAAGCCAGGTACAAAATAAATTTGAGGATGCCTAGGCTGTATACCCTACTGAAACAGCCTATCTCCCATCATTTATGCCATTAAATAACCCGATTTGCTTGTCAAAAAAAAGAAAAGAAATTGGTATTCGTTACATCTCACAACCTATAATATTACATAAAATATCCAAAGCTAATTGGACCGATGTAATTTAATACCTGCTCAATGCCAGTTACATTTGCCTATGGTTGTTCCAAGTGCTTTTTAGATATGCTCCTGCTCTGCCAGATTAAAATTAGTGTTGTTGAGCAAAATCTTAAGAGTAGATGGGTAGCATGAAGAATGTGGTAATACCTCCCTTGACATTTCATCTGTATATCTTGACATTTTGAGAGTGTGAAGATTCCCGCTGTGTTCATCATGTGTACGGTCAGTGCCGGGCCATTCACGAATTCCTCACTGACAACCTCTCAGGCATCAAATCTTGCTGCGTTCGCACAGAACACATTTTTGAATTTCACTGCACACCTTTCCATTGTCTTTTATGTAAAATCATACAAGACCAACGTCTTTGACCACAATTTGTGCAATTTCTCAAGCAAGAGTGCCGCGCTTTTAGAACGCTGTGTAAACGTCGACGATGAACGCGTTCTGTGTAGATAAAGACCTATTTGTGCTTCTTTATGAATTTAGAATTCTAGAAGAATGGCTTTCTTATATGGTCATCAATCAAATGTTGGACAGCTAAAATTAAACTTACCCCAGGTTCATCTAATATCCAATATATAGATATTAAAAACGCTAGATATTTTAAAGATCTAGTTTGAAGACAAGTTTTACATTTTATAAGTTTGTGTGTTTCTTTGCTTGGGAATTAAAAAATTGAGTTAAATTTTCAAATGCCCCTGCCACAGGATACTTTTTATATTTTAAGCTACAAAATATTTATATTTCAAATAAATGCTGTACTTTCGAACATTCTATTGAAACAAAGAATCCTGAAAAATAAAATGTATCACGGTTTCCTCAAAAATATTAAGCAGCAACTGTTTTCAACATTGATAATAATAAGAAATGTTTCACCAATTCAGCTTAATGATTCTGAAGCATCATATTACATTGAAGACTGGAGTAATGATGATGACAATTCAGTTTACTCCTCTGAAAGATATTACTATTCACTGTTAAAAAAAAAAAAAAAAAAATATATATATATATATATATGAATATGATCAATAAGTTATGACAACATACGTGTATTTTTACATTGCTTTAACTCATCAAAATAAGTAAAACAATTTTCAACTTTTTTTCATAAGTTATACAAGATTCAGCTCATTCAAGTCAGTTTAATGTAATTTAAGTTTAAATTACTTAAAAATCCAAGTTGATTGTACCTAAAAATGTACAACAGCAACTTTTATTTACAGTGATTGATTGATTGATACAACTGATTTACATTCTGGGACAATTAAAAATTGCAGAGCACATACATTTATCAAGAGACCTCTCATTTTTGTGATGAATTTAATCACCTTATTTCAAGTCTGTAACATTACGATAACATTTTTTGCCAAGTGGTTGGCAGATACATTTCAAAATAATGTGCGTTTGGAGAGCAACCATGTTCTTGCTATGAGAAATATGGGGCAGTGCTGTCTGGGAAATTGGACATGACAAAGAGGGTTAAAACATAGGTTAATTGCAGAAACCCACAATTTACCATCGAACAGAATTATTAAATCTATATGAACACCCTGCTCTAAACGTCTCCTTTGGGTCACTTTCTTAAACACATTCCTGTAATGAATGGAAAATTGAATGGGCTAAACAGAGATTCAGTCTAAAAGTGATGTGAAGGATATATTTACAGATGGGGGATGACAACCTAAACCTTTTTCTTTCTTTCTTTTCGCTTTTAGAAAGAGGAATGAGATCTCTAGGGAGGATATGTTTGGAGAATTATAAAGGCTCCTCTAACATGTCACCTCCTCACTGGCTGCCGACCAGCCAAAGCCAACTGGAAGCAACAGATAAGAGGCCAGAAATATGTCAGAAGGATTTCCACAGAGAGAGAGAGAGAGAGGGAGAGCGAGTGTGAAAGAAATAGAGCGCGAGAGAGAAAAAGAGAGAGATATGAACGACTAAAGAGGCACAGTTAGAGTTTGAGGGAGTCAAACAGGCAGGACACAAAGGTAAAATCAATGTCCCCTTTAAGCCATAATCGATAGTCTTCACTGCGTAAAACACAAGAAAGAGAAAAGGAAATCAGCGCTTTAGTGTTCCCATTCATTACAGCCCAGTCACACACACACACAAACACACACACACATATATACATATGCACCCAGAACGCTCACCAATGCCATTATTTATAGCTGTCACATTGTAAAACACAAACTGTGTGGTGAATTTATGGTTTACCTCCTGCAGCGACCTCAGCCAGTAGCGGATGCAGAAGGACACCAAAGCTGCTTGGATTCTTTGGTGACATGGAAGGCCCTTTGAAGATCAAACGCGTTCAGAGGGAGTATCGGGGCCCCTTGGTCGAGTGTAATTAAAACCTGGGTGAGATAGACATGCGCCAGAGCGATAATGAGACGAGGCTGCTTCTCTGCTAATCCTCCATAATTATGTTTAGCCATAAGGTCGGGCCTCCGCAAACAACAAGCGTTGCCCTCTAGAAGATCACATACCAGAGCTTTCTTGAGCAGAGGATCGAAGGTGCGTCTTATTGTTCATCTAAGATCCCTGCATGTAATTCCTGACCTCAAGCATTTTCAAAGAACCTGCAAAGTACATGTCATATCTCTATGCAAATGCAGTTTCCACAGGTTTTTTGCTTTGTTTTTTAGCTGACAAAATCACACAGGGGAGGCCGGGGCTAGTTGTCACAATTTTTTTTACTTTCCCTTTATATTTCAATGTGATTTTACATCTTAAAATTGCAGTCTTATTTCTTGTAACTGTGACTTCATAGCTCACATGATAATAGAGATAATAGATACACAGACACGCTGCTGTGAGCATGTAAGAAATACTTCTGTTGCATAAATAGACAAGCATAAATCCCGAAGCAGATCTAGACAGGTGGAGCTGGGGGAGGTGGAGGGGTTCAGAGTGAATCTGATAGCATGCTGCAGGACCAATTTACAGCAAACAATGAACCAGACTATGTAAATGTTGAGCAAGCAATCTCATTGGCTGCAGGATCTGCAGAGGCCAATCAGCTTGTCACATTTGGTAATGATATGATTGCTTACAGACTGCATGTAAAGGACCTGTCAGCCTGTGTCCTCTAGAGTTTCATGACTGCACTAAATATTTATATCTCTCAGAATTGCAATTTTATTTCTCATAAATGGGACTGAATATCAGAATTACAACATCATTTTTCATAATTTTACCTAATTTTTCAGAATTGATTTCATATATTAATTGCATTATTTCTCATAATTGATTATTTCTCTCAGAATTGCACTTTTTTTTCTCATAATTGTGCCTTTATAATTGTCTTTATAGCTCACAGCTGCAACTCTATTTCTGTGAATTTCCAACATTATTTCTGATAATTGCTTTTATATCACAGAATTGCAACTTCATTTCGCATAATTGCCTTTATCACAATTGCAAAATTATTTACCATAATTGGGAGTGTATATCTCAAAATGTGACTTTATTAAAATCTTATTAGTCCTAAGATAGTCTGTGTGACAACTAGCCCTGGGTATCCCCTACCAATACAAGACACATGCTTTCAACAGCTTTAGCATTTCACACAATAGCATCATGCAACAACACATGGTTTACAAGGTGAAAAATTAATGCTTTTTAATAGTTTTCTATGGTGACCGGGAGGGGACATGTTCGGTTCACTTAGTTTTGTTGTGGCCACAACATATAAACTCGTGGGAACGTGATATTAAGTCGTGGGAACATCATAATATCTCGTGGGCACGAGATCGTATGTTGAGGGAACGACATCTGTTTCTCGTGGCTACGAGTTTTATAACGTGGGAACTGAATCTTCACACGCGACACGGGCTCCTCCTTTTACCCTGGGCATAATTTACTTTGTTATTTGTTAATTTAAGTTTCTCATAATTTTTTTTTGTTTATTGCCTTAAACGGGACTTTATTCGTGACCCGAGTATTTCATTCAAGCCAGCAAATTTCCGCCGAAAAAGCCCATTCAACTTAAGAATGTGCTTCAGGTGTCTTTCACTTATAACGTACCCATGTCTTAATGCTAGAGACCGCACTATATCTTTATATGACATTCCTAATTCAAAGTAAAATGTTATTTCATCAGTCGTCTCCATCTCCGACTGCTGTATATGGTTACAGTATTGACCGGTGTGGTTCCCTCAACATAACTCGTGGCCACGAGAAATATGTCGTTCTCTCAAAATATGATCTCAAGGCCACGACTTTACATCGCGTAGCCACGACATAAATGGCCGTACAAACCAGGACGAATATCGGCGCGCGTTATTCGCCAGCGTTTTTCAACGCGTTTTTTGTGTTCACACCCAAG
Organism: Abramis brama; assembly: GCF_963993115.1. Classification (NCBI taxonomy): domain Eukaryota; kingdom Metazoa; phylum Chordata; class Actinopteri; order Cypriniformes; family Leuciscidae; genus Abramis; species Abramis brama. The sequence continues at coordinate 26,691,761 of NC_139982.1, forward strand.
CGATTTTCGCTGACGATGAGCCGAGTGAACATGCAAATTCATTCCCTGACATTAGATGGCGCTTAAGTTACAAGCCTATGTACATGAAAGACAATTAAGTGAAATGAAACTCACCATCAAGGCCCATTTGCTCTGCAATACCACTCCATAACAGTTCTCTTTTATCAAGATTTTTGTAGTCGCTGTCACGTTTGTCATATAGTTATTTATGTTCCGACACCAACGAGACCAGCAGCTCTACATTCATCTTGCCTTGCATCTTCCTCGTCTTATTTCTTCCTGGCAGTGTAGACGCTACTTGGCGTATATCTTCTTCGCCGTTACGTATGTGTGATCGGCAAGACCGTTTTGTGTTTGAGCGCCCCCAAGTTGTGTTTTACTGTAACTTCAGAAGCTCCAGACATGTGAGCAAAAGCGCCAGTCTCATTGGTTGGATAGTTTTTGACGCGGCGCGTCAAACCAAAAAAACGAACCCGAGGCGTTTTTTAAAAAATGACGCTTTTACGCGTGGCGTTTTTCGCGTCGGTGTGCACACTCACATTGGCGCCCTTTGTTTAGTCACGAGGCGTTAAACGTCGGCGAATATCGCGCGCGAAATTCGTCCCGGTGTGAACAGGCCTTAATGATGTTGTTACCTCAACAAAATGATCTCGCGGCCACGATTTATTTTCACATTCCCACGACTTAATATGACGTTCCCACAAATTAATATCTCGTGGCAACAACCTATTATCATGTTCCCACGAGTTTGTATGTTGTGGCCACGATAAAACTAAGTGGACCGAACATGTCCCCTCCCGGTCACTGTAGTTTTCCTTGTAAAGGCTGGCTGGTAAATGTGTCAGCATTTACCATGAAATCTAGTGGAAATGAGTCAACCATTTACAGTGACTATCAGCCAATCAGATAGCCCCGTTCAGAATAAGCCCTATACCCACAATCAGTGACATTTAAACTCCACAAAAAGCATGTCAGTTGTTTAGGTACACGATGAACTAAAACTCATTTGGAAATTGCATGATGAGTAGATACATGGTCGGTGCGCAAACACGTGGACATGCATGCAAACAAACAGTTTTATCTTGCTGACGGCTCTAGTGAGGTAATTAAGTTCCATTATGGCCATCCAGAGCTTCATTTTCAGCCTGGCAATAAGTGCCCTTTCCTGGAAGAGTAAAGATCCACAATTATATGAACAAGAAAATAACTGTTGCATCCTAAAATATGAAATTACATCAGAATGCCATTGTGGGTTATTAGTGGTAAGAAAATGCTTAGCGGCCCACACTGGATGAAGATAGATGGTTTAGTGAGAGCGCAAGGCGCTCCGTAATGAGATCCAGCCCCTGTCTCTCCGTCTTTCACCTTCCATCGTGAGGTGATGTGCGAGGAGACGGTAATAAAAGCAGAAGTACTTGCTCCTGCAGGGCGGGCCCTTTTCCCCCATCCGCTTCCCCGCAGGCCGGCCGGCCTCCGAGCCTCTGCCTCATTTCATCCAGCCCTGCCTCCAATCAAAATCCAATCCCCTCTGTGGGCCACCACAGTCCCAGCGGAACCGCAGTAGAGCTCGCAAAGTCATTCTGAAGATGGCAGAAGGGCAGAACTCTGGGATGAAATTGTCCTTATCTCCCAGCACAGCAGTTTCTGTTGGAAAAAAATACAAGTTTTCTAAATTAATTAATAATAGATCAAATTAATTTAAATTGTATCTATCTATCTATATCTAAATAAATAAAAGGGGTCTTTTATTTTTATAAAATGTATAATCTTATAATTAATATATATATAGAGAGAGAGAAAAAAGTTAATAATAGAAAAAAATAATAGAAAATAATAGAAAAAAAGTTGTTATATAGTTATATATTATAATCTTTATACATTTGTAAAAATATAACTTCAAAATTATGTTATAGTAAATGTAGTATATTACCTAATATATATAATCAAATATATTAAATATCATTGCAACATTATGCAGCTGTTAAAAAGAAATTATAAATAATACTATAAATACATTTGCAAAACATGTATAAATAAAAATATGAATCTTAAACCATTTTATATAAATTAACAGATTTATTTAATAGAAATATTAAATGTAAACTGAATACACTTTTTATCTTCCAACAACTTTAATACCGTTTCCCTTTCATGCACATTATGAATGAAAATGTTTTGTCATCATTCATTTATACTTGCACATCTTCCTATGATACAGTTACAATACAGTAATCGTTTCTCTCATCAGCACCAGCTGGATTTGATCAATACTGTGCGTGCCATGTGATGCATACACATCTCAGTCCATCTCACCATTCAATTCCAATTGTTCTCTCGCCTCTTTGATATATTTTTTTTTAGCATACATCGTAACATTTCCTCACTTTCTCTCCTTTTTTGGCCTCTGCAATGATAGCTTCCATAGAGTGGCACAGATACCATTAGCTGTCAGACACAGAAGGGAACAAAGCTTTTCTCCAGCAGAGTAGGCCTACCAGAGAAAAAAAAGAAAAGAAATAAGAACAGCTTAGCCTGTGATTTAGACCACAGGTAACAACACTTACAGTTGGACAACACGAACAAGCTTCTCTATCAGGAAGAGTGATGGATGACAGCGAAGTGTTCATACTCAAATTTTACACACAAAAAACCCATAACCTGGAGCAAGCTCTAATACACAGAAAGTGGATACACAAATCTATCTCAACTGCTCATTCTAAGCTTAAAACGGACACAGAAACACCATAAAAGTGCTCCATATTATTCACAGTGTTGTGTTGTCAGCGAGTCAAATATTTTCAGTGAACCAGGTGATTCATTTCAGAAAATCGGTCAAAATTTATATGGAAGTAAAATAATGCCAAATGTTTTTGAAACAAAAAAAGCTTGTTGAATTGCACTAGCCTACTACAAAAAAAAAAATATATATATATGCATTGCATTAACCGTGCTTGCATTTTAATGCATTGTATTGTTTAGGGCTTGCATTTGTATGGGCTGAAATTCAACATGCTCGTATATTTCAGCTGTGAATATTTAAATTCAAAACATTTCACACACATTTTCATTATTAAAATTCACTAATCCATATTCACCTTTCAGATTTCACCTACAAAATATCCATTCTGTCTAAAATACAACCTATAATACAAATTACAAATTCGCTTCCAAAAATTCAGTGGTTCAAATTCGACAGAAAATTCAACATTTCACATCGGGGAACTGCAGGAATAGCAGTAGATTGCCGATTCATAATCTCCATCTGCTGTTAGTCTACCTTACCAGCAGGGGGTGCAAGCGCTTGTTGACTAAGACCAGAGCAACAGTTTAGAGCAAGTTATTCATTCATAAAAACGGATTTAAAGAAATGGGCAAGCAGTATATGTGATGATTATCAGGGCCAGTATATTTATAGAAAATCTGATAAAGATGATGCTGATGTACAGATCAAACGTTCAATAACGTTCAAACGATCAATAAAAAGACAAAATGACTAAAACTTGAATTAAAATTTAAATGAAAACATAATTTAAAAAGTCAAAAACGAATTCAAATTATTAATAAAAACTATAACAGTATCTAAATGATAATAACACTGTCTTGAAAGCTTCATTCCCCATTATATTGCAGTTGCATATCTTCAATATTTCTCCTTTTGTGTTTCAGGGAAGAATTAAATTTTTCATTTTTGGTTGAACGTTCCCTTTAAAAGACCTGTTTTCCAAAAGCCATCATGACTTTGACTGATAATAACAAAGCAGAGGTCTGCTTATATTGCTGTATTCAGGAACAACCTCTCTATTTGAACCAAATTAAATAAGGAGACATGCGGGAAACGGTAATCAGGTTTGATGTTGATTTAAGCCATTCTAAAAAGTGCCCTTCATTCTGTATGCCCTTGATTTTGGAGGGCACTCAGATAACCCATCTTAGCATCTCATTCTGATTGGTAATTAAATAAGGGACATGTGGTTGATTGGTTGTAAATACAGCTTGGATTATTCATTTGAGAAGAAATGTGAAGTGTAAAACCACAGATTTAGGCCTATATATTAAGAAAAGTCAGCAAGTCAAATTTTAATTCTGCATTTCACTTCAACGGACAGAGGCGGTGGAGAACAGACTGTGAGCGTTCGCTAGATATTACTCAGAGTGGCCCAAGCCTTGTTTTGAGTAATACTGCATGATGTTAATAGCAGCCCTACCGTGCATATGTTCCTTGCATAAATATGTTCCACCACTTGACGAACCAGGGAAGCGGTGCCAAGCTTTACGATATGTCAGTCACAACTCATCTCAGCAAGCTGCTGAAAAGTTTCAGCGAGGCAGCTGTCCAAGACTCTTTACAGTGCATCAAATCAGAGAACATTGAGGGAAGGGTCGTGGTTTGGTCGGTGCCGTCACAATCACATCTTTCACTAAATATGCTATAGCTCTGAATATAAAGCAGACTGAGGTCAACAGTAGAAAAACTTTATTTATGCAAAGTAAAGCAAGATATTTGATTGGATTCAGTGAACATTCAACATTCAAATCAGATTTTCCTTCAACTGCTCAGCGCAAATACAATCTTCGATGATCCGAGGTTTAAATAATTTAGGGTACCGTGAAGCAGGAGATATAAAAACATTTCCACTTGACCGAAGCCTTGATCAAATTGCTTGACGCGTGGATCTGAGCAAACTTAAACATCGCATTCAAGACTGTCAAGCTTGCATTTTCTTTTAAACATCCAGCTTATGAATTGTTGATGAACGTCAAGCAGCTGCTGGACAAAATGATGTCTGAATGAAGTGATTTTGCCATGACTGCTGGTTTTGTTCCAGACAGTGAAATAAATAATTCTGCACATGATCTCATTGTCCAGACTGCTTTGGAAACACATCGTCAGTACTGGAGGGGGAAAAAATCATATACTTTTAAATATAAAGGTTCCAATTCTATAAATGAACCTTTTTAAGTGCCACAAAGAATGAGATATATTAGATGTTATATATTATGACACCAAAATGTTAGATACCAGTGAAAATTTACAATTCTCTATTCCTATTTCAATACCACAGCTAAAAAGTCTGGCTAATATGAATTGAAAACATTATTAGAGACAAGTAACGGTAGTTTTCAGATGGAAACATTAGCCGCTTTCCGACCAAGTAGTTACAGGAACTTAGTTATAGGAACTGTCCACTTCTAAACAGTTCTATGAACTACTCTCCCCCAAACTCGGTTTTGCTGTTTGCGTTCGCACTGGCCAAGTGGCCATAGGAACTGGTAGGAGGGGTAAGGAGTGACGCAAGCACGGCAACTTTTATTTTGACGGCGCGACGGACCTTTATTTTGGCGGCGCTGAGAACGCCAGAGCAAACAATGCTCGCATTCTCTGTGTTTATTAGTTAGCGATCTGTCTAGCAGTACTGTTTAATATGTTATTAGATAGAACTGTTATAGAAAGTAGACAGTATATGAAAAAAAGGTTATTAGCCTATGCCGTGTGGTTGATGTCCAGTGTTGCTATCTGGGCAGATAAACATAATCATGTTTGGCTTGGTCCCCTCAAAGTTGCGTTGGATTTTCTCTTCAGCATAAAGGTTTAGAGACCCATCTATCACTGTTTTCCATGTTTGTATAGTTAGTTTCTGGAGTAAATATATAGGCTATAATCTGTGTGTTTACATTATAGCTGTTTTAAAAATGGCGGGTGCTGGTGTTCCGCGTGCGTTCGGTCAATCAGCGTACACTAACGTCACGGGTAGTTCCTATAGTGCTGGTTTAGACCCTACTCTAAATTAGTTCCTCCAAATGGAGTTCCTAGAACTAAAATCGTTCCTAGTTCCTGCGGTGCGAACACGCCGACATCCGGGTACTTTAGCCAATAGTTCTAGGAACTGTGAAAAGGTTCCTCCGGTCGGAAAGCGGCTATTGAATAAAATAATCAAATGTAAAATAACGCTGGATAGTCTTCACAAATTAAATATAGATTAATCCTTATTAAAGTTACAAAAGTTATTCGGTCAAGAGCAGTGAATGATTTTATGAAATATTAATGATTTAATGATTTTAGAAATAGTAGGCTGCTGTCACTTTAAGGCCTAATGCACAGATCCAATACACTGATCTCAGTCAGAGCCATATCGCTTTAAAATATAGCATTCTGTGCAGAATTCAAATGGATCTGATACGTTTTCTAGTCTGCGCCGACTCAGATCCGCACTGTGCTATCGTGTCTCTGGACCGAAGCAGACTGTGTTCATTTGCCCCAAAGGAAAGCATATTTACACTGTCTGAATCGTTCCATATCCCCTATATAGTGCACTATGTAGAAAATAGTAAATGTGTGAACAAGTGACTGATTTTAGTTGCAGCTTCAGCGTCTATTTGGGGGCGGGGCGCTGTAGATTCTAGAGAGGGTAGAGCTTTCTCTACCGTGAACGAGATTATAACGTTATTCCCCGATGCTGACGTACAGATTAAGCGCTATAAATAAAAATCAGATCAATAAAAAAGACAAATATCATTTTACATTTTATAATAAATAACTTTTAATTTATATTAAAAAAAAACTAAACCAAAAGGAAAAAAATGTTGCTGAAATAAAAATTGAATAAATAAAAACTTATTTTATTTCAGCTATTTGCCAACATTTCTTCTCGCTATATAAAAAACTAAGCAAAATGACTAAAACTTTGACTAAAATTTAAATAAAAACAAAATATAAAAGTCAAAAACGAATTCAAATTATTACTAAAAACTAGTATCTAATAGTATCTAAATGATAATAACACTGGCTTGAAAGCCCATTATATTGCGGATCCATGGGAAAGAGTGGCTGCTTCAGCGTCTATTTGGGGGCGGGACGCTGTATATAGAGGGCATTTGATTGGACAGAAAATCTGATGAGAATCTAAAGTACAGAGTGATGTCATCAAGTTTAAAATGCTTATATCGTCTAAATGCGAATTTTGTCATTGTTTGGAACACACTAGCTTTTAAATAACAGTAAGGCTAACATATTCATAGCCTACTAAAAGCCAAAAAAAATAAATTCCTTTAAACTTGATGCAGCACTGGCCTGTCAACTGTGCCGAGCGTCGTTCACGTTTGTTTACGCATCAACCATGCCGAGTTGTAATTTATTGTAGAATATATTACTTTAAGAAATATATATAATTTCTATAAAATACAGTAAATAAAATAATGAATGATACTACGGCAAAACCTGATAAACATTCCTTCACTCATCATGTGTTAAGCGCGTGAGCCTACGGCGCAAATGCAAACTCAACGACCAGCTGCAGTAATATGATAATGATTCTCTTTCAGCTCGTAGATGAGTCACGTTCGCACACAGACGTGGGGTTTGGCTGCAGGTGGTCTGTCTCAACACATCACTTCATGCAGCACACTCATTTGTGCAGACAGGTGTGTGTAGGACACAATCCAGTCGTGTAAATGGTACAATTACAGTCAAACCGAGGATTGCGATGGCGCACAACGCTCGAGAGTTTGAGCGAGAAAAAGAACAATGGGAAAGCGTGATTATACTTGACAGTTCTGTCTGTTTATAGCATTTAAGACCTTTTCATGGCTATTTGTGGCTGTCCGTTGCAGTGTGTTTACATTATACAACATTGTCGCTGTGGGTGTAGGTGAACTTCGATTTTTTTTGCCGTACAATAATCCCTTCACATGCATTTGTTCTGTTCCTTTAAATCCTCCTGTCAGCGCGTGATATTCCTTTCTGCCACATGTGCAAAACATTTGAACGAAGCTCCACAATGGCTTTACAGCCTCTCCTTCAGTCGAGCAGTGTCATTGGCCTTGTGTCAGCAGTGCATTGTGGGAAAAGCACAGTCCCAGCTCTAATTCTAATTCCCGTTTCTGAATGCATGAATAGCCTAACTGTTATCTGTTTAATTGTACTGTTCCTGAAGCCAAAGCTCTGTGCAAAACGCTGCATCTCCCTCACCTTCAGGTTGACAGGGGGGTATGGAAGATGCTGAGGACAGGTAGCAGCTGTATTTTATTATCCACGGTGCCTTCGGGGAGCTGACTACACTGTAAGTTTGTCATGCAGGATTGATGACTCTTTTCTATCTGGAAAAATATTTAAATAAGATGCTGTAATCCCTGAGGATGGGACGGCCACAATGAGCTTCAATGCTGCCGGCGGTTTTCGGCTGCTGATATGAGCTTCATTCATTTCAGAGTTTACTTGCTTATTTATTTCCTTCCCCTGTCATATCTTTTTAAGCGCAGAATTGACGGATACCTTGGGCCAGGGCACTTTAATTAAGAGCCCCACTATAAATCACAATTTTAGGCTGGTGCGTGTGATCTGAACTTTGTATTTGTTTTTACAAGCATTGCAGGTGAAACTTTACAAAGGCTGATTTTTGCACTGCAAACATCTGTAATGTTAAGTTTCATTCAGGCGGCCTTTTATTCCATAGACTTCCAACACCTTTCAGTTGCCATAGTGACAGTGAGAGCTCTGAAGAATCGAGATCCTGAACTGTATGAGGAATGTTTGCATTTTTACCATCCCCTTGCACACACATTATGTCTTTAAAACAATAATGATTGGTGTCTCGGAAACTCTCATCTCAGGGGGTTTTGAGGGAATGCCGAGGAAGAAAATGATAAAAGATCTTTTTTTTGTTGAGGAGCATGTATGGCAAACATGACATACAATTTGAAGTAGAAATCTTCCACCTCTCTTCAGGGTGATACAAGTCATTGTCAATATGTCGGGTTTTGTTCACCTTGGCAGAGTTTATTTTGTATTTAACTGGGTACATTATCCTTTACATTTAAATTCTATAAAATTGATGTGTAAACTGTTACAAAAAGTGATAAAAGTGTATGTGTATATACATACATACATATATATATATATATATATATATATATATATATATATATATATATATATATATATATATATATATATATATATATAATTTGAATTATATTAAATATATAAATGTATATATTATCATTTATTTTTACAATTATATATATATATATATATATATATATATATATATATATATATATATATATATATATATATATATATATATATATATATATATATATATATATATATAAAAAAAAAAATTAGAATAGCCTAAATAAAAGTATAGGCTATATATAAATATAAAATACATATATAATTTGTACTAAAAAACACCAAATGGGATCAATATATATATTGGATCTGTATATTTTACCCTAATTTCATTCCGAGAAGGTTTATTGTCCATTCTTCTTAAATGAAATAATTGAACAAAACGCAAAAATGTATGCATGGCATATATACAGTATACATATATACTCTCTCTCTCTCACTTCTTGGCCTGAAGAAACTGCAATCTAGACCAAATTTATGCCATTGGTCAAAAGTATGGCAACACAAGATGCCACAGACACCTGTAAACTACATTGGAGGGAATGTAGATAATTTTGCTTTGGAAAAACTCATAGAGGCTGTGTTATTACTTTGTACCTTATCATAGGACCATAAGGTGTGACTAGAGGCAAACCTCTCTCTCTCTCTCTCTCTCTCTCTCTCTCTCCATATATATATATATATATACACTGTATATATGCCATGCGTACTTTTTTGCGTTTTGTTCAATTATTTCATTTAAGAAGAATGGACGATAAACCTTCTCGGAATGAAATTAGGGTAAAATATACAGAGCCAATTTCCCTTTGTATTGTGACTAGTAAATCATGTGGCACATTTTCCCACTGCAGTTAGTGAGGCATGTGTTTGCTGATTGCCGGTCTCAAGGATAAACCATTAATCTCCTCTCTGATGTTGTGAATGATCTCCCGACTTCCGTTTTTCTCTTCCGAGAGAGAGAACAGGAGGGTAAGGCGGGAAAGGAAAACGTGTTTCCTTTTCTTCTCCTCCACCTTGTTTTATGTTACCTCTTGATTTATGAGGGCTGGGTCATCACTGATTGAGATGAGCATTTGTGCTGCAAGAATTATGGAGCATGTCTTCTTACCCAACTCCAATTCTTCCACCTCTTCTACAGCATGATCCAATTTTCAACTCCAGCTCTTTCCCACACGTGGAGCTCATTTCTCAAACCCTCATGCCGATGCCAGAGAAATCTGAAGTATATTTGCAGAAATTTACGTGGAGGAAGAAATCATATGATCAAAACTTTAAAAGTCTGACTTGCGTATTTGCTTTTATTCTAGATTTCCCAAATCTGCATGAAAGTGGCCAGTTTCAGTTCAGTAAAATAAGGGATTTTACGACGTCTACAATTTCTGCATCTTAGGGAAGCCTCCGGTAAACAGTGAGTAATGATTTGTTGCTATGCTAGAGAAGAATTATCAATAACTAATGATTTCATGCTGTCAATAATGAAATGGAAACTGATTATCATGTTAATGTGACTGTGCAAATGTCAACTCAGAATTGACACTTGAATCATAGAGCCATTGATAAAATGGAGGAATGTTAAATATGGAAAATGAGTTTGATAGCAATGCTTTGCTCTCAAATCCTTACAATACTGTAGAAAAATTAGGTTAAATTTCTGGTTAAAACCAATAAATAAAAGCTCATGTTTCCAGAAATTGGTGCTTTTTCTGCTTAAGTTTGTAAACATATCATTAACTGATATATAATAATTTTTTTTTTTACTAAAATCTGCTTTGAAATACTGAAAAAAATATTTTTATAATATTTTTTGATTGCACTATATAAAATGTATTACATTATATAAAAACGTCCTAATATGCATAATTGATATTAAAAATGAAACAAAACCTAGATTTTGAATCAATTCAAATCTGATGCCTCACACAGTGAATTCTGGGATGTATAATATCAAGGTGAATTAAAAAAAAAAAGATTGGCCACAAAAGTAAATGTATAACATAGATATTCAAGGTGATTTATAATTTTTACTAATAATAAACAATTTTATATTATTTTACAGTAAAAATACACATTATCTTGTTGAATCATACAGTATATAATCTTTAATAGTGTTTAACAAACCATAATTCTTTTTACTGTAGCATTTTAAGACTACTTTTCAGTTAAAATTCCGATTTTGTTTTTTACTGAAAGCACAGGAATATCAGGTAAACTCAGCCTCCATGTTTTTCACCCTCCTCTTCAGCACTTTTTATTTTTTATTTTTCCTGGAACCATTAACCACAACAAGCCCACATCAGCTGAGAAGATAAAGTAACAACAGAATCATGAAACGAACAACAAGGGAGAGCATAGAACAAGTCTCCCACTTTTCACTGCAATTAGTATGACTGTAGACTTACTTTTGAACACACACACACACACACACACACACACACACACACACACACACACAGAGAGATTATTTCCCGATGCATTTGAAAGCAGAATGAATGTTACTGGTGTTTGTGGCTGAAATGCAGGTCGAGAAGCTCCAGCCCTCCCGCTGCTTCTCTCGGGCCCCCGGCGGCTTCTGAAGCCCCTCTCAGTCCGGCAGAAATCTACCACCATGAATCAACGGATGCACAAATATGTACTGATACGGGCCGGCTGGCAGCCAAAGTGCTGTATAAGAAAGCAGTGATAAAGTTTGTTACCACTGAAGCTCAGGCTGAAGCTCTGTGGGTGGAAGAGTTACGGGGGAGATTTCTTTACTGCATTAAAGCATGAAAACTGAGGAATTACTTCAGGATTGTGAAACTATATTGCATCAGATGGAAAAGATTCACCTATCTAACTACTTAATGCACATATTATAACTGAAACTAAGACCATAAAATAAAAACATTTTAGTTTCATTTAGTTTTTTCAGCTAGTTGTTTCCCATTTTCATTTAGTTTAAATTGATGTATGAAAAAAAAAAATCAATAAAAGCTATAATAGTATCTCAAATTAATGATACTAAATTAACACTAATGCACATTTTTAAATCCTTAAAACATGATAAATTTGCTTTATAGCTCCATCAATAAATGAAAATCTGAACAAGATCTTAAAAGTCACCGTGACAATGCAAGGCTTTTGAACTAATTAGAATAATAATATATTTTATTTGTTGGCGCCTTTCAAGACACCCAAGGACACCTTACCAATATCTTCCTAAGAATTTTCTTAACTTTGTACTTAATAATCTTCCTAAGAAAAGTCTACGTCAGATTCATGACATGTTCTTAAGCAAAAGAATTGTTTGCAGCTTTGTTCTTAGGATTGATTAATCCCACGTCTTCATAATTGAAAGCGCGTGCCAGTTGTTCCTAATTAGCATAAGAAAAAGCCAGCAAATTCCCATATAAGGACATGACACTTCAGGGCCGTGTGCAAGAAAAGTTGGAGAATGTCCAAAAGATGCACAGACGGTGGTCCACCGATCACCAAACGAAAAAAGAACTTCAGTAATTCTGAAATAGAAATTCTACTGCAACAAGTAAATGCCAAACGAGGCATTAATTGCTGATGTAAAGTGCAGTATTAGTGTTTCTATGCATACTATGATTATTATTATTTTTTTCAACAAATGATCAGAAATACATTACAGTAAAATACTATCATTGTAAATGACTGTAGAATTAAATACAATGCAGTAACCAATTATTTGGATCAAACTGTCTTCACTCAAATGTGCGTAAGAGTGTGCGTAGATTTTGATCTTAACTAAGAACAAATCCAAGATAAGAAAACATTAGTGAATGTCAGAATCTTCGTAAAAAGTGTGTAAGTGGGGTTTAAGAACTTCGTAAGAACGGTTGGTGAATGAGGCCCATTAATACAAGCCCAACAATAATATCAATAGTAAAATCAAAATAATGAGTACAATCTAGATGCTAAAAACTATAAAGTCCAGGAAATGAAATTGGAATGATGAAATTTGTGTAGGATAAGCTAATCTAAACAGATGTGAGAGTCCAGTTGGCGAATGTGAGGTGGGAGAGAATTTCAAAGACGTGGGGCAGAGCGGCTGCAGAGGTGAATGTTGGTATAGTTGAAACTGCAGCCGTGGAGGAGCGAAGTGTTCGGCGAGGATTGTAGGGAAGAAGCAGGTCTGAGAGGTGGAGGGCTTTGAAGGGAAGCAGGAGAATTGTGTAGTTGATCCGGTAAGGAACAGGACGCCAGTGGAGCTGAGTAAGAAGCGGTGTGATGTGGTCAGGTGATCTGGTGCGGGTGATAATCCGAGCTGCAGAGTTCTGAATGGATTGGAGGCGATGGAGAAGTTTATTTGTGGTGCCAATGAGGAGGGTGTTGCAGTGGTTAATGCGGGATGTGATCAGGGCATGAACAAGGACCTGTGTATTGTGTTGGGAGAGGGAGGGGTGGAGGTGAAAGTAAGCAGTCCGAGTGATATTGCGGATGTGAGGGCCAAAGGAAAGTGCACTGTCTAGAATGACGCCAAGACTTTTGACTTGGGAGGGGGTGGGAATCGGAGAGCCATCAACTGACATGGTAAACGGATAGGATGTACAGGTAGAACTGAAAAGATGTAGTTAATATAATTGCACGCAAGCCTATTAATATCCTGCTTAACAACTTAAATGTTTAAGCATGCACACTCCAGTCTTTATTTCTCAGGCTGTATCTGATGACATCTACTCGCTTTACAATCCTCTTCAGAAACTTCTAGAACTGCATAATTGCAGTCTAGTGGTGATTATAGAGAGAGAATGTGTAGGTAAATTGCTTAACTGAGCTGATAAGAGGAACAAAGGCGATGCATTTGGAGCTTTATTACCCTCCGCAATAATTCACTTCTGTGATTAGGTGCAGAATGAAGGCTGAGCCAGATTTTTTCTTTTAAACAACAGAAGGCAAGAGGGGTTTTCGTACACACGCATACAAAAAGGGGTTGCTAGCTATGATTATATTTGTGATGTGCTGCTTTTGGAAAAGAAATACTTTTTTATTTATAAAATTTATATAAAGTATGATTTTCCTATAAAGCAAACCATCCAGATAATAACAAAAGTCCAAGGTACAGGCAAACAGGGAAATCCAGGGAGACAGGCAGAAGATGACAATGAAACCGAAACCAGATATAGCTCTTAGAAATGCAGTTGTGACACATACAAGACTTCGCAATGAGTGACCACGAGTTAAGGCTTATATAGGGTGAGCTAACAAGGCTAATGAGACACAGTTGAAGGATGATGAAACCGGGAAGTGAGTTATGGGATATGTAGTCCTTGATTGAGTGGCAATAGTCTGGGATAGAGTGCCCTCTGGTGGCTATCAAGGGCACTCCAGCTGGTGATCATGACAGAACTATAAAATAATAAATAATAAAATAATAATAATAAAGAAACCCTGCACAGCTTTTTACTAGCTGGCCTCCATTTCACTAACTATTAATATCAATAAAGTACATTTGAGGACCCTTCAATTTTTAGAGAGTTCACTTTGGGGAGAAATACATTACTCAGAGTTAAAGTGTTTCTAAATTATATAAATGTCTATTTAACATTATATAAACGCATATAATAAAAATGTTCTGTGGCGCCTATAGATTAGACCTCGCAGATTTGCATGTAACGAGATTAAAACTAGATGGATGCATTTCCGTCTGTCTAACAAAAGCACATTTCTATTGCTGGGTGTAAATGCATTGTGTAGACATCATATATTATCCAGATATTTTTAGGATATATGGACTGAAGTGTGTAAACAGGGCCTTGGATCAAGCAGTGCCCTTTCTAGAAATCTATCTATTTATAAGTTTCACCATTTGACTGTATTTACACAAACAATGCTCTATTCTGTAAGGTAATTTAAGTGTTTATACATCATGATAGTATTTGTTGCTCTACCTTTAATTATGCAGATTTAAATTAAATAATTTCTTGGCGGTAGACTGAGAATCTGAGAATCTAATGAAAATCATTGATGATGGGAAAATAAGAAAAAAGATAGTAAATGTGTTTAATTGTCATGAATATATATATATTAATTCTTTGTGAAAATATACTTTGTTTGTTTTTTTCTTTTTGATTTTAGGGAGAAATGTGACCTTTTCATGACATTCACTCGTATGTAGGTCATCTCTGCGGTGGTCTATGAACATGCTAGCCATACAATTGGTATTTTTAGCTGGAAGAACATATGGCACACAACATACTGAGCTGCTAATGGACAAGTCATCATCTCTAGCCATACAAGTTGGCAAAAAATAAAAAACAAACCTATAAAGCCTGACAAAAAAAATTTCCAGAAAATGAGAGTTTCCCTAAAGTCCTGATTCTGCTAGATTGCTTGTATTGTTTCCTGTGATGTTCCCCTACGACCTTTCATTGGATAAATTACATTAAGATCTGCCATATCAAAAAAGAAAAATATTATGATAAATGTATCACATTTATATTCAGATGAATTTGATAGTCCAATTTATTTATTGCACTCTGCCTCTGAAATCCAATGAGCCTGTTTGGTTCGTTCCAGCCACAACAAACGCTTTTCATTGTCTCGCAGCACGTTTGCCGGGAAAGCCGTGCCAATTCGTCAATCAACTCCATCTCGACCGGCCGCTTCGGATTTGATTGTTTTGAGTGTTTTAATGCATCTGTCCAGGCAAATGGTGAAGAGAGAGTGACAAAACAGATTTGTGTAAATAAAGATGGAGAGTAAACGGACGTGGCAATTTTGAAATTGGGCCAGTTGCGACAGACACCAATCTTTCCTCCAGGATGGCAGCCGGGCACATCCAAAGCCTGCTTCTTATTTCCATTTCCACGCTCCTAAAATCCTGTCAGCTCCCTCACACACGCAGACAGCCCTCGCATTTCACACCGAATTTCTGTCCGGGTCTCTGGAAGCACTCGCTCGCTCCATGCTGAGGGGGAGAGAGAGGGAGAAAGAGAGCTTATCTAATCCATATTCACTGACAGAGAATTGAAAACCTAGACATAATGAGTAAACACAGATTTTGCAAATGTCTGCAGAGGAGATGTGAACTGTGATGAATGTTTGTGGCCCTCTGTGATGCATTGGACCTGCAAACATGAAAATGTGATGTCTCGCCCACCATTAGCTCAACAAATCGCCCGCCCGGAGCCCTCTGCCATGATTCATTCCACCTTTAAAAATAACACGGTTAGCGCACATGCTCTGAAACGTTGAGCTGCGGTGCTCATGCGGGCAATGTGGGTTTGAGTCCGGTTGGCGTTATTTCTAGAGCTGGGTATAGATCTTCTGGAATTAAAATAGCCCCACATCAGATCATCTCTCAATGCAAATCAAACCAGCTATTAGGCTAACTGAAATAAAACCATGCCAATCTCTAGGTATGGTGAAGGCTATGTGATGATGTGGGGCTATTTTAATTCCAAAGGCCAAGGGAACTTTATCAGGATGCATAGTATCCTGGATCCATGAAGTAACTGGCCTTTAAAAATAAAAATCTGCCTGCCTCTATGGGAATTTAACATAGGGGTGTCCAGACTTATGCACCCTGTATTTTAAGGAAGAACATTTATTTATTTACGATACATTATTCATTCACAAAGAAAATTGGTGTCCTTAAAGGTTGGATTTTTCCTATTTTTTTTAATTAAAGCATTAAGTTCAATTTCCAAAAGATGATTTTTTATTCCTCTTTTTAGTCAACTTTAGCATGGGTGTCTAAACTTATGCATAGCACTGTACATTCTTAAAATCCCCAAGAGGAACAGTGTCTAGTCCAAATCGCCAATACATGACTCTTATGATCTGGTTCTTTTTCCACGAATCGAAGTGACCATTGTAGCCTGATTCTCGAATGAACTATTCCAACCCGATCTCACGGCAATTCGTACGTATTTTATGAGGTGGCTAATTCTAACGAATTCATACGACCTCACTCATACGAATTTGTACGATTTTTGCTATATCTTACATATTTTCGTACGAATGACCTACCCCTGACTCCGCCCCTAAACCTACCCATCACTGGGGTTTTGACAAATCGTACTAATTAGCAACCTCGTACTCACTCATATGATTCGTATGAACTGGTCGTGAGATAGTGTTGACTATTCTTATAAAACGGTTATTTTTTATTGAATTAAAAACATGCTAAGGTGTCTGATTCACCAACAAATGACTCTTATGAACTCTTATGAATTTATAGATATTTGTATTAGAAAACAAGACAAAAATACAGAGTAACAAAAAAAAAAAAATTTTTTGCAATGTGGTTCCTAGGTCTGTGCATAACACAAACTGTGCGGGACGAATTCATCAAAGTTTAATACTTTTCTGGACAATCCCCTAACCCTACGAATGAGCAATAGTAATAGTGATGTTTGCCTGACCAAAAAAGCACAACATACAGAGCTGTCCATTTGATTGCAGAAGACACATACTTGCTTTCGGCTGCCGGATACATGGACTGGCTTTCCTCTGGAGGCCTGAACGAGATAGATGAGAGGGCCAGCCGCACGGCGCAGATCCAGGCCAGAAGGTGTTAATCCACTAGGGGATGATGAGGGCTCTGAGTCTGGCCTGAGTGGCATCTGACAGCCCCCACTCTCAGCTGCGTCGAGTGCCTTGTTTTCACACATTCTGAAATACACATCACGCTCAGGAGTAAATGAGATTCTGCCATCTGAGAAATTACAACTGCACAGGCCGTCCAAGAGCTCCGGCAAGAGGTAGTCACGACAGAGCTTACAATCAATTTTTTTAGCTAAACCACACACTCCAGAAACAAGCAGAGAGAAAATGTGGCCGAATGACTTGTTTCATTTCTGGCACTTGGGTCTGACACTCCAGACAGAGAGACGTTACATCCAAAAGAAGAAGAAGAAGAAAAAAAAAACAGTGGCCAACGTATATATGTCTAAAGTCCCATGAATTATAGAGAGATTCGAGCGAACACCCCATTGCATTTCAAAAAACTAGGAGGAATGACACGGATGTATCTACACTTGGATGATATGCTTGACAACAAGCAAATCCAAGCTTTGGAAAAATGAAAGCTGAAATGTATGAATCCCTGTAGCTTTACTACCAAAATCCCTCTGTTTATTAACAAAACACTCTTGTGAGCCAGTTCCTGCCTCAAAAACAGACGGCCTTGGACAGTATCTGTCCAGAACGTGATCTTTTTTCACAACTTTACGTGTCGTCATATATATACACTTTAACTCAGTGAAGAAAGCGAAGCAATAAAAAACAACGTGTCTCTTCCTACAGTTCTGTAAAACTGCAAAAAAAATCATACCTGTGTTTACTGCAGTTTCCAGCTGAACAATAGTGGCATTATAACACCAACAATTTTGTTTTTCCTTTCCACACAAATTATGATTACAGGGGCAGATTATCTATTAAGTCTTATTTTCACGCAGTTCCTTGTAATGACCTCAAAACGCATCTGTATGTCTTTTCTGATGCAGGAAAGGACTTGCATAATAAAATGTTTTGGATACACCTGAACGTGTTTTTAGCACCACTCACTGGACATTTAATTTTGGAGCCCTGCATATGACAAAAAAATATATTTCTGTCATGACAACTCTATGACAATGTTGATATATTTGGTCTTGGCGGAATAGATCTGCTACGCTGCTGTTGTTATTGCTGCTAATGATGTTATTGCTGCTGTTGTTGATTATTGTTGATTCTGGTGCAGAGCAAGTACGGGACTTGCTACTGTTATACACGACATGCTACTGTGAGCAAGTAAGACATGCTGCTGCCATACAAAATAGCCTACAGGAATTACCCGTAGGAGATCTATACAGGTGGAGCTGGGGAGGGTGGAGGGTTTCTGAAAGCGTACTGCAACTGCTACAGCAAATGCTGACCAGTATTTAAGGTTGAGCAATGAGCTCATTGGCTACTGATACAGCAGGAACCAATCAACTGTTCCCTATAGAGAATGATGTGACTGAAAACAGATTGAGTTAAGGAACTATCTGCCTGCGCCATCTAGAGTTTCATGACAGAACTTTGTATCAAGGCCACGAATAAGAATTTATTTACCCTGTGGCCAGTTGTAATAATTTGTTCACTTGTTTATTTGTTAGATATCTTGATCCTGACTAAATGTCACAATGCACAGTACCAACAGCCAAGCAGGGCCTATTTTAAATGAATAACCTCTTTTTGTTATATAAATCACCAAGTCATATTCATTAAAGATTTATGTAGCTGTCTTATGATTATTATGAAAAGGCCTTTCAGTGTGAATTCATGTGATTAATCCCGGCATTCATTTTGACTTCAATACAAAAAAGCTTTGCATACAGGTCTAGGTCATTGCTGAATTCATCAACTATTTTATCAAACAGCATTCAGATCCTAAAATACACAAAACACATTGATTGCAATAAAAAGCTGATAGCATAAAACACCACATCATTTTGTAACTAATTCTTCAGTTAATTAAAAGCTTCTATCCAGTCATCCAAAAAAAAGTTTAAATAATCTTCTACAGTAGCATCATTCCAAATTGGGCACGAGAGAGGGGGAAAATGCTGTCTGACTTCATATAATCGCTGAAAAGATAAAAGAGCAACAGATCTGAAGCAGCTAGCGCTCATGCTAAATGCGAAATGCTTTGATCAGTTCGGTGTTATCAAAATGACAATAACTGCTTGTGTCCTTTTTACAATTGTGTTGGTAATATGCAAGAAGTATGTGGTGTTGTGGAGTCACATTTTGTTGTTGTTTTAGACTGTGGCAGCCTCAAGCACTGGTGTTGACGCTAATTTAGCGTGGAAGCTAATTCTGTTTAGCGCCGAATGGAAAGATCTGTGGGTCTCTGAAGAGCTGGGTTTTTTCCCATGCGACGATGCAAGGCTACAAAGACAGAACCGTTTTTCCCAACATCCAGTTAAAACCATTTAAACTGCACCGATTAGCACATGAAAAACTTAAAGCCTATGCTAATATGATTACTGTTTCAGTAAAATATGATAGTTACATATTAGAAACATCAACAAGAAACGGGAGCAAAAAATACTTTTTTTAGCATGAGGCAATTGTTGACCTGTTTTCATGTCTGTAAAGGCATATTACTGACTATCTTTGGTGTTTTCTGAAGTCTGTAATGTTGCAAGGACCATTCAAAGTCTATTTACGGACCATCTGATGCATACAGCACACAAAAACAGCAAGATTTGACTGCAATTGTACGTAGAATATATAAGTGCCTCATTCATTCATTCTTTCATTCATTCACTGCAAGCTACTCATTTCATAAACCATTTCAGATGAACTAAAACTGTGGAACTATACATAATTTAATAAACCCTCAATCCATAACTATATCAATTCAAAGAACCGGCTCATAAAAAGTAATTTGTTCATGAATCAGAGTACACTGGTCGTTCTGTATGTTTTTGATTCACTACAAAGAAATAGTTCATAAGAGTCGTTTGCTCGAGAATCATACTACACTGTTTGCATGTTTCTTATTCATTAACTACAAAGAACTGGTAAATAAGAGTCATTTACTCATGAATCAGACTACACTGCTGTATGTTTCTGATTCACTACAAACACTTCTTGGCCTGAAGAAACTGCAATCTAGACCAAATTTATGCCATTGGTCAAAAGTATGGCAACACAAGATGCCACAGACACCTGTAAACTACATTAGAGGGAATGTAGATAATTTTGCTTTGGAAAAACTCATAGAGGCTGTGTTATTACTTTGTACCTTATCACACGACCATGAGGTGTGACTAGAGGCAAACCCTCTCTCTCTCTCTCTCTCTCTCTCTCTCTCTCTCTCTCTCTCTCTCTCTCTCTCTCTCTCTCTCTCTCTCTCGACTCCCCTGTTCTCTTCTTCAGTATTAACTCACTATTTCGTTCCTCACCGTTCTTGCATGAAATTGGCTATTAAGTGATTTTCTAGGATGGACAGCACTTGTGAGTTGTGACACTTACAACCGAAATTGCATTGGCATTATCGGTGAGTAGATGTACAGTGGACATCTTCTGTGAGTGAGCGTTGGTGATTTTTGCGGGTGTTCACAAACAGAACAAGCATCAAAGCTACAATCACAACATCTGCATCTGTGTTTTCTCTGCTGGAGATGTCACAACATGAAGTACACGCATGAATTTCACAATAGCGACTATAACTGAATGCTTCACAGTATCCTAACAACTCAATATGTGATGGGGAAAGGATTGGAAATTCATACATTACACACAGCATGATGTCCAAATGAGATCCATCTTCCATTAGAGTGTTTTCATACACAATTGCACCTGTAAAAAAGCAGGGTTCTATAATAGCAAGGCCACATGAATAATGAATTAAATACACACATGCACAATTGAACAAATCCGAGTCTGTGCGAAGAAGGGCACTTCAGAGAATTGTCAGAATGACTAGGTAGCTGTAGTTTCAGAAACTAGAGCTTGCCAAGTTAGCAAATAGCTAAACTATAGCCAAGCTACTTCAAAGTAGGTCCACTACAAGTAGCAAAGCCAAACAAAAAGTAACTACAGTACAGCAAAGCTATAAATAAAAATAAAAAAACTAAGAAAAGTGTGTTAGCTTTGAGGCTACTTATATACTAGTTTACTCCTAAACGTTGACCAGCAGTATACCTATGCATTTAAACAGTTTTGTCGAATCGGACACTCTCTAGTCTAGAAGGAAGTAGTGGGGTTTTTGATTCATTTCAGTGACTCAAACGATTCATTGCCGGATTTGTTTAGTGACCATTTCGTCAGGTTACATATTTATGGCAGTATGTGGTGACAAACACCTTTTTTAATGACTCACTAAATCTTTCCTCAAAATAACAAGGCAAATCTATTTTTCCTCTATTCTGTGATCTGCTGAGCAAGACTTTTCTAAAGCTCTACAGAAATAAATAAATAAATAAATAAATAAATGAATGAATGAATGAATGAATGAATGAATGAATGAATGAATGAATGTTTAAGGGTCAGAAGGCCAAAAACATATCGTCACCTTCCTAAAATAATTGCCTAAGTCATTTTTTCAGGTTTCTCAGAAAAAACAAAAACGGAACGAATAATTGAATATCATCACCTTCCTAAAATAATTGCCTAAGTCATTTTTCAGGTTTCTCAGAAAACACACAAAAAAATGAAAAATAACTTCAGAGGTTCGTTCTTCTTGATGCAGCTCCCATCTTGAAAAGCTTGTAAAATTGCCTTTTAAAATTGCTTGTAAAATCTTTGGACTTAGGCCAAATAAAACGGCCTAAGTCACACTCTTGACATAGGCCATTATACTACAGGGGTAGAAATGCATGATCTGTTCAACTGAGGATGTGGGGATTTTACCAGAGGTGGCCAGCATCATGAGGAGATGACTTATGCAAAAAAATCATTTTTGTCAAAAAATGACTTAGGCAATTATTTTAGGAAGGTGACGATATTTGTCCATCTGGTCCTCATGGCATTCCACAAAAGTAGCCCACCGCTATCCAATGAATTCCCATTATTTATTTAGAAGAGGGAAAACCCTGTGATGACAGGATATAGTGCTATGCATAAGTTTAGACACCCATGCTAAAGTTGACTAAAAAATCTTCTTTTGGAAATTGAACTTAATGCCTTAATTAAAAGAATTAGGAAAAATCCAACCTTTAAGGACACCAGTTTTTTTTGTGAATGAATAATGTATCGTAAATAAATAAATGTTCTTCCTTAAAATACAGGGTGCATAAGTTTGGACACCCCTATGTTAAATTCCCATAGAGGCAGGCAGATTTTTATTTTTAAAGACCAGTTACTTCATGGATCCAGGATACTATGCATCCTGATAAAGTTCCCTTGGCCTTTGGAATTAAAATAGCCCCACATCATCACATAGCCTTCACCATACCTAGAGATTGGCATGGTTTTATTTCAGTTAGCCTAATAGCTGGTTTGATTTGCATTGAGAGATGATCTTATGGAAATTACTCCATGCCAAACTCTAGGTATGGTGAAGGCTATGTGATGATGTGGGGCTATTTTAATTCCAAAGGCCAAGGGAACTTTATCAGGATGCATAGTATCCTGGATCCATGAAGTAACTGGCCTTTAAAAATAAAAATCTGCCTGCCTCAATGGGAATTTAACATAGGGGTGTCCAAACTTATGCACCCTGTATTTTAAGGAAGAACATTTATTTATTTACGATACATTATTCATTCACAAAGAAAGTTGGAGTCCTTAAAGGTTGGATTTTTCCTAATTTTTTTTAATTAAGGCATTAAGTTCAATTTCCAAAAGATGATTTTTTATTCCTCTTTTTAGTCAACTTTAGCATGGGTGTCTAAACTTATGCATAGCACTGTAGTTTGCTGAGATTACAACGATATGGTTTAAACCCCTCACAGAAGATCTGAAGTCACAGCCAAGCAACGTATACAGGGGAGAAGGAGACCTTTCACTTTGATTTACTTGGGCCCATCACTTATCCTCACATTGCAATTAACACAGACCCGGGCGGGCCACGACCCCACCTCAATCCAGTTAATGCAATCCAATCGAGGCCCCCGACCCGTGTCTCTTCCGGAGCCAGCTGTTCACAGCCGAGGTGCGGGCATGGCAGAGTCAGATATGAGGTTCACAAACGTCAATTGGAAAATGATGAGGCAGACAGACACTGTGCGTCCAAACTCGTATATGCTGTTATTCTGTGGAAAACAAAAAGAGAATGTAATTTCCATATAACGATTCTTCAGAGTCACCGTGTCTTTTAAAGGGACAGCTCACCCCCAAAAAATTATTTTGTCATTATTTACTCTTAATATACAGGTGCTGGTCATAAAATTAGAATATCATCAAAAAGTTGATTTATTTCAAGAATTCAACTTAACAGGTGAAACTAATATATTATATAGACTCATTACATGCAAAGTGAGATATTTCAAGCCTTTATTTGTTATAATTTTGATGATTATGGCTTACAGCTTATGAAACCCACGAAATCAAAATCCCAGAAAATTAGAATATTACATGAAATCACACAGTAATTACACAGTGATACCATGGTCATTGAACCAGGTTTTGTTTCTTTTGGCAGTGTGGGCAGGTGCAAATCCTGCTGGAAAATGAAGGAAGCATGAAGTGCTCTGGAAATGTCCTGGTAGACGGCTGCGTTGACTCTGGATTTAATAAAGCACAGTGGACCAAAGTGCTCTTTTCTGATGAGAGCAAATTTTGCATCTCATTTGGAAACCAAGGTCCCAGAGTCTGGAGGAAGAATGGAGAGGCACACAATCCAAGATGCTTGAAGTCCAGTGTGAAGTTTCCACAGTCTGTGTTGGTTTGGGGAGCCATGTCATCGGCTGGTGTTGGTCCACTGTGCTGTCCACTCAACGCAGCCGTCTACCAGGACATTTCCAGAGCACTTCATGCTTCCTTCAGCAGACAAGCTTTATGGAGATGCTGACTTCATTTTCCAGCAGGATTTGCACCTGCCCACACTGCCAAAATAACCAAAACCTGGTTCAATGACTATGGTATCACTGTGTAATTACTGTGTGATTTCATGTAATATTCTAATTTTCTGGGATTTTGATTTTGTGGGTTTCATAAGCTGTAAGCCATAATCATCAAAATTATAACAAATAAAGGCTTGAAATATCTCACTTTGCATGTAATGAGTCTATATATTAGTTTCACCTGTTAAGTTGAATTCTTGAAATAAATCAACTTTTTGATAATATTCTAATTTTATGACCAGCACCTGTAAGCCTAATACTGTTCCACTCCTCACGTAAAACCAAATATAAATCTCATCAAGTTAGTGTTTTAAGCAACTGATGTTCAGCTGTTCTTTTTAATTAATAGTTAACAAATTTTCGGATCATCATGCTCGGTAAACACTGGTCAGACACGAAGATGTACCTTTAATTTCACCAAGCTGATTGCTCACTCTGCTGTAGGTGTTCATGTGTTTTAAAGATGCCGTGGCTTTGGAGACGCTCTGAAGGGAGGGTGGGATCTTGCTATTGCTAGCCACTTCGAAAATGGGCGTACCTTTAACGCAATTATTTTTTTTATTTTTTTTTTCAGACTGATTCGAGGACGCAGAACACGCACGAAAACAAGAGGTAGTATTTATCGCATGATCCAATCATAGCCAATCATAGCCCGATGGAGGAATTGCCAGTATAAATAATATAAGAATATAAGACCATGGTCACCATGGCTAAAGTGATACTGTAGCTCACCCAAAAATGGATAGTTTGTCATGATTTTTGAGTCTGGTGTCTATGGAAGCTTGTTTCTGCCACAGAATAAACCATTTTAAAAGATAATTGCAACTTTTTATCTCACAATTGCGAGATATAAAGTCAGAATTGCGTGATATAAAGTCACAACTGTGTGTTATAAAGTCAGAATTTATATAAAGCAATTCTTTATAACACACAATTGCGACTTTATATCACGCAATTGTGACTTTATAATTCGCAATTGTGACTTTTTATCACGCAGTTGTCAAGATGTCAACTCGCAATTGTGAGAAAAAAAGAATTGTGAGATAAAAAGTCGCAATTACCTTTTTCATCGTTTATTCTGTGGCGGAAACCAGCTTCCATAGGTAAGACCTTCTTTTATATCTTCTATATTTTATAATACAAACTACATAATATATTACAAATATATTCCTTTAATAGGTCCAGAGATTCAAAAGAAAGAGTGAAAAACAAGCAGCTGAGTATGAGAGAGTGATGGAGATGGAGATGGAGAGTTGATCAGATTATGTGGTTGAACTCACGTGTGGTTCCTCTGTTTGACCTCGCTCGGTTGACGACCTCTCACTGATTAAAGCAACGACTGCAGTCTTCAGCAAGAGCCGCTGTGTCACCTTGCTGCTGTAATTAACATTATCAGTCCCTTCATTTGCGTCTATTACAATGACATATCCGCATGTGTGAAATTCAATGACATGGCTGTGTGTGAGTGTGTGCATTTTTTAGAGGGGCTTCAATACTGTTTTCAAATGTACTTTACAGCAAATTTAGACTATTTAATTTTGGGTATTTTCTTTATTTTAATTGTGGATATATTTAATTTCATTTTTTATGTATTTTAATTAGTCTTCAAGACATTCAGCAGATATTAAGACTTCTGTCTTACACAAGTAACAAACAGTTGAACATTTTTTTGGAGTTTACAGCTCCTAGTCACTGATGCTGCTTTCATTGATCGGAAAGAGCAGCATGAACATTTGTCAAAACATCTTCTATTGTGATCCAAAGAAGAAAGTATGTTACCAAACACAGACAGTATCTGGTCAGGTATAGAGGACAATGTATTTCCTGAAAACACATTCTAGAAATAATAGTTTCAGAACAATGCAAGCATACACAGTTCTATTTCTTTCCAATCAAGCCAGAAAGTAGGCTGTTAAGATCCTCTGTTTCACACCAACATGTTTGTGAGAATATGTGGATTTTAATGTTCTTCAATAAGCACAGCTGTAACTACGGTGCAGGTTGTATAAATTCCCCTGGTTGGCATGTCTGCACTGAATGTTCTCTATAAAGACTCTTTTTCACATTCTTTCTTTGTTTGCTCTGTCTGGGTGTTGTCATAGCAGGTGTGTGTTTAATGTATTTTTCAGTGGCCACACGACTGTGATTAGCATAGCACAGCTAATTAAATCTCAGAGAGGGTCTTAATCCGGGAATGGCGTGATGTTTTTTAGTTCCCCCGCGGAAACATGAGGATTCTTACTTGGCTCACAAGAACAAGCTTTTTATTTAAGTATTTTTTTGGCCTATTTATCATTTGCATTATGAATGAAAACAGCAAAATCTATCTATCTATCTATCTATCTATCCATCCATCCATCCATCCATCCATCCATCCATCCATCCATCCATCCATCCATCCATCCATCCATCCATCCATCCATCCATCCATCCATCCATCCATCCATCCATCCATCCATCCATCCATCCATCCATCTATACCATCTACCTTTTAGATACTATAATAGCCATCATGTTTACACACAATGCCTGTGCATCTTACAACCGATTTCTCTCAACATGGGGACAGGAGAGCTGTCAGTCAATAAAGTGGAATAAAAGAAAAAAAGCAACTCAGATATTTTGTTGTAAATTTAAAAGTAATCCATTACTTTACTAGTTACTTGAAGAAAAAAATTTGTAACTCGCATTACTTGTAATGCGTTACCCCCAACAATGGGTATAAATTCTGAGAAAATGAGCCTATAATCACTGTAATACACAAAGGAGGACGCACACAGAGGAGAAACGTGTGAAATATGCAGCTGTACTGTAGTTAATGAAACCTTGGCTGCGACTCACTGCCAATGGCCAGGAAACTCAGAGCTTTGTGTTCTTGTGTCAGACTGTTGACTCTAAAGACCTCCATATCCTGAGGCTACAGCACCGATTTCTGACACAAGCACGGATGACCCTTTCTGGCTGACAGAGACGCTGACAATCTGTATTGACAAACCTGCCACACTGGCGTAAAACCAGGATGAAACGCAACATGGTCGTTGCCTGCTGGCACGGAGCTTGGGCAACAGCGGGTGTGAGGGGAAAGAGAAAAGAAAACAAATACATATTCATTCATTTTTGAAGAACACGCATAGAAGAAACACACACATGTGCAAGAGTATTCGGGGACGGGTGGATGATTTCGGAACAGTGAGCAAACATAGCCAGAGGATTGCATTAATATTTAAAGTTATTTAATAAAATGTCCCCTCGCGCAGTTGGAGGAGGACATTTGGACCGGTTCTCTGATATCCGAGACCCCCTGTCCTCACAGCCCACACTAAACATGTCGAGGAATGACTGATGGGAGTTATCTGCATTGGGCAAGTGTTTAAAATATGAATTTTTCACTAGCAGCCTTGGGAGGAGATGGGTCGCACAGTGAGGGTATCATTAAAACGTATAAATAACGTCGCATGGAAAAAGACAAGCACCTTTGCTCAATCATGCTAACGGCCTGGCGGTATCGCGGATATCTTCAAGGCTCATTGCTCAGGGCGCACAGCGTGAGCCGACGAAGACTATAGTGGAAGATTGAGAGGCGTACAGACAGCGTATGTCCTAAAGACACGATCCGTTTTCCTTTACGTAACGCTATCTGGAGCATAACTCATTTAAGGGTACAAGGTCTGAGACATTCATTTTGATCATAGTACAGTGATTTCCCTTGTAGCGAGAGGCAACTGGCATGCAAACGAGTGCGAAAGGAGAAAACTTTTTCAAACTTTGAAGGGGAGTGCAAGGTTCTTCTGCATAACGCAAATTGAACAGGTCGAACCTTGTAGCTCAAGTTGTTTTCTTGAAGGTTTTGAAGGTTTTTTCTTTGAAGGCATTTCAGTCTTAACCTTTAAAAAAAAAATCTGTACTCATTCAAAACGTCTTTGACACAGTTAAATGATAAGCTAACACTGACATTTACAATCTTCACACAAATGGGCCTTTCTACTTAACAGATGACATTTGTGTCTCTCATATTCATAAAAAGAGTGCCAAAACTAGCATTTTTTTCTAAAAAAAATTAATTGTGTCAAAAAATCACTTGTTTTATTCATAATCATATTATAAATAATACATATTTTAATGTATTTATTTAACTTGAGATGGCTAAATATAAAAAATAAACTAAAAATAATATAATACTGTAAATAATTGAAACTTAATAAAATATATGAATGAAGAAAATAACTTCTGTATATATATATATATATATATATATATATATATATATATATATATATATATATATATATGTGTGTGTGCACTTAGAGGCTTTTGCATCTGAACTCTTCATATATATATATATATATATATATATATATATACAGTGAGGAAAATAAGTATTTGAACACCCTGCTATTTTGCAAGTTCTCCCACTTGGAAATCATGGAGGGGTCTGAAATTGTCATCGTAGGTGCATGTCCACTGTGAGAGACATAATCTAAAAAAAAAATCCAGAAATCACAATATATGATTTTTTTAACTATTTATTTGTATGATACACCTGCAAATAAGTATTTGAACACCTGTCTATCAGCTAGAATTCTGACCCTCAAAGACCTGTTAGTCTGCCTTTAAAATGTCCACCTCCACTCCATTTATTATCCTAAATTAGATGCACCTGTTTGAGGTCGTTAGCTGCATAAAGACACCTGTCCACCCCATACAATCAGTAAGAATCCAACTACTAACATGGCCAAGACCAAAGAGCTGTCCAAAGACACTAGAGACAAAATTTTACACCTCCATAAGGCTGGAAAGGACTACGGGGAAATTGCCAAGCAGCTTGGTGAAAAAAGGTCCACTGTTGGAGCAATCATTAGAAAATGGAAGAAGCTAAACATGACTGTCAATCTCCCTCGGACTGGGGCTCCATGCAAGATCTCACCTCGTGGGGTCTCAATGATCCTAAGAAAGGTGAGAAATCAGCCCAGAACTACACGGGAGGAGCTGGTCAATGACCTGAAAAGAGCTGGGACCACCGTTTCCAAGGTTACTGTTGGTAATACACGAAGACGTCATGGTTTGAAATCATGCATGGCACGGAAGGTTCCCCTGCTTAAACCAGCACATGTCAAGGCCCGTCTTAAGTTTGCCAATGACCATTTGGATGATCCAGAGGAGTCATGGGAGAAAGTCATGTGGTCAGATGAGACCAAAATAGAACTTTATGGTCATAATTTTGGTCAAGAAGAATGATGAGTACCATCCCAAGACCACCATCCCTACTGTGAAGCATGGGGGTGGTAGCATCATGCTTTGGGGGTGTTTTTCTGCACATGGGACAGGGCGACTGCACTGTATTAAGGAGAGGATGACCGGGGCCATGTATTGCGAGATTTTGGGGAACAACCTCCTTCCCTCAGTTAGAGCATTGAAGATGGGTCGAGGCTGGGTCTTCCAACATGACAATGACCCGAAGCACACAGCCAGGATAACCAAGGAGTGGCTCTGTAAGAATCATATCAAGGTTCTGGCGTGGCCTAGCCAGTCTCCAGACCTAAACCCAATAGAGAATCTTTGGAGGGAGCTCAAACTCCGTGTTTCTCAGCGACAGCCCAGAAACCTGACTGATCTAGAGAAGATCTGTGTGGAGGAGTGGGCCAAAATCCCTCCTGCAGTGTGTGCAAACCTGGTGAAAAACTACAGGAAACGTTTGACCTCTGTAATTGCAAACAAAGGCTACTGTACCAAATATTAACATTGATTTTCTCAGGTGTTCAAATACTTATTTGCAGCTGTATCATACAAATAAATAGTTAAAAAATCATACATTGTGATTTCTGGATTTTTTTTTTTAGATTATGTCTCTCACAGTGGACATGCACCTACGATGACAATTTCAGACCCCTCCATGATTTCTAAGTGGGAGAACTTGCAAAATAGCAGGGTGTTCAAATACTTATTTTCCTCACTGTATATATATATATATTGTATTTTTCTATAGAAATATTTATGGTAACACTATTGTTTAGGGTCCAATTCTCATTATTAACTATAGTTACTTGTTAGGATCAAGCGTGCCGCACAAGCCCTGAAAAGTGAAGCCAGAACGTCTCGATCGCCCCCCCGGTGACTGGTCCTAGTATAGGTCATAAGCCCCGCCTCCCCGTGTTATTCAACGGGACGTGAGACCAACTAAACAATTAAATTACACTTCAAATATCTTTTTTCCAAAGGTGGTTTCTTTCATTTGCTGTAGTTTTTTTTCACGCTGATGTAAGTTCAAGTGTCTGTTTCAAAAATAAGTTGTTTTTTAGTTAGTTACGTGATGCTATAAAAACGGTGGTGTAACATCATGATTGACAGCTGTGACTGACAGGTTCTCTGAGCGAAGTAGTCACTGAAGCACCAATGGACATTTTTTTCGGGATCTTCGGAGGACTAAAATATTTACTTTATTTTAACAAGCCTCTTGTTGTACTGCAATCAATTTTTTTAAAAGTGCACTCAGGGAGAGTGCATTCTGCGAGAGTGAGGGCGGAGCGTTGATTTCGCGGCTTTACTTCCTGCTCAATACTGTGCAGGTCTGGTCCCGAGATCGCTACTGCGCAGACTCAAGTTCCAAGATGTCAGCGCCATATCGGGACACTGGCGGCTTCAGTTCTCACCAATGGAAGAGAGCGAAGGGGCATCGTCCATCTTTTTTTACAGTCTATGGTTAGGATCCATATTACTAGGATAGTACTTATAAAGCGCATATTAATGGCTTATTCTGCATTGACCATATTCTACATCCCTTAATCCAACCCAATACCTAAACTTAACAATTATCTTACTAACTATTAATAAGCAGCAATTAGAAGTTTATTGAGGCAACGGCCGTAGTTAATAGTTCATAGTGAGAAATGGAGCTTAATCTAAAGTGTGACCATATTCCTTTTTTCAAACCAAAAACAGCACTAGAATGACCCGACTGTTTTTGCAGCCGGAAGAGCCAATCATGTTTGTCCTGTACTACAGCCACTCCATCTGCTGCACCCATAATGCAATTCTCCTCTAATTTCCTAATGTTCCTCTAATGACCGCACTGGGTGCAGGAAGGCTAATAGAAGGGTCATTTGTACTAGCCTATCCTGGCGACAGAGTTTAATAAGAACCAGAGAATGCAAACTCCATTATAAATTTACCAGACAAGAATATTCTATTACTAGAGGGAACGCCATGAAATACTCATTACGGAGGTAAATATGCCATGCAGGTTTGTTCTTAGCCTTGAGCAGCATGAGGTCACGGTTAGCTCCGCACAACAAAAGAGTCGCCATTATGATGAACAGAAATGAAGGTGCTTTAGTATGTATAAAGAAGACCCTAAAGTTGTAAGCAAAAAAATAACTTCATTTTTCATGCTGTGTTGACTATTAATATTTATGCTGTTTAGCATAAATAGCTCTTACCACTCAGTTTTTTTTAAGCAGATCAGCAGTACATTCATTAGCAAAAAAGTGAGTCATACTTTCTGAAGATGTTTTCACCCTTGAATCGCAGCGCTTTTCAGTCGCTCTTCAAAAGAGGGGTTTCCTTTAGATATGCTTATGTATGCTGGATTTTAGATCATTGGCATAAAGCCCTGGCACAGAGCAGAGGAAGGCCCTCTACACCAGAATCTGTTTGGTTTTATATGTGTATAAACTCAGCAGACCAATACACTTCATAATTAGACAAAAACGCAAGGAAAAAATTGGTCTGGAAAAGCTGTGCACTCAAGTTTACAAAAAGAAAGGAACCAAATAATTGCAATTAAAGTTGCATGCAAAACAAAATATGTCCTATAAAGAGTTGGCCTTTGCAATTCGAAGGCCCATTTCAAAGAAACAGTTGTGACTGTAATTACTTTAATATTTCTGTTATATTTAAAAATATGATCTCATATTTCACTTGTAGCCTAATAGTCCATTTATTAAGTAAGGGATAATGTATAGCGAGGCGGTTGTTATAGCGAATAACAACCCCGACAGGCTGAATGGGACTTGAATCAGCCTGAAGGGGTTGTTATTCGC
This sequence comes from Abramis brama, assembly GCF_963993115.1. NCBI lineage: Eukaryota > Metazoa > Chordata > Actinopteri > Cypriniformes > Leuciscidae > Abramis > Abramis brama. Next base: position 26,724,193 of record NC_139982.1, read on the forward strand.
TTTAACAACTGCCTCGCTATACATTATCCCGCTTATTACATGGCTACTTACAAAATAAATAAATAATTTGACAAAAAATATTTATTTAAAAAGGAGTTTATTGATTTAAAAATGATTGTATTGCTTCCCCTAAAGAAAATAGTCCGTTCCGCGTCCATAGCAACGCTCTGTTTTTCATGGCAACGGTGTGTTATACTTCGCAGCGGTCTGTTATCAAGAAATAACAGACCGCATTCTACATTGGAATTCAAACAAGCCATGTAATAATGCATTCTATCAACCACTATCCACGCATTCTATGTCTTTAACCTTAGTGAAATTATACTTTTAAATATGAAACTAAACCGCCAGTAGGTGGCGGCAAGTCATTGTCTTAACGAGTGAGTCATTGAATCATTCAGTCAAACGAGTCGTTCAAAATGGCTAATTCATTCAGGGACTAAGGCTACGTTTACACGGAAACGATCTGAAGAGAAAACGCAAAAGTGATCACTTTTTATTCTGCGTTTAGACGAGCGTTATGGGGGGGAAATCTGCGTGCATTCGGTGACGCAAAAGTGTGTGAAATTCAATGCAGTATGCACTCCAGGCGGCTAGGTGGCAATGTGAAGCACTGATCGGTGCCTTCACTGTCTAGCAGACTTTTGCGTTTTTACCGTTTAGACGGAAACGCGACGGTGGAGCGTTTTTAAGATTTCCACTCTGGAGGGTGGTTTCACTTTTTTGCGTTTTTAAGCCCCAAAAACGCCGTCGCCGTCTAAACGAAAGGCACATCTGATAAAATATTTTTACGTTTTCACCCGCGAGCGTTCTCGTGTAAACAGGGCCTAAGTAAGTGACTTGCTGGGATTTGCTTTGCTTTTAAACTCAAGTATTGGGTTTAAAGAATAAAAAATAAAACTTTAAAGCGGTTCAAATGTTGACTTATATCTTACTAACATGCGATAATACAAAGTTTAGACTATATACAGAAATGGACCATGGTGAACATAATTAGACAGTTTGTGAACACTGTTTTGTTTTCAGACAGTTTCATATAACTTTCAAAAGTCCAGTACAAACCTTACTGTGTCTCATTAGCTGTTACGGTTTCTAGGCGACAAGAACAGTCCTCCATAGGCTAGACCATCCCATTTAACAATGCTCGGTCCGACCTTCGTGGCTTTCAAAGGCATGGCCTTTGAAGTTTGAGTCGTTCAAAGGATGTAGCCTTTGAATTGGGACACAGCCACTGTCTTTATGGGCCCTAATTTAAGGATCTAAGCGCATGGTCTAAAGCGCAGGGCGCAAGTGCAGTTAGTGCGTGTCCGAATTCACTTTTGCTAGTTTAACGACGGGAAAAATGGTCGGTGCACCCGGCGCATAGTCTAAAAGGTTTGTCCCTATTCTCTTAATGAGTAATATGTGTGTTTTAGGCATAACGTGCAATAAACTAAGAGTATCATCTCCCATTCCCTTTAAAAGCCTGTTGCGCTCGCGCAATGGTGGATTCGCTATTTACATGGAGGAATTTGCAAGCGGAAAAACTGAATGATTATCTAGCGAGGAAACGGTTCTGCTCACGCGCAAGGTTAAAGCGAACGAGCAGACCATCTACGGGACAAAGGTTTCAGTTGGTCAATTGCGCAGTCTATTTCAGTTGCCTCAAAATAGCAACGTGCCAACAAATGTGCCTGAATGACGTGAAAATGATAACTGCGTCGGGCTGAAATTAGCAAAAAACACTTGCGTCGCGACTGCCGCTGCATTGCGCCAGCTGTATGATAGGGCCCTGTTAGTGAGTCGTTGAGTCATTCTTCAGAACGATTTGTTCAAAAACGCGGATTCATTCAGTAACGAAACATTACTGTGTTGCTCAGGGCTCAGGGAATTAGGCTAGTAATTATTTTCATTGGTGAAATAAAAACAGACAATATTCTTAGACTGAAATGTTAAGTCACTTAATTTTAACTTCTTGTTTATTGAACTGTCGTATAAAATCACTATGACATGCGCAAACGTGCTGATATTCGGGAAAACAGCACTCTTGCTCGTGTGGTATTGCTTAGCTATCCTTTATAAATATTAAAAACAAGAACACACACAGTGACATTTTTTGCCCCATATCTTGAATTTTGGGGGCATGATTATTAATTTTGGTGAATTTTTGCTTTAAGCCCCTGTTAATTTCAGACTCTGGTATATGTATATGATGTCATGGCAAGGAGCGGAGGCTCCTTCTGTTGCAAGGCCCGTTTCTATTGAAACGGGTGAAACATAGAAAAAGCCGCTACTCGTCCCATATTACATAAAGAAACATTCTGGCCAATACAACAGTCTGATAATCTGCTGACCCAAGCCCTAACCGTGACCCTTAATGACCCTGAATTCTTACATACTAAATCAGCAGAAATGATCTCAATGGATCTTATTTGTGAAACACGACCCAAAAATATTTAAAACATCAGCAGGGTCCTCTATAAACATACTATTTTAGAGTTCATGAGGTTTTCATGAGTAACAGGAAGTGATGCTTCTTGAGTTTTATTTCATTTAAAGATGCCTGTAGGACATTGCTGGAAATTGCTTTGAATGCAGGCGACTATCTCCTCTACACTCAATTGAAATTTTGCTTAGCAAAAACTCATTAATATAGTAGTACATGCTTGAGAAAGGCAAATTAAATTTCAGAGAGATTATTTAGGGCAGGTAGTCTAGCAGACATCCTTGCCATTTTTTCCTTTAACCTTAATTAAAAGCAAAGAAACAGACAACAATACCTCGGATTCTTAAAGAGGTCTCCACTGTTTCCAATCCCCAAGAGAGAAAGTTTTTCTGTCGTGGGCACTATTGTTGCAGCTGAATGAAATCCATCCCTCTACCAAATCCTGAAACATTAACTTTTGAAGACCTTCAGCTTGTGTTCATAATTCTTAGGTTACATATGTCCCCATTTAACACACATTTTATCATTGGTCAAGGGTGTCAAACTTTTTTCATGCCACAGACCTCCACATATGAGGGACCTGTGAGACCCCCTTCTTAAAACCAATCCCATCTCATGTGAAAATGAAAGTATTTTATGAGGTTGTATGAATTTGTACTATGTGATCCACATAAAACTCAAAACCAAATAGCAATGCCCTGGCAAACTCAAAAAACATCAAAAAAGCATTGTTAGCCAACTATGGTCGCAAGTTCCATTGAACTCAATTGGTAATGACGGAACTTGTGACCATATAGGCTTTGGGAAACGCACCCCTTGTAAGTTTTATATGGGAAAGTACCACTTACATTTTCTCTGAACATGTAAAAATCCAGCATTTTCTGACATCAGACTGATAAAAAGAGGTTTGGTAATTGGCAGAGCGACAGAAGATAAGGAAACGGGCAAAGACTCACATCTCAGGGCACTGCATGACATTAGCCAAGAACAAAACAGTTCAGCTGGCAGCAGACCAGCAGTCCAACATAATTTGTAGTTGCTCATGCTGCAGAGGGAAATCTGTGATTGAAACAATAAAATCTCAATGACTGAAGCAGAAAGAAGCGGGACGCTTTCCTCTGGGACATGTTTGGACACGTTCGGAGAACTCAGACGCCTCTGATCTCGGTTCAAATTCTGGGAACAGAGGTTCTCTTTAGCGTAATATTTAAATGACAAAGTGGCCTATTTGACACGATGCCACACAGTCCGTCTTCTCTCATCAACATGTTTCATGGGTTTTCTTTGATCTCTTCAAGCTTGTAATCTCATTAGAATGCATTTAAAACCATATCGGTTATTTACATATTATCACATTATAGTGGTACAAAACATCTAGGCTACTTTGAGTGGAAATGCGTAACTCACAAACACACACACACACACACACACACACACACACACACACACACATATATATATATATATATATATATATATATATATATATATATATATATATTAGATCACTTAACCCTACCCCCAAACATTATCATCAGTTATAATCAATATAGAGAATATAAAAAGAATAAACGTAATGGACCGAAATGTGTAGGAAAATGACACTTTGTAACAATATAGCATTAAAATGTTATTTTAAGCCGCTAATCCCACTCTTACCTCTAAACCTACCATAATCATTTCTTAAAAATATGTACAGTAAAAATAACAGGTGGACAAGTATAATAACAATAAAATTATAGGGTGGGACTTGGTTTTGTCCATCAGCAACTGATTGGATGGTTGTATGGTTGTGGTTTGCTATTGGTGGATCTTGGTTGCCCCGCCCTAATGGCAGTAAACATATCATCAGAGAATAGAAGAGATGTTGCTGCAATAAGGAGGGGAAGTTAGTTTGATTACAGATTATGAAGATGTGAATTAAAAAGAATAATGATGTGCACAGATAAATCATTTATAATAAATGCTGAAATATTCCATTTAAAAAAAAAAGAGAGAGAGAGAAAAAGCGTAATTATTCTGGTCTATAAAATCAAAATTCTCCTGTGTTCAAGTGACAAGCATCAACACATTGGATTTTCTGTTTTATTTTTCTCTTTAACTTTATTTTTTTCTTCTTCTTGAATCATTTAACTCTTTTTATTGAATCTGGGGGTCGTAGAGCACTGTGACCCAAGCAAAGGCAAAAAAGAAATCAGCTAAAAATAAAACACTTGATACGATTTATGGCTTTGATTGATTTGGGGCTCAGATGTGACATTTCCTTTTATTTATTGTTTCCTGTACCCTTGGTGCTCAAGGTCTTTCCATCCTCAAGTGAGCTCTTTTTTTTTTTTTTACTGTTTCTCTTAAATTGAGTAAGGCTGGGATTTGGATTGCAAAATGTGGTCCCACATCAGCACAAAGCAGCTTTTAAGCTGAGGCAGCACAGATTTGGCTTTCTTCACATTCAGTAAATCTTCAACTCTTCTTTTATATGAGAGTTGAATAAGTTACATTTGAACTATAGAGCTGAAACCCACTGCTGCTATTTTGAAAGAATGATCAGAATGAAAAATTCTTGAAGGATGATGCAAATGATTTTTTATATATATATATTTATAATATTTGAAATATTTACACCACCGTTCAAAAGTTTATTTTTTAAAAGAAATCTCTTATGCTATTATGTTTTGTATTGTAATACAGTATTTAAAATGTACTTTATTCCTGAGAATTTTCAGCATTATTTCTCCAGTCTTCAGTGTCATGATCCTTCGGAAATCATTCTAATGTGATCATTTGATGCTCAAGAAGATTATTTGATGAATAGTCGAGTTCAAAAGAACAGCATTTATTTGAAATAGAATTTTTGTAACATTATAAAAGTCTTTACTTTCATTTTTGATCACTTTAACGCACCCTTGCTGAATACAATTATTAATCTTATCCCAAACTTTTGAACGCCCCGCCCCTAAATAGTTTGAAAAAAGCAGTATCCCTAAAAAACCTCCAAAATCAAGATTTGGCAACTCAACCCCCAGTTTCTCAGAAGCAGTATCTCAGCCTTCAACATGATGAAGAGGTACAAAGCTGCTCGGATAGGCCAGACGACTCGCCATCTTTATCAGCGACAGCTCAGGAATTGAACAATCTCCAAGGAAGGAAACGCTGGTCAGCATGATGCGTTCAAGTGTGGAAGTAGTTTCCGCTCTCCAGTCGGAAAAGGCCCAGAGTTTGACGTTAGCCCACAAATCCTGGCATTGCTAACAGAGGACCAATGACAAAACTCTCCACTCGGCACGAACAGCAGACTGTATGGGAAAATAGCCGTTGGAATATTTAGCTACAGGGCTGATATGGATTTTATAACTTCACGCACATTTTTCTTTTATGGGCATAAATAAACCCTCCATAAAATGGAGCAAAAACTCAGTGGCTGCATTTCATTCCCAGGATCATAATGTACAGTCCAGACTCAGAGTCATAACTAAAGTCCAGAGGCTTTAAAAACTCGTACATTTCAGACTTTGTAACTATGTCTTTAATTATTTTTTTCATTTAGTGCTAAAGTGGTTCTAAGATACATTACAACCCTGCCTGGCTGCCTAAACACTTCAGTGGAGAAACATGATGAACTGTTGTAGTTACTTTTAATTAACTACAAATAGTGATGCTACTTACTTAACTACATCTTTCATTAGCATGTAGAAAAGCGGTTTTCAAAATGACTATTAACAAGCTACTTTTTCATAATGGGTAGCAGTGTAACATTACAAAATGCTGTTGCTTGTCATGTTTTTTCAAATGCTCTTGCAAATTCTCTCACACACACACACATTTTTCCAAGATTATCCATAGACAGCTGAACACAAAATAATATATTGTGAAGAAATAAGTAACAAAAAGAGTTGATGGCCCCATTGTCTTCCATAGTATGGGGGGGGAAATACTATGGATGTCAATGGGGACCAGAAACTGTTTGGTTACCAGTATTCTTCAAAATATCTTATTTTGTGTTCAGCAGAAGAATTAAACTCATACAGGTTTGGAGCAACTTGAGGGTGAGTAAATGATGACAGAATTTCCATTTTTGGGTGAACCATCCCTTTAACAATGCAGTTTTGACACAGTGTGACTCATAGTCAGGTGCGACTTTCCAAAAAAATACAGTACCTAATATCTTACGTACAAAATAAAATATCTATACAAATTTAAAGAGACTGCCCCCTTAAATGGCTTCAGTGTTGCTAACTACTTTTGTTAGCAGCTTATAGTCTGTGAAACTATTTTATCTAAAGGGTAGGTTGACCCTAGTTTAACTAAGCTAAATGTATCTGCTGAATGAATCAATGTAACTGAAACTATTATGAAAAGCGTTTAGCTTAAGCTAAAGTAGCTTCCCTGACACTGCTCCACGGGCATAGTCGGTAGTCCTTGAGAAAGGGGAACGGGGAAGCCTTCAACTCTAAATTGAGGTTAGCACGGTTATGGACTTATTAACTGAACTCAACTTCTGCCAAGATAGCAGGATTTTCCGAGATTCTCTCACACTCTCTTTTTTTTATATCACTACAGGAAGTGGTCCTATTTTTATTTCTGCCCAGGTTAATACCTCAGGTCATTCGCTTCTCAAAAGAAGGTACGGAAGCGCCAAGGGTAAGCCTTGAAATATCAGAGCGTGTGGCTCCATTACTTAGATCAGATAATACATCTTTGTATTTCACAAATCCAGAGCTCACTTTCTACCTAGTATGCAGTCCAAGTCATACACAAAGATAACAGGCACAAAGTAAATGGGTCCCTACGCTGTGGATTTTGAATTGGCCCTCTTTCCCGGAGCCCGCCGTATCTTTTTCAACTCATCCGAGCTCTACGCCGTATGCAAGTGCTACCCTTCTCAATAGGGATAGAAGTCACCTTCCCCAAATCTCATTGAAGGAAAAGTCACGCTGGAAATAAAAGCTACAATCTATTCTGCTGGCACACTGGGTTCAAGCTCAGATAGGACTGGGAACCTCTTCTTTTCAGTTCCATGCAGTCAGCAGGATAGAGGGATGAGAAAGATGAGGGGGGGGGGGGGGGGGAAGATGAAAGAGCTGAAGCAGTCAGGGAATTATAAATAAAATTAGAGACTTCTTTTTCCTGGTTTACAAGAGAGGGTCATATCCAGGCTACGGCATCTCTTTCTTTCTCTTTTAGTTTCCGTGTTATTTTTTCTTTAAAAAAGTTTCTTTTAAATCGCCATTGGAAAGAACATTACACATGTGGACTCTAGAACAAGCTCTCCATTAGCTGTCAATGCAGAACAATAGACGTGCTGTTGTTTGCCAAATGACTTTGTCCTTTATAGCACCCCATAATTTCGTGTTCACAAAAAGAAAAAGCCCCAAAAGTGGAGTCTGGCTTTTATCTGTGCATCTGAGAGTTCTGAGAATTGTGGGTAATCATGATCTGCTGAACCCAAGTTAAGACTCTTAAAGGGATAGTTCACCCAAAAATGAAAATTCTGTTATCAAAATTTGGGGCAAAATGAGGGTGAGTAAATGATGACAGAATTTTCATTTTTGGGTTAACCATCCCTTTAAAACTCGGACGGATGTTTTACGGACTATGTGGTTTAACAACATTCTTATCAACCAATCATAGGCCTAATTTGTTGTAATATTAGTTATTAATTTATCCGCCATCGGATTCTGTTCCCTGCATGTTTCTTATAGGAAGTTCTACACTGTTAGAAGTAAAGGTTCTATCTAAAACGCTCTGGTGTTTTTAATTAAATTAATGTACTATATTTTAGTTCTAAAATGGTTTTATTTAATATTATAAATTTTTTATGTGATTTTATGGTATGTGGTAGTTATGGTCCATTTATTAACTGTTAACCACTTTTTGAGCATAGGCCTGAAAATGACATTTCCAACTTAAATGGTCATAAATCTTGAATGCTTAGAGCACAGACTGATGTTTGGCCTTTTTTTAAAGAAGACACTTGGTAGTTTATTGCTGAAGTGAAAAACGTTTAAAAAAGTGAACTAAAAAAGTTTTAAATTAAATATATATTTTCCAAACTGCAAAATCAAAGCCATAAATCTAAAGCTGTGTTCCAAATCTGAGGTTGATATTTGAAAATTTGAGCTTTCCGTAAGATTTTGTTAATTAAATTTGTCTCCCATTCGTTTGCAATGCAGTCATTTTTTACTGTGAGCGCTAGAACCTTTACTAAGTTTCGTACCATTAAGATGAAGTAAAAAAACAAATCTTAAAAAAAAAAAAAAAGATTCTCCTTATAAAGAACAGTTTTTGCCTAAACAGTTTTACTATATACCCTATTGAACTTTTTTCTTAGAGTGTATTATCTATCTATCTAGTATCTCTCAGTCATCATTGTATTGCATTATGTGTTTTGACTACAGAGCTTTGATCATAAAACAAAGTATTTAAACATCACCTTCCATTTTATTGGGGGATATATTGACGACTGATATTTGTATGTATTTTATGCAAGTAGTCTGCTATACTGTTATAAAGATCTCATTGACTTACATTACAGGCTATCACATTTTCATCTTAATTTTTGGCCATATAAATATCAGCAACTACACCAAATTGCTTATTTTTGCTCAATTTGGTTGCTCAAGTGTTTTTTCCTCCTCAAGTATGAGCTCCTATATCATATATGAATCATAACAACCTGATGTTTCAAACATGATACTCGACAAAAACACATGCAAACTTCATTTTTTAAGGTAAGTTTTTATATTCCATTTCAAATAATTCTGACTATTATTTAATATTCACGATTCCTGAAAATCGACGCAGGAATCAATGAAACAGGGAACCTTCTACCTTATATTAATTTTAAAAATGAATTGATTCATAAGAAAAAACAGTATTTTACCCAACTCTAATGAAATCTTAATATAGCTTATGCATAATTAAAGTAAAATACAAGTAAAACTTAAAAACGATGTCCAGTCTCCCTCTGATATTCAATTATAAATTCCAGTCATGTGCTGATTTAAGCAACAGCAAGAATAGTGCTCTGCTTGACCATTGTTTCCATGGGAACAGCTGTCCGTGTGATGGCTGATCGATGGACGTAGTTATTTGAGGCCTGATTCACCTCATAACATCAGCTTAACTCTCTTCTATGTCACTTTCGATAGGCAGACAATGGCATTACAGTGGAGATGGCAGAGATAAGCTCATTATGAGGTGAACGCCGCTGACCCGAAGCACAAATTCATAAGGATTTGGATCCAGGACTTCTAGATCTGTGTCGGACGACAGCGCAGGGAGCTGAACGTAGGTGGACTAGAACGAAAAGTGCAAAATGAGGGATGATGCAACAGATGATAACACTGATGCAAGCGAGATCAAACATACATCTGAAGGTTTTGTGGGTTCTTTCGTGGAAATTGGTTGCGGCCCGAGCGCTGTAAGATGTAGAACACTGCCAAGAAATGAATCAATAGTCTACTTTTTGTCCTGCTTTTCAATAAAAATCGAAACATCCTTAAACAAGATTTAATTGTTTTAATTAATAAAATCTTGTTTGATACCCGCAATACACACTGTAAAAAATGATATGATCACAACATATGTCATTACATTGCTTTAACTTATCAAAATAAGTTAAGAAATGTTCAACATGTTTTATAAGTTAAACAAGATTCAACTCATTTTTTTAAGTCAGTTTAATGTAATTCTATTGCTGTTAGGCATATTATGCGCCAGAGAAACAAACGTGCAGCCATCTTTCAAATTTTGTCTTTGCGGTAGCTCTGTATATTTATGGCATCACTGTCAAAGAGTAATAAGTTGGTGAAGTGGATTTTCTAATTGTAGAGGTTATGAAAGTTATCATGAGCATTGTAATGTCTGAAGCAGATGTCATAATAAATGTCAGTAAAGCGGGAAGATTTCAAAATGAGCGGTCTATTCATAAATCCATAAGATCTTATCTTCATGCTGTGGAAATAAAAACCGAAAGACAGAACACAACGAGCCAGCGCTGAAAAGGTGTGGGGCTACATAAGGTCTATTGATTTGATTGGTCTTCATTTTAGTTTTTAGTTTTTGCCAGGTAGGTATGTTAGTTATTTTGTTCATTAAAGCAGCTCCTTTTCATCTCACAATGAAGCACATTTGTCAGTCAGTCGTTATCAGGGTAAATGTAACCATGGCAGTAATTCTGGTAAGCAGGAGTGACCCCTGACCTTCAAATTTCCACGTCCTCCTCACCGCTCCTGTCTCCCGGTGGCTCGCTCCGCTCTTGCCCGTCCTTCTGTCGCCGCCGGATTCTTCTTTCACTGACCGCATTTCCTCCCTTGCTCATTTATCCAGAAAATGTGGCTGATTTTCTCACTCTCCCCACTGACACTGATTACATGCACAAACAATGTGTTTACCGAATTCTCCCCGTAACGAGGCGCAGCTAAGTACAATATTGTTGGTCTAATGAGCTTGTAAATGCAATATGCTGGCATTCTGTGACAATCAGCAGGCTGGCCTGTAATTGATGAATAGACCTGTAATTTTACAACGAGGCGGGAATAACTTTCAGATGAGTACAAAGGAGGACATTAACCAATAGAGATTGCTCAGACACACAAACAGTCACCCAAAAGCCTGAATATGTGAAATGCATGCCTCTGTATTTGGACTACACTATTAATTGTTCTGGATTGTGGTGATTTGGTGTGAAAGGGGTAATTAGACAATGCACTGCAAACGACAGTGGGAGGAGTACAGCCGCATTGATGTCTATAAACAAGTTAAACGGGTCACATTTTTCCACTTACAATGTTAGAGGACCTGTTTTGCTGTTTTACATTTTCAGCTTTCTTTAGTGTGTGATGTTGCTGTTTGATCATGATAAAAGGGTCTGCAATGGTACAAAGCACAACATCACCCTAAAGAGTTATTCTCAAAATCAGTAAGCACTGTTTCTGAACTCCCTCGCTGCGTCTGAAACCGAATACTTCCCCACTACATAGTATGCGAAAAACTGTACAGTATGTCAAAAGACTAGTATGTCCAAATACATAGTAATTGAAAAACAGTAGGCGAAAAGTCCCCAGATGACTTACTACTTCTGCTGAGATTCTGAAATGTGCATTCGATGGACACTTTAAAATCCCATGAGGCCACGGGAGATGATTTATGAATGGCGGTGAAGCGACGTAACTGATGCTGGTAGGTCACGTGACAGTAACAACATGGCGGATGTAGTACGTCCAAATTTCATAATACCTACATTTATGATATATTGAATGTACTGTTCAAGTCCAAATGTATTGAAGTTCAGATGCAGAGCCTGAAACGCCTCGAGTTTTCTTCCGGCAACAAACACGTCACAATATTTCTCATTTAAATAATTCCCGCCTATAGCATACAAAATAAAGGGTTAGTACAGTGTGTTGAAACTCGTGGTTATGGTAAGGGGCATGACATTTCCCAAACAAGTTTGAAGCGGTTGACCAATCACAACCAATCAGAGCACATATATGGAATATATATATACAGATGGTGCCCAACCAGAATGCCTATTACCGCCGCGCCAGCCGCCGCGGCGAAATCACCGCGGCGAAAATAAACCAGCCGCATTTCAAAGTCGTTCCCGAAATGACCGCCAGGTGGCGCAAAGGGACATTGTGCAAATCAGCAGCAATTGCCGTATTTTAAAATGTAAGTGGGTTGAATATAAAACCCTAAGCCTAATAGGCATATTTTTCATATATATAAATAGGCCTATAAGGCTACAACAGAATAGAACCAAAGATAGAATAAATTTTAGAACTGAAAAAATAGAATCAAAAGTTAAAAATAGAGACGATATTAGGAGCAATGACGCTGAATATTTTTACTATTCTATTGAGGAATTAGATAAATGAAGAGCTCTCGTGAGCGATACAATTGACCCTTCGCTAAGCCACGCCCGAAAACCGCCACAGGCCAATCGTGGCTTAGCAACCGTAACTAGGCGCGGGAGGTCTGGCAAGCTTTCGAGCGAGGGAAACATGCCGAAGCGTTGTGCGTATGGATTGTGCAAATCTGATACCCGGTATCCTAAAAGTTTGGACGGGGTGGTGGATTTTGTTCCCTTCCCGAAACCTAAAACCCAAGGGGAGAAATGCCAGGTGTCATCTTCATTTATACCGTTTTTAACAATGTAGATTGTTCCAAAGCAGCTTTACATTGATAATAGGAAATTAAAAGTAAAGTGTTTTGGCTTTATAGCAGCTCTAGAATAAAGTTATTGTCCAGCTCGTGGATCAAGCAGTGTGATTAAAGGCAAGACGGAGGCTCACTGACATAACTTAACGTTACTTAAAAATATATTTCAACATTTTGTTAATCGACGGCCAAACCGTTACCCCAATCCGATCGCGACTCTCCCGTTAGTTCTAGTAAAAGTAAAAGGTAGTTAGTAAAAGGAGGGAACATCACAGTGCTTGCCGGAGATCTCCAAGGAAAAGGTTGGTATGCAAACTTAATCAGTTCATAACAGTAAGTTAGTCCGACGTGTGAGCAGTAACGTTAGCCTGGCGCGCTAAAAATATAAGCGGGAGAATGGTATCATTGCAAAGTGGTCAGGCTAATGTCTTGTGTTTATTCCACAATACATATAGATAAGCTGTTTGTTTTATAAATATTAGAATATTTTCAAATTTCACTTACCCTGCTGGGCATGCACAAAGCTGTTCCTCAAATTTGTGTGTTTCCCATTTGAATGGTCAGCGTATGAGGCGCTGCTGCTTGCGCTGGGACCTAACGTTATGCTTTAACTTCAATTTTGATAAAATTATTCTCTAATCGTTTGCATATTATGTCGTGGATATAGCCCTCGAATGCATACTGCAGTACTGCACTCTCATATTTTCACCTGTTTGCCAAAAATGACTAATTATCTCCTTAGGAATGTCTGAAACCAGTGCATACATACTGTAATAGACGTGCCAGGCGCAAAAGCTTGACAGGCGTAGCAACAGTAACTAAGGAGGGCGGGGCTTAGCGAAGGGTCAATCGGATAGTAATTTATAGTGATTTCAAAAGCAGTCCTTAAAAAAAAAAAAATACATAGTAGTGTGTATTGTAGGAGTAGGAGTAGTGTGGCATAATACGCGGAACGCGTTTTAGTTAAGATCCTGGTTTCAATGCCCTTAATCTATATTGGCTAGGCTACTGCTTTAAAAAAATGTCACAACGCGTTTTGAGATTGTTTTGAATTAAACATTGAAGTTTAAAATGTAGTGTTTTGGCACACCAGGCCGAGTGGCGTTACACATTGTTCAAAAATCAGGTTTTATTCTGGCATTGTTGAATTGGCGTTAGATTTTTTTTTTTTAGATTTATTAGATTTAGATTTTAGATTTCGTTAGATTTATTTTTCTCATAACAGCTAAAATAACTTAATATATGCCTTGTCTTAATATGACCTACTTAATATAGGCAATAGGCATATAATAGCCTATATAATAAATTAGCAAAACTTGGCCACTAAATATTTAATTTTCAATTATTTTAATTATCACAATTAAAGTTTTAATTTTATTAAATTGAACAAGCGCAACCATCAGCATTTAATCAAATATTCTAAAAGATGTATTATTAATAATAATGTTATTTCAACATAATATTTCGTTTTTTCGACATAATATGTGTGCGTGCAACAAGCAAGATGTGTATTTGTAAATCCGGTGATGCGTGCATTGTATGTGACCCTGGACCACAAAACCTTATGGGTCTTATGGGTAATTTTTTTTAAATTGAGATGTATACATAATCTGAAAGCTGAATACATAATCTTTCCATTCATGTATGGTTTGTTAGGATAGGACAATATTTGGGCGAGATACAACTATTTGAAAATCTGGAATCTGAGGGTACAGAAAAATATTGAGAAAATCGCCTTTAAAGTTGTCCATTTCTATTGGCGATAGTGCTGCATCCATTCACAAAAATAAATGTTTTATATATTTAAGGTGGGAAATTTACAAAATATCTTCATGGAACATGATCTTTACTTAATATCCTAATGATTTTTGGCATAAAAGAAAAATCTATAATTTTGACCCATACAATGTTTTGTTGGCTATTGCCACAAATATACCCGTGCAACATAAGACTGCTGGTTTTGTGATCCAGGGTCACATATGTGTGTGTGTGTGTGTGTGTGTAAATATTCTCTTGCATGAATGCTAAAACAGCTTGTTTCATATTAACATGAATCTATAGGGGTCATACTCAATGTTTCCTGTGATTTATGTTTTTACTGAGCAAAACCTATTTCTATGGTGGAAACTCTTCAGGCACCTGAGCAGAAAGAGTAAATCTGAGTGGTCATTTTATTAATATTTTGGGTTTCTGATGTCAGAAACCTTCGAATTTTAAAACTATATTGCCACTTACCAGGTTAGTTGCAATATATGGTCTTTTTATCACTTGGGGGGAAGTTCTGAGAAAGTTATAATGTGTTTTCATTGTACAATGAAGTCTTTTATCTAAAAAAAAAAAAAAAAGATCAAGGAAATTGGATTCCGCACTTTCTCCCACGCAGATAGAATTATCCGGTCAGAAGGCAGATTCAAAAATATGCAAGTGAAAGCTAGAGATTTCTTGAATCAGAGTGAAATGAATCATCAGCATTTCAACTGGAGCCTATCACAATGTTCATTGATTCTTTTTTCCAGTACGGAACTGACGCTTTGAGGAATCTTTTGAAATACGCAGCGAACAAAACAAAGATTTCACATTCATTGAAGCACATAGAAACCCACGGAGGCCATTCATTATTTTTATTATTATTTTTTTTTATATTTTCTTTGTGATTTCTACAGAATGTTGAAATTTTCTCTTTTTCAAAAAGACAAGACAGAAAAATAACAATATTGTTGTTAATTTACAATATTTAGTTAATATTTTTGGATTTACCTACATATATATTATATAATGTATATAATATAAATGAAATCGTATCTTTAAATATAAAAATATGATCAAATTAAAATAAAATAACAAAAAGAATAATAAAGTATATATAAAAACACTGCACTGTTTTTAGTGCCTCTGCTCAGGTGCTTGAAGGGCCTGCCCAATAGAAATAGGTTTTGTTCAGCAAGAACATTAATCACAGGGAACATTAAATATGACCCTTTTAAATTCATGTAAATATGAGCAGCAAGCTGTTTTAGCATTCATGCAAGAGAATATTCAGACACATGCGTGTGCACGCATGACCCTGCACATAAATAATGTCACAGATCCTGCACGCCTCGTTTTGGATAACATTGCATTGATCGACTTTTCACTACTCCACCTTCTCTATCCAGTCTCTGCTCTCAGAAAAAAAACCTGATCTACTGACCCGTGAAAGGCGCATCCAGAAGTCAACAGCCCCTGAAACTAATGAGAGAGGAAATAGACGCTGATTGCAAAAAAAAAAAAAACACTCCTTCACCCTCTCATCAGTTTGTGTGTCTCTCTCAGTCTCACACTCAATCCACTTCTAACTTCCTGGCCGTCTGCCTCTGTTGAAAAATCCCCAGTGGCGAGCCGGCTGCCGTGGCCACTCTTTGCAGCTGCCGCCCTGTGCCAGTCCCTCACTCTTTCTCTCTCATGCACTCAGCTCAGGGCATCCTCCCATTCACAGGAAACCCAACGCCTGGATGACGGACTGTCCCTGCCAGGAGCATCATGAACCTATTTCCTACTTTAAAGAACATCCACCTACTTAAAAGAACATTCTGGATTCAGTTCAAGTTTAGTTCAACTGACAGCATTTGTGGCATAAAATTTATAACATTTAAAATGAAAGGGTTGGTTTACCCAAAAATGAAAAAAATGTAAGACTTCACTTCAAAAGACTTCCAATCATCTTTGGAACACAAATGAAAATATTTCTGACCCTGCAATGACAGCTACACAACTACCACTTTGACGCTTCAAAAAGTTCATAAAGAGAACGTAAAACTAATCCGTATGAATTGAGTGATTTAGTCCACATTTTCTAAAGAGACGATCATTTAACACGAGAACGAACCTCATTCTTTCTTGCGGAAGCTCAAACATGATAAATAACACAAGAATGAACCTCTTTGGTTTTAGCGGAAGTTCAAACGTGGGGAGTAACATGAGAATGAACCTCATTGGTTCTTGCAGAACTGGTTTCAGATCAGGACTGTTTCCACAAGCAAAGGTCTGCGGTGGGTGTGTGCTGTCAGCAGTGAGTAAGAGAGGAGCAGACGGGAGGAGGTCTGCTCACGGTTTGTTATGCACAATGAGTCTTGCTTTTATCTAAAGCTTGGATTTATCTCTCCAACACCGTGGTGATTAGCTCTCAGAGGGCAATAAGGAACATCACTCCCCCCTGTAACACACACACACACACACATATGCAAGGTCTCCTTTCGCCTTGATGAATTGTGTGAAGAATGTACGTGGGGGAAAAAAAATCTCACACACACAAAAGCAAACAGCCATGTAGAGCACCCTTCTTTGTCTCAAGGTTGCCAGATTCAGTTTGTATTAATCTTCCTCTGACTAATCGTGTGTGTGCTCGATTTACATAATTTTTAGTGTTAGCCACTCGGCGAGCAAGCTGGATTTTGTGTCAACATGACGAATCTTGAAATAACAGCAAAACATGATAATGCACGCAGTAATAAATGTCATGATGCAATATTTAGCTGCACACCTGACCTCAATCTAAAATATTTCTAGCAAGCCAGGCAAAACAAAAAATGATCGGAATGGCATACTAGCTTATTATTGAATAGGCCTACTATGCAGTATACACTATAATATTTTTTTTAAATATTAAGCAAAACGCATGTTGTCATGTGATCTCAACATGTTGCATGTGTTAGCATCTTAGAAATAAATAGAAATATAGAAATACTGATATTTTGTATTTTAATAATATTTAATAAATTATATGTAATATTATATAAATATTTAATTTATATAATACGTGTTACATCCACCAGCTGGAGTGCCCATGATCTCCACCATCATGAACTTCAGTTCCCATAACCCATTGCCTGGACTCATTATGTTTGATTACTTCCACCTGTGTCTCATTATCTTGTTTATGCCTGCCTTGACTTGATCTTTGCAAAGGCTTGTATGTTGTTACACTGCATTTCTGAGCGTTATCCTGGTTTCATGTGTCTTGGTTTTTTGATTCTCTGCCTGTATTCAGGATTACCCTTTTTGCCTGTGTTTTCTGCCTTGTTGATTATTTGGATTGCTTCCCTACGTGTTTGACCCTTTGCTCGTTATATGGTTTACGACTCTGGATTGTCCCAATAAAGCTGCATTTGGATCATCAACCCAAATATATGTTAAATTTACTGTAATAATATATAATTTGCCTTACATTTTAGCACAAATTTAAGATATTTACTATATTCTATACATATATATGCGGTCAAATCAAATAATAACTCAAAATAGACTTTAAATTATTAAAAATGATAGCTAGATGATATTGTGGCCTATACTGTATACAGCAGAAACAATAAGAGTTGTATTTTTGTATGCTATTCCGAACATAGCCATTCATTTCAGTCCTATAGATTTTTCATAAACTCTAGGTATATATAAAAACGTGGAGAATTTCATATCCAGGCTATCAATTCCCAAAAATAAGCTCATAAAAATCCAACAAAGTGCCACTTGATGATGGACAGAGTCATTAAATGCACCCCTTATCATTCGCACTGTCACTTGACAGCCTTAACAGAGGGATATGATGGCAGCAGAGCATTCTGGGATAGAATAGTCCTCCCACACTGAACATTCTTGGGAAACAAAACCTGCTGGACCTTGTAGGTCATCTGTCTAGGTCATTTACTTGAGAGGCAACATTATGTAAGATATTAAATCTTGTTTTTGTATTCATCACTAATAGTTTTTTAGCATAATTGTAACAACATATAATGAAGTTTATGCGTAAAGAAACAAAAAACATTTAGACAATGTGGTTAGAAAAATAAACTTAATATAATATACTGGAAACAGGGTGAGTATATGCCACTATTGAAAGCACCTCGTTTATAAAATCCTATAATAGTTCCACTTTTCCTGCTCACTTGTTCTGGAATAGCTAGCCAACAGATCCCATTAAAGCCAGTGTGATACAGCCTGAGATGATCTAACTTCTCTCCTCCGCTCTGTAAACATGAAAACGCATGGTTTGCTCCTTTGGGAGAGCCAAAGGTAAGTGTAATAGTGCAGATTTTAAACAGAACTCTAAACAGCACACGCATAAATCAATCATACTGAGTTATTGTGCTGTCCGCCGCGTTGGTTAAAGATCCCTGCTCTCATCCTTCACCTGAGCTTTTCCTGCGTCCTACAAAACTCGACAAATAAATCAGGCATGTCGCTACCATTTGTGGGAGAGGATTTGCTTATAAAACCATAGGAACGAGATCACGACCCCCGGCAAAAGCCAAGGACGCAGTGAAGTATGCGCTGTGACGTATGCACATTGTTGCATGCCATTTCTAATGCTGTTTCACTGATAACAGCAGCTGGCATGAGTATTTGTTTTCCTTTCCCACTCGGATGAATAGCATCTTGAGCCTTGCGTGCATGCGTTTTAGTTTCTTTGGCTCAAAAAGAGAAGAAAAAAAGTCAGCGTGAAGTCAATCATCTGAGATTTGGTTGTCTTTGCCAGGACAGATATAAAAAGAGCAATGCAGATTTAAAAAAAAAGAATAGAAAAAAATAAAAAACACATTAAGAATGAATTGTGCCCACAGATAAGGTTGTTTATTGGCACGCACTGTGTTGTCTTTGTTTTAGCACCCGATTCATGTAATTATGCAAATGAGTTAACAATGCAAACATGCATGGCCAAAATATTTTTTGTGTATAAAGTGCCATATAGGCATCATTGGGTGGACTGTTTGGGTGGATTGGACCATATAATGACACTGGAACCAGACTAACTCCCTATTAAAGTGACTCCCTCCTCAGGGTTTTGGGAGAGGTTTTGAAGAAGACCATGTAATGGGCCAGCTCTCCCCGTGAGGGTAAGAAGGCGAACCGCAACCAAATACAAATCCATACCAGCCTCAGTCTACATCGAAATACTGTATGCCATACTGGCATATATATATATATGCCAGCATGGCATACAGTATCATACATTTTTTTATATAGCTGAGCACATGTAGACACATTAGTAAACAATTACTAGCTAATACGACATTTTATAGCTGAGCATAGGACAAAATGCTCATTTTAGAAATTACAGTGCCTTTTCTGTGTATTTGTTTGTTTACATGTCTTTTCCGGGCCTTTTCCAATACTGTTTTCCAATAATCCAGTTTAACCTGACGTGAAATGCACAAAACTAGCTCTGCGTCACATTTAAAATAAATCTGACAATTATGACTGACTGTATAAGCCATGGAAATGAATAGATATTCTATATAGATAATCTTGATTTAGGATTTTTAACATGTGCTCAGATAGAAATTGTAATGATAGAAAATATGATTGTCTGGAAAAGTCATGGAAATGAATAAAATCTTATTTTAAAAAAAAGATCGAAAGAAAGATGTGCTCAGCTTGGAATTGTTAAAAAAGTCATTATCTGATAATTACGATCAACTGGAAAAGTCACTGAACTGTATTGAAAGAGTGGGAACCTTGTATATTAAATCAGGTAGAGAGGGAACTCATCTGGGATGTTGTGACGGCGGCCGGTCGAAGTCTTTCTCGTCCAGGATGCTTCCTGAGAAGACTTGATAATGTGCAGAAACCTCCCAGCCACCAGCATCTACATTCCCCCCAACTCCTGCTCTCTCAGTCAAACAGAAAGATAGGTAGCTACATCAAAGCCAAACATTAGAGTGTGTGTGTGTGTGTGCGCACGGGGGCCCATACTGTGTGTGATTGTGTGGTTTGGTTTACTAAGAGATAAAAAGTAAAGGCATGATTAAGTAGAAAGAAAGAACAAAGAAAAGTAGAGTGAGAGAGAGTGCGGGAAAGAGGGAGAGCAGGGTACCATTAAACCCTAGTGCAGTAAGCAACCTTCTTCCTTTGAAAGCGTTGGTCGCATAAAGGCTGTAGCTCCGAGCAAGCCTCTTTATATGTTCCCTACCCGGCACACACAGTCTACGCTGCATTCGGCTGAAATGTGAAAAGAGGAAATGCTTCCCTAAGACTTCCTGACAAGACGCCCAAAATCCTCCCCAGCTGAGGCATGCTTGGCCAAACAGCCTTATCTTCCAGTCTGGAGTCTCAGCATAAGTTTCTTTTTTTCTTCTCTTCTGTATTTTCAGACATCACTCGCCTTGATGTTTTTTTTTCAAGCCTCAGGAGGGAACTCAATGTAAAGTATATTTATATAGCAAACCGTCCTAATAGTCTTAACTTATTTTTGAGGTCAGGGCAAATGTATTGGGGGAAAAGCTAGCCATGGGAAAGCACTTCAGAGATGTTAAAATTTGGTGCATTTTATGCGACAGTGATGATAGGTCCTTGGCACACAGCCACAAAAAAGATCCATCCCTTACTTAGATCCTCTTTGAGATAATCTACAGATATTTCATTTGGAAGCAGACATACCATACATACAGCATAAAAAAAAAAAATCCTTTTGCGAGTACTATACTCTTGAAGTCCCACACGAAACGGAAGTTTTCATCCCTATTGTGACGTATATCCCAGTGAAACGGCTTCTCAAAAAATAAAACAAAATGTAGGGCAGTACTTGATTTTGTCCATTGGGAATTGATTGGATTGGTGTGATTTGCTATTGGCGGACCTCATGTGAGTGACAGGTTGTCCCGCCCTCTTGCCAGTAAACATCATCAGAGAAGAGACGACGCTGCAAGAGGGAGGATAAGTTATTTTGAGTAAAGATTAAGAGGGCACAAAAAAGATGTGCACAGATGAATAATAAATACAGCAATATTTCATTAAAAAATATTTTTTTTCATGGTCACATTAGCAAAATTTTGTGGGCAAAGAAGATCCATCGTCCATTATCAATAGTGTAGCGATGCATGAAGCACATCATTCACTACCCTCCTCCTCATTCATTAACGTTAGACATCAACCATTCTTAGTATTCCTCAATCAATTCATTATAAACAATATAACAAGAAAACAATAACATTATCAAATTTTTGGTAAAAATTGTATAGGGTCGACAATAATGAATAATTCAAATTCACCTTTATTCCACAAGGTAGATCTGGTGAAGAAGCTGTCAGTGATCAAAATATTGATTTTGTAGATGTTGAAAATGATAGTTTTGATTGCAAATATGGGCCAGATGCTGAGTGTACTGGGAAAAGAGCTCTGACGAATACAGTGATGATGGTATAAAACATCTGTTCAAACTGAACCCTTCCAAGCTCCAAAGGGTAACAAAATATGCTTTAGTTTATTCTTCTGTAACTGTCACTCTAATATCAGGAGAGTTTTATATCATCGCAACAGGTGGAGATCCATCCGTGTTAGATATAGATTCAGGTCGCTAAAGAGTAAAGACCCTAATATGTAATAATGATTGGCGAAAAATGTATGCATTTAAGGGTTAATATTGGTCAACGTTTAACAAACTTGAGTCCGATGCAAAATTATTCAGTTTGTGCAAAACACACGTATTCTTATTAAGGCGACTGCATTTCATCCACTGAAGTTCGCCGTACACAACGTGGGCCTGTCAATCACAATTCAGTATGCAAATATCACAATATCATCATCACTGGTGGTTTACTTAATTCTGATTGATCAATTGCAGCAATGAACAGTCAAAAAATGTTGTATAATGGCGCTAAACTGGATATTTCTGGCTATGACAACATATCGACACTAATTTCAATTCAGTCATATCTGCGGCCTACCCGCATATCGTCACTAGAATAACTACACTGTCTTAACTGTTACTACCGAATGTAATAAAAAACCTCAGTGGCCAGCATTAATTTAATTATATAAAATTTAAAATTGCACAATGAAGGTTGAAAGAACAACAAACCGACAAGAAACTCAAAAATTTCATATTTGGGTGCATATTTCCGAACATCGGTTAGTTGAAAGTGACATACATCGCTAAACTACTGAAAACAGACAATGACTGCGACTTTAGCAAGTCCATGGAGTGCAGAACAACAATACAGATTAATATAGTGTTTGTCTGGTTCTAGGTTGATTGTTTCCTGGACTATTTTTCTTAGCAATAGCTTTAAGCTAATTTACAAAGGTAATAAAATAACTTCAACTCAAAATCAATATTTCATGTCCATGTATTTATTTCTTTTGACATGTAGCCGTGTAATGAGCAGGCTAATGAACAGCCAGCCGGTCATTAATGCAAAATAAACCCCTTTAGGGATGGCTGTACATTATCCCTTACATTTTCTTTTTCTCATGTAAGACTTTACAAATGTTATCTTCAATGTATGGTTAACAAACAAAAGATGCATGATTTCAGCCTTGCATAACAAAACAAATAGCGTTAGCTGAACTCAACCCCCCACAGCATTAAAGTCTCTCAGCAGATGCTATTGATGCTAACAGCATTAGCCTGTCTGAGAGACTTTGATTTGGAAGTCTCTTTCTTTTACTCTGCTTCCGGATCTGGAGGCCAGATCCAGCCGAGGCTCAGGCCACTCGCGGAGGATTAGACTCTAGCCGGGGCTTTTGGATCGTTAGCCAATTAAACTAATCTTGCTCGTTCTCGAGACTCCTGGCAAGATGGAACGGCATTGATTTCCTCTGGTTTGATGTGCACTTCCTCTTCACCCTTTTCCCTTACTGGCCGTCTAGACGACACAAGAACAATCATCTGGTTAACCAATCCAAGCAGGAGAATGGCATGGTCACAACCTCGCTTACAGATCAGACCAACTCCATCTACACAGTACTGAGAGAACCTCTGTCAAATAGTAAGCGAGCAAATATTTTATCAGGATAAGTCAGGGTTGTATATTAAAACGTATTTTTGTTGTTTATTTTATTATGCATCGTGGGAGACGCTGTGCTGGAGAGAATGGTATTGGATTTCAGTGACTATGCACCTGGTCATTAGTCTCAATTCCACAGCTGAAAACAATTATATGCCTAACTTAGGGGCCGTTTACACAACACTGAACTTTTTATGCATTGTGGCTGTTCATTTACACGACAATGGCGTTTTGGGGGCCTGAAAATGCAAGCTTTAGAAAACGGGTTTCAAAGTGCAAGTTTTTGAAAGCTGCACCGTTATCGCCTCCGTGTAAACAACAAAGACGCAAAAACGATGACCGCATGCGCATGCATGTCACGTGTTCAGTAACGTGAAATTGATAATTGTCCATTGGCCAAGTTTTTCGCTCACACATGAAACTCCTAAATGTAAAGATTCCCATTTAAATGACTGGATATCACCCTCGAAATTGGCCACAACACCTAACACTTCCAAAGGAGCTAGCTTTGGTAAAACATGGCTGCATCCCAATTTGCATACAATGCACCCGAAATAGTATACAAGATTGGTGCATATCAAATCATAGTACTGTACGTTGTTGGTGGCCAGCTAGTGTTCCAGTGGATTTTCGAGGAGCAATATGATCCCAAACACTTCATCATTAGTGCAAGGTGTTGTTAAAATCCTCACACCTCCTCATTCGTAGTGTGAAATGTTGCAATATTAGCCAAACACCTCATCCATAGTACAGTGTTGTTAGCGATAGCATTTAGCGTTTTCACACTTTCTCATCAGTGGTGCAAAGTGTTAATAATATTAGCTAATATTTGTGATGGATATCTGTCAACATTTTTAATTAGTTAGAACATGGTGAGGAGGTAAAACTAAAGCTGCAACAGAATGTAAAAGTTGAGGGATAACAAATTTAGCTAAATGCTAATGCTTACATGTGAACTCAAAAAGTACACAAAAAATTCAAGACAATATTATTCCTTGTTGGTATGCCCTACTTACTCAAAAGTACATACTTCAGTGCACAGTTGAAGTACAGAAATTGGGATGAGGTTTGTTTGGTTAAAACAATACCATGGAAATTGAGGCCAATTATTCAGTCATGTGTTCTTTTAAATGGCAGTCAATTGAGAAGGATTTGTTTTCTCTTATAAGTTACGGTTTCTACCAACAGGGGTTAACTGGACTATACTAACCAACTAAACCTTGTGCCGCGTTTCCCACTTCCAACCTCATAGCATTTCTGCCGAGATACCAAGAACAGTTATAAACAATTATAGTTTCTAGTTTTAAGGGAAATTATAGTCTGACTAACAATTTTTTGCTAACAATTTTTTTTTAACATTACAAAATAAATATTTTATTTACTTATTTTTTATTCATCTCTATCAAAATTTTAACATTTTCTGTCAAGGGCATTAGCAAATGAAGGATTCAGAACAATTCTGATTTAAACAGATGTGATAATTCGGTAGTTAAGATGAAACTGTGGAGGTGTTTGATGGCGGTGTTGCTCAGTATGGCTCTCTCAGTGTTGTGGCTGAGAAAGACCAGATTGCTGGCACTTTTCTCTGTCATTCTGGCACTCAGTCTGCAGAAGTACAGGCTTCACTAACCACCAACACTCGCCAAGAGGGAGGGAGCGAGAGAAGTGGAGAGAGAGAGAGAGAGAGAGATCGCTGGATTTCATGGAAGGATGACAACACATCATTAAAGACTGTGTTTCTTCCTCGGTCAGGTGAGAATTTTGACACCTTTGAACCCCTTTCAAGAATCTAAAACCTCCAGGAGTGATTTAATCTAATTTAATCTCTATCAAACTGCATCAATAACAATCAATCTAAATAATCAATGAGCTACAGTAAAAGTCACAATAAAATTACAGATCTTTTATTCCATATTGTGACGTACATCCAAATGTAACAGATTATTTTAAAAAAGGGAAAAAAGTGGTTCACTTCAACAGTTGCTGATTGGATGGAAGCAGATCTGAATGTGAACTTGCAGTCGATTGCTGGAAAGGGGCAGGTCGTAAACGGACTAAATGACTGGAGAAATCCAGCGTACACCAGAGAGAAGACTGACGTTTCATCAGAAGATAATATGAAACCTATGCATAAATGAGTCGTTCACTATTAGTTCAATGAGATGCAATTATAAAATAGATACGGTGAATTTCCATTCCATGCCGACTTTAAAATAGACAAAAAATATTTTGTAATGTTTTTTTGTGCAATATCAACTCGTCAACATGAAACATGTTTGCAACTCATTTACTTCTGAAATAAGACGCATTCGAATGAATATGCAAATTCAAATGTATCTGAATATTCAAAAAAGAAATTAAAAAAAAAAAGAGTAGGACTGATCTGATTTTACAGAGAATAGTAATGTACGCAACCTGAGATTACAGCTCCAAAAATGTTGTATTAATAAACAATGCAATGTTCGACCAGTCAGATCTTCATCAGGCACAATGACTTCTCTGTTCAATTATTGTTATCTTTTTTTCCTGCATCTGAGTCCAATTTGGGTTTTGGATGTGCACATCTTTTTCTTTTTTTTTCCTTCTTTTTTTTCTGACCTGATTTTATCCATCTGGAATTAATTTTGAAAAAAAAAATGGAGCCAGACACTAGAGATGAAAGGTTAAAAAAAAAAAATACAACAAGAGGGCTTGGTGATAATCTGAAAAGGAAAGGCGTTTAAGTTTTATTTGATTTTTTTTTTTTTTTTTTTTTTGAATAATGTATACTGATGAATTGTGCACAATAAGACCAGGAAAAAAAGCATTAAGGAATCGAATTTCATGCTGATTGTTCTAGCAACAATGAAACCACAATGTAAAATTGTAATAACCTGCAGGAAAACATTTTTTAAACCAGCCTATGCTAGTTTTCTGGTCTTTGACGGTCTCCCATCTAGGTCAGACTGATCTGTGTTGGCTGGTTTTAGAGGGGGTTCTGGGCACTTTAAAATGGGAGACCAATTGAAGACCAGCTTGACCAGGCTGGAAGACAAGCTTAATCCAGTTAAGACCATCAAACCAGTTTAGGCTGGGTTAAGCAAGATTTTAAACAGACCATGCAAGTCATTTGACTTCCATCCAGCTATGCAACAACATATTCCACCACATTTATTTTCCCTTTCGGACTCAGCTTTTTGAAACGTGATCCAATTTTTTCGCCCA
Source organism: Abramis brama (assembly GCF_963993115.1). Classification (NCBI taxonomy): domain Eukaryota; kingdom Metazoa; phylum Chordata; class Actinopteri; order Cypriniformes; family Leuciscidae; genus Abramis; species Abramis brama. The sequence goes on from NC_139982.1 coordinate 26,750,740, forward strand.
AAAAACATCCCACCCTCACAAAACAGAGGTTGTGCAAGGCAAACAAGCGTAACAACATTTTAAATTATGTCTTGTGCAGTGATATTGTTTCGTCTTTGTTTCCCTCAAATTGAAGTTACACAAATGAATGAAACACGATGTTGGCATGCACCGTGGAGGGAGAGAACGAGCTCTGAGCGTCTTCAACACTGAACTCAGAGATTCAGCAGAGACGTGGAGGCCATTGTGCTGGATGAGGCTTCGGTATGAATTATTTCACACAGGGCATCTGTTAAGGGCCACGTTTGGCTTCGACTGCCTCAGAGTACTGTACGTGTGTGTGTGTGAGAGTGTGAGCGTGTGCATGTGTGTATGAGACCACACTGACCCCTGCTGGTTAAACAAACACTCCAACAGTGCTTTTGACAGACAGACCGTTATTATATTAAACTCCACGGTCCATATTCTGATGTCTTGTTTATTATGAAAATGACTGACGGTTTGGCATGAATACATTTCTGTAGGAGACATTTGCTGAGGAACATTGGATGTGTGGGAGTGTTTCGATGTGTGGGAGTGAGATGATGGGAAGGGGGGTAAGGGGGTGGGGGGGGGGGGGGGGGGGTAAGAGAGAGAGTAAGGAATGTGGCCATGATAAATTACAGATATGACAGCACCAAAACACCTCCTCCACTGCATACTAGATATGTGCTTTATGTGATGGAGGACATATGAGACAGGAAAATAACTGCTTCTGTGTGTGAAGTTAAACTGATGCAATGCCACCTCATAGCAGCACAAAGACCCTTTAAGAATGTGTTTGATTCTGGTGGATTTGTGTCAGGAACCTGTGGCTTTAAATCTCAGGCTTTGCACACTACTAGTGATGTCATGCTTATCTGAGCTGGAATCCAGTAGTTCAAACAGTGTATTGTGTCGCAATTATTACTTTACATCTAAGGGGCCGTTTACACGACACTGTTTTCAACTTAAAACGGAAAACTTTTTATACGTTTAGGCCATTTATTTACATAACAATGACTTTTTGGGGGCCTGAAAATAACGTTTGAAAACGTGCAAGTTTTTTTTAAACAATACCGTTATCGTCTCCGCGTAACCTACAAAACCACGAATTTGTGAAAACAGTGATGCCATGTGTTCAGTCTATAGACCTTATGTAGCCCCGCCCCTTTTCAGCGCTGCGCTCATTGTCTTTTGTCTTCCGGTTTTCACAGCGATCTTGCATTTATGAATGAACGGCTCGTTTTAAAATCTTCCCGGTCTACTGACATTTGTTAAGACATCTGCTTTAAACATTATAATCCTCATGATAACTTTCATTTGCTTTACATTAAGTAAATCTACTTCATCAGCTAGTTACTCCGGGACAGCGATACCATAGAAATATACAGAGCAACTGCAAAACGGAAGTTCAAAGACAATATTCTAAAGATGGCTGTGTGCTTGTTTCTCTAGTGCATAAGGTCTATAGGTGTGTAGTGTTTCTTTACAAAGTGACATCGCCATCTACTGGCCTGGCATGAATATTACAGCGTTTTGGATTTTGATTTTGTACGTGAAAAACACATTGGAAAAACTTTTCCAATTTTAGTACATCGTTGTCGTGTATTTACAATGTGACTATTTCTTATTTGAAACTATATATCTCACAATTAAATTTTTAATGGAAACAGGCTTCCATACGGGTTTTCAATTGGAACTACTGTATATCTGCAACTTTATCTAATTTATTGTAATTGTGACTTTATATATCCCAATTGCAACTTTTTTTTTTTACAATTGCAAATTTTTTTATTATTTTTTTCCATAATTGTGGGGATCAAATCATAATTTTTACTTTATATCTCAATTACAATACTATATCTAAAAAAAAAAAAAATAATTCTATCTTTTTCTAAATTATAAAGTTTTATAAATTACAATTGTATTTTTACATCTCACAATATGACTACATATTTGAAACTCTCAGAATAATTTTTTTAAAACATGCTATTTTGGGGAATTTATATAATTTATCGTATAATTGCAATTTTTTTCTCATAACCGTGACTTTATTACAAATTTCTACTATATATCAAAATTACAACATTATTTATCAAAAATGAGAATTTATATCTTGATACAGTGAATTTGTCAAAACTGTAATTTTACATCTCACAATTTGACTATTTCTTAGATCTCACAAATATTTATTTTTTTTTACCCAAAACAGTTTTCCATATAAGCTTACTGTAACTTTGTCAAATTTATCGCAATTGTGGCTTTATACTGTATCTCCCAAATGCAACTTATTATTCACAATTGCATTGTTTTCCCATACTTGTCACTTTATTTAAAATGTGAGGGGGAAAGCACATTTTTTTAGATATAAACTCACAATTATGATAGTCAGTGTGACTATTTCTCATTTTATACTATCTCACAATTATTTGTTTTATTTTTTACTCTGAGGGCTCCAATACTACAGCAGATCTATTGCTGGTTAGCTTTGGAGATTGTAATTCACAACCAATTAGTAAATGATTAAGCTTGACATAAATGAGAGTTTCCACATGGATCATTTCCCAGCAGAAAATGACCAGTACCTTTTCTGTTATTCTATAGATTTATTTCTTAAAGTGCTTATATGTGGCTTGGAAACCGTGCTAGACAACTTTAACCACAACATAATGGGTTCATAAAACCACAAGGGGCCCATGTGTAGGGTCAGGGTGTCCCGAACGCCGGCGGGTGTCTTGAAATTAGCTCCATGTGTCATGGCAAACTGGTCAGCGTGGCACCACATCGTCATTAGATGTGAACAACCCGACTTATATGGCGGAGACAAACTGCATTTGAAAAGCAACATCCTGCTTCGACGTGCAAAATGGAGGAGAGGATCTGATTGCAGTGATTGTACCTGCTATTCTCCAGTCCTTTTACCTAATGGAAGACCAATTTTAAAGGCTGACTCTATTCATTTGAGAAAACACACTGTAACCATTGAGTTGAGAGAGCAAGTGCTTGCACAGTCGTGCATAAAACGACTGAAATTGTTTTTGCTTTCGTTTCAAATTGCATTCTGCAAATGGCCATATTCATCTGTTTTATTTTTTGCCCTTGATGTAACGTTAAAGGAAAAACATCTTATCTACCTGCAGTACTTGCAGGAAAACAAGTAGATGACCTGACGTCAAATGGTACAGCTTTACACTTTTTACAGTGCCACAGCTTTAATAAACGCCACCAGTCACATCCGTACGCTCAGTGGATTGACTCCTGCATTTGTACTCACAGCTTGTATTGTTAGATACATATTTACATTGTCGTCACTGAAATCAAAGAGAACCAAGTCGCCAAGTTAGCATCCAATCAGATGTTTGATGCAATCTGTTTCCCGCTGCTATGTGAAGAAACCTGCCGTATAACGTACAGAGATTAGATCAGTGTCACACTGTGCAGCACTGAACCCAGCAGCAGGCGAATCAAGAAGAGAAATTAGCATTTAAAATACAATGCGCTTGATCTGAATAATTATTATGTCAGACTACAAGATGTGCAGTTTGTGAGACGACATGTGCCCATTTTAGGTTCGACTGGCTGAGGAACTTCAAAGAGCTCAGACCAGAAGAGCACAAATGAACAGTGACTTTGCTTAAAATCATTTCTTTGGACCATGACAGTAGATGTGCCACTGGTTAAAGAGGACCCATAAGAAGTTCTACGGGTTCCCATGGTTTTCATGGAATTATACGATTTCCAGACCTGGAAGAGCATGGAAATTTCTAGATTACTTGATTTAAAATGATCATCAATTCATAGACTAGCATCTAGCATCCTATGACATATCAAAAGAATATGATTTGTCAATGAAATGTACAAGATGACAAAAATGTGTGTTAAACTGTAACTTAATAATTTAAACATGTAGCTTGTTATATTTTCATCAACAGTATACTTTAATTAAAATGACCTAACACCATTCATGATGCATCTTTTTCATCTTGTCTTCATGTCATTGATGAAATCAAAAACCTCTTCTTAGTAAACGCCTTGGTCAGTAAATTCATTGATGCTATTCTGAGCATTTAATTTCTGGAAGCAGCTTTGACCTCGGAGGGAGCAACTATTTTCCCAATGACATGCTTTTCAGGACAACCAGCAGAATTACTGTAAATGTCACACCATATTTTGCCGTTTCTCGGTTTTGACGAAATGTCTTTTGTTGCTCAGACTCCTTTCCCAAAGGTGTTGACACTTTGGATTATGAAATGCAAAAGAAGAAGGGAGGTGGAAATGGTTGTTGCTAAACTATCTTTAGGAGACCTTCAGTTTGGGTACCCCATTGTTAAAATCAAATTATTGAAAAGCCCTCCTAGGCCCCGTCCACACTACTGCGTTTTCATTTAAAAACGGAGACCTTTTGCTACGTTTGCACCTCCCGTCCACACTAAAACGGCAAAAACGGAGACCCAAAATGGAGAAGTTTAGAAACGCTGCCGACCTGTTTTTCGTTTTGAATCTCCGGAGGGCGTTTTAGTCTGGACGGGTCAAAACGGAGGACTTTAGAAACGATGACGTAGTAGAGGCTCACGCTCGGCTCTATGATTGGGTGTCATCAGTCATGGCGTATATCTTTGCTAGCAGCTGTTGTGCAAGTAAATTCTGCATTTTACAATGCTATAACTGCCTACATGCACCGGAGGCAAGCTATTATTCAAGCGATCTGTGACAATTCCCGTGTGCAGCGGCGGTATCGACCCACATGGAGCGTCGGTTTTGGGTTAACCCGGGAAGAACCAGTGCATGGTGGGATAATTTTATCAATGAAGTTGTGTTTACACCGGCACGCGCATGCCCAGTGTTGGTGAATGGTCACGTGATCCGCGTTTTCAGTCGTTTTAATGTGGACGGAGATCAATTCTAATACGCAGCTAAAACACTGGTGTGGATTCCAGCGTTTTATCCACATTCGTTTTAATTCACCGTTTCTAAACTAAAATGCAGTAGTGTGGACGGGGCCCTATAGACAGGATGATTTTCCTGTGGCCCTTCTGCTAAATTTCATACATGTTTTTATACATGTCTGTGTGTGTGTGTTACTTGGTAGGTATAACATATTAACACATTGTTCCTCTTTTAAGAAAAAAAATATAGAATTATAGAATATAAAATTATATATTTTCATTTGCTAACACAGGCGTAAAGGTTTGGCTAGTTAGCTGAAATGCCATAACTACACCATTCTGCTGCCAAAAAGCATTTCTCTCCATGCTAATGGATAGATTTCTCTAGACAATAAAAACCTAATAAAAACCAACATAACAGCTCTGATTATCATCAAACCCAGTCTACTTTCTAAGAAACGTGTCAATTTCAAAGACAAGAATTTCTTTCGTGCTTGTCCGTCACTCTCAGTCACTTAAGCAGCATTTGTTCTGCCGCAGTAAATTGAATGAGATAAATTAAAAGCACACAGGATGGCCTCTCAACAGTTATGGGGAAGGTCGGTATATTACTAGGTTTATTTGACACCCATTTCCTTGTAAAGCTTTGCCGGTGAAGAGCAGCACTTGCCAATAAAGCATTGTGCTCTCCCGTACTCAGGGTATTTATGGGTATAAAAACAACAGGCCTTAAATCAGACCTCAAATGGAATAGAGGAGTGGCCCATGTTACGATCCCTCTCATTCTCTCAATCAGCAACGGTGATGACAGAAACTCACAAGGACATTGGCAACAAACATGGTGTAGAATCTCTAAAAGACTGTTTCTCTGACGACCTTTGGCTCAGTGGACTGTGGAAAATGCACTCTTAAAAGTAACATTCCACGCTAGTCTATTTTTATATGCTAACACTGTCCAAGAGTGTACAATGTTGTTCCCATTTGTGTTCTAAAGAACACAGACACTAAGATCATTTCCATAATAACCAACGCAATCTACCAGTTAGCGTCTGGTTTAAGACGTGCTTTTTTTGGCAGGTAAATAATGGCGCAACAACAGTAAATTGATGAGCGCAAACCTCAGTAATTCAACTTGCGTGATTCATTTAAATACTCTCCTCCCATAAATGTTGCGTCTGAAAGGGAAACTCCTACAAATGCATATGCAATAAGGTCAGCCGCAAAAATAACTGTGTCCACGTCTTCTCAGCGCTCATTTTTCACAGCGTGTCTTTAGTAAATCCTGACAGCAAAAGAGGGTTTGCGCTGGAGAAAGCTGTTGGTAAATCTGGCCCCATGTTTCATATTTCTTATTAAACATAAGACTTTTGTTTCCAATGTAACTAAATAGTACTAGTACTAATTTCCATAACTAACTAGTGGTTATGGTGGAAATTACACCAGAACTAAATCTGCAAAAAACTGATTTTCCATTTTTTGGGAATTTTTGCATAAAAATATTGAAATGCTTTATTTCGCTCTTTTATTGGATCATTATTGTTTCTAAAACATGATAGATTATTATATATTTTAAGATTAATAAGTGGATGTGGACATGGGTAAAACAATAAAATCTTCACAAACATTTTAAGAAAGTAGCAAAAACAAAAGGGTATTCCGTGATATTTCAAATTTGACCTTCATATTATAAAGATTTTAAAAACATCTGAAATCTATTAATTTAAAAGTGTCCGTAGTTATTACATAAAACATGTAACAGTGCAACAGCTACTACGAGGCAAAAATAAAAATGAGGTTAAGATGTTTTTTTGTTTTTTAATAAAATACTTATTTTGTCTGTCTAGTAATAAAATGATGTTGCTGGGCAACTTGATTTAGTCTAAAACAACTGACTGCTCTAGTCAATTTTAGCTGCTGTAAGAATGATTGTCAGGGCCTTTGAACCACCATCGATCTTCTGCACTTCTCAAGGTTAAATCCCTCTCTTGATGCATTAATCTGAGACGGATCCGCCACTCTACTGTAGCAGTTGCTTTTGGGTATTTGCCCCTTAATTGTTCCAAAAACAGGCCTGTTCAGTGTTGTTCAGCAACTGGGCAGAAAAGAGCCGTCTGCTGCGTCTGTTTCACTCCAAAGATAAAAGTAGGAAAAAAATTATTCCAAAAAAGGGTTTTCGCAGCAATGCCATATAAGAATGACTGGCTCCCCAAAGAACCTTTCAGTGAACATTTCTTAAAAAAAAAAAAAATTCTTACACTGTTAAAATAAAGATTCTTTATAGGCATTGATGGTTTGAACTGCTCATTGAAAGGTTTCGGGGAACCAAAAATAGCTGGCGGTGGAGGGTTTCAGAGGAACTCTAGTGCACTAAGACTAGCCTACAGAAAACACTGAACCAGTGAGCTAGCAATCTCATTGGCTGCAGAATCAGCAGAGGCCAATCAGCTTGTGCCATGCGGTAATGATGTGATTGCTTGAAGATTGCATGTAAACGACCTACCATCAGCCTGCGCCCTATAGAGATTTATGACTAAGGGACTGTTTACACGGCACCATTTCAACTAAAAACGTAAAACTTTGTATGCGTTTTGGCTGTTCGTTTGCACGACAACAGCGTTTTGGGTGCCTGAAAACGCAAGTTTTTGAAAACGGTCTCCGTGTAAACAACAAAAATGCGAATCTCTGAAGACGATGACGTCATGCACATGCGTATTACGTGCTTCAGTCTAGTGTTTCATCGCCATCTAATGGCCTGGCAGCAGAATACAGCGTTTTTTGTCATTTTCGCGGATCCGTGTGAATTGTTTTGACAATGGTGTCGTCTGTACCATAGACTGTAAAAGGTACGCGGAAAACTCAAAGTCAAACTCAAAAACTTGTCCATTTTAAACATATCGTTGTCATGTAAACGATAGATAGGCCTATATTTTTTAGTGTAGTGTGAAGAATATTTGTAAAACATCTAAAGAACATTTTTCCACTATAAATCCACTGTGCGCAAGGTTCCATGGATGTTAAAGGTTCTTCAAGGAACCATCGATGCCAATAAAGAACCTTTATTTAAAAGAGTGAGAATATTCAACCCCCCCCCCCCCATGCTAGAAGAGGGGGCGTGTCCTCTGAGTTACGACTCAGGGGATTGGCTCAAAAAAACCTGTCTGCAGAATTAGAATTATCTGAGGGATTTCTGGGGGATTATGCGCTAGTCGCGCAACAGTCATAGAGATGAATGAAAATGTTAACGGATAGCTTTCACCAGGCTTCCATGATTTAAATACAGCTTGGATTGGTCTGCAGAACGCAATCCTGCCATCATAAATATTTTCATTGCCATGGTAACATAGTTCAGGATGTGATTGCTACACGTAAATGAAACCTCATCTCAGTTTTCAATTCATACATACAGTATGTGAGAGCTCCATCAACAGAAAAGCATTTACATTTAAAAAGCCGGAAGGTTTTATATGAACCTTAAATGGTATTGATGTGGCTCTCTTTAACTGACACGGAATGAAAGGGAATCTTGGGATCTCAAGGACAGGCCAGTGCTGAAGTCACCTGCAGGTGTGTGTGATCTGTACTGTAGATGTAGAGACTGTACTGGAACTGTACTGTACCGGTACACAGCCGACAGTAATGAAGGTGCCGTCTGACTACTGACCTCGCTTCCTTTCTCTATAATGGCAGCAAATATGCCTTTATTTCTTTCATTTTCAATTTGTGGTCTTAGAAATCGCTATTGACAGATATAATGAATTCTTCAATATATTTAACACAACTTCAATAGAGTCTGTTTTTGTACTGTATTATATTATATTCCTTTAAAGGCATAGTTTGCCCAAAAAATTAAAATTGTGTCATCATACAGGTTTGGTGGCGGCTAATTATTTTGTTTGCAGAATTTCTCAATGGATTTTTTATTTATTTATTTATTTATTTATTTTATTATGCTGCTTCCCACTCCAAAAACACAAATCTGGGTTTATTGATGGTCTGCTTCTGGCTTCTGAATGTTTTGTCTTTTATGCTCACCAAGGCAAAACACTGTCAACATTTTTACTGTCATTTTACTATTTTTAATATTAAAATGTACTTTATTCCTGTGATGCAAAGCTGAATTTTCAGCATCATTACTCCAGTCTTCAGTGTCACATGGTCTTTCAGAAATCATTCTAATATGATGATTTGTTGCTCAAGAAACATTTTGTATTATTATCAATGTTGATAAACACGTGCTGCTTAATATTTTCGTGGAAACCGTGTTTTTCATGATTCTTTGATGAATAGAACGTTCAAAACAACAGTATTTGTTTGAAATAGAAATCTTTTGTAACATTATAAATGACTTAATTGTCACTTTTGATCAATTTAATGTATCCTTGCTGAATTAAAAAAAACTTTTGAACAATTTAGGCAATATTGTGAAGTAAGCTTTTTTTTGTCAAAACCCACAAAAGAACATTATGAACATCGTAAAAATCATATTCTTAACGAGAATCACATCAAATATATCAATATTTCCAGTTATGATAACTAAAAATCTTGGAAATAAGATAAATATACTTAGGAAACACTGCTACTTAAGTATACAAAATCTGCCAGCCAGTGCAATGACTAAATACATTTATATATAAGATAAAATCTATTAAAAGTGAATCCATTGAATATTTATCTTGTTTTAAGGATTTTCAGATGTTTACTGGAAACAAGTCAAAAAAAGACTCATTAAGCGACTACTTCCCAACATGTCATCAAACTCAACACGTTCATGCTAAGTTTTCAGATGTTTATGTGTATACATGTTTTCATGTGACTCATCTCTCAATCCAATGTTTATTACAGCTACAGTTGCGTTCTCTGTTTGTAACTTCCAGCCCGTATGTGGTGGTGTTTCCGACCCCGTTCCGTCTAATTACATTCCCGCCTCTGCAGGAAACCAGTACGAGTCTGTTGGGCTGGAAAGGTGAGTTAATTATTCGTCGGTGGAGCCGCAATAAGAGGGACAGCCTCAGAAGAAACAACAAGAGACGCAATGCCGACCTCCCGCCACTTAAGAAAGCCTAACAAGAGCCGGTGACTGCTGTTCAGAACGCACCTGCTGTCTGATCCTCTGCTTTGCCTTGGCAACCGCTTCACTGATGTGGAGACAGCTGTGAGGGATGACTGCTTAATCACGCATGCGGTTTACGCTGACTGGATGCATCTGTAAAAAATACCAGCCCAAACAACCTGATTTTGAAGGCTGCAACATGGTCGAGATCTCAATTGCCTCTCCTAGACAACAACATTGAACAGACAGCGAATGAAGTCTTCTGCTTCTGAGAATGTGTAAGAGATCATTTGCTCCGATTTGCTAAGATTACAATGGAATGACAAATATTTTAGGACAAATTGTGTGTTGTTTCATAGTTAGGAAACTTAATGGAACTCCCACTTGGGGTTAAGTTTCAACTTTGTCTCAGATGCTTCTCCTAAAATACCTTGGGATGAATAAAAAGAGAAGGAAAGATATAAAAAATATAGAGTTGAAATTAATTTAGAAAGCATCATCCGGAACATTTAACCCCGGTTTAGCCGTTACGCAACTTGCACTGGCATATCTTAAAATATCCATTGTTTTGTCTCAAGATGCATACCAGTAATATATATTTTTTTTTAAGGCACATTCATAAAAGCTACTTAAATGTCCTAATTAAACTAAAACCTAATCCTGGCTTAATCTAAGCCCTGTCTGTGAAACCGGGCTTTAGTCTTGAATGTAAATCTTTGAGTTCAGTTTTGGTTCACCCAAAATTCTCCCATAATTTACTCACCCTCAAGCCGTCCTAGGTGTATATGTCCTGAACATCACCAAATGTTTCATATCTGTCTTATCATTTTTATCTCCTCGATGGACTTTCAGGAGAAACATCTGAGAAAAGTTAGATCCGAATGCACCAGAGTTTGATCCATATGTAACGGAGAACTCCATTAATTCTCCTGAGCTATGAAAGAGCAATCTGAGCAATTTAGCTTCCGTCAGCAACACAACCTTTATCAGGATATAGTTAGTCAGGCCCTCCTGAAGGAAGCAGCCCTCCGGCAGTGTCCATTTTTTTAAATTGTTGGCCTTTCTGTGCCGAGTTCAACCTTATTAACTCCTCACTGCAGCCATTTTAACGTTCACATCATCCAACCGATTCTATTAAGTTGTGACATCTTTTACAAAGCCGTAATATTGCAACAGGAAGAAAACACTAAGCACTGACATGGGCAAAACCCTCTATGAAATTAGTTTTTTTTTTTCTTAAACCAATTAAGATAATTAGAGAGGCTGCAATAGCTTGTACGTATCTCACTATTTTAAATGTCCTGTGGGATTGTTTTTAACAGACTCAAAATTCTCCAATCTACCAACTCCAATTATTTGGTTTGATTGTTTGTTCTAATTAGTTTAATGCTTCTAAGGACCTCATGAAGATATTTGTGTATTTGTGTGTGTGTGTGTGTGTGTGTGTGTGTGTGTGTGTGTGTGTGTGTGTGTGTGTGTGTGTGTGTGTGTGTGTGTGTGTGTGTGTGTGTGAATAATAGCACATAACTTGAAATATGGTTTATCTGGTTGCTGGGAAAATGGTAATGGCTTCATTCAGTAAACTAAAGATATCATTTTTTTCAGAAGTTTACTGAGAGGGTGCTCTTACAAGTCAGCATAATCAAGAAAGAACTACATTTTGAGACATTAGGAATGAATTGAGCCTGTTGAATGCGATGAATGGATGGATGGATGGATGGATGGATGGATGGATGGATGGATGGATGGATGGATGGATGGATGGATGGATGGATGGATGGATGGATGGATGGATGGATGGATGGATGGATGGATGGATGGATGGATGGATGGATGGATGGAAATAAACTGGTGAGTTGGATGGATGGACGGACGGACGGACAAATGAATAAATGGAAGGATGGATGGACAAATGAATAAATGGACGGACGGACAAATGAATAAATGCATGGACAGATGGATAGACAAATGAATAAATGGACGGACGGGAATGAGAATGTAAAAAATATGTGTATCTTGAAATGCAATGCAAGTCACTTTGGATAAAAGCGTCTGCCAAATGCATAACTATAAATGACTCGGATGGTTTCATCTCGAACCATTTGCCCAGCCAGGCCATTCCTGCGGTGCGAGGGGCCAACTCTCATCCGAGAGGCTTCACTGCCAAAAGGTTTTATCTCTCAGCCCTGGCTGCTTTGATCCAATGATGTGTGGAGTGAAATGCCTTATAGATGTAGGCACTGAGATGATGTCAGATATCAAAGGCATTCAATAGTACTACTATGTTTTGTTAGCTTACAGTTGCAAATCTCTGTTCTTCTGTTCTTGTATTCACTCTTCAGCCAAGATCTTTTTCCATCTCCTCCTCCTATATTGGTGAAGACAATAATAATTAGTGGGATTTATAAAGAATATAAAGATTAACTAAGACAAATGGGTTGTGTACTATCAAGAATAAGCGATATTACGGATTCTGGCCTACAGAAAAGTGGCAAACTGACTACATCTCAAATTAAGACGGCATGACATTTAATGTTAAATGGGAACAACTTGTTTGTTTAACACACCTGAGGATTATTGGCTGATCAGGACAGGCACATATGAGTGTGTTCGGTCAGTAGAACATGAGGTCTGATATTCCGCCCTGGTCCCACTTTTAAAAAAAACATGTGATCGACCAATTCCAGAGGCCAGTTATCTGGCAGCCGATCACACAGATGGAGCGGACTGAGTCTTCGGGCAGCTGGAGAGGGTTGATCTACAGCCCTGATTATCCACAGGGAGATGAGTATCTGTTTTGGTCAAGTCCTTGATGATTTTTTCTGATACAGGCCCCCAACACCAATCCCGGATCCATTTCTAAGAACCTCGACTATGACCTAAAGAATCTGTAACCTTGATCGCTTAAAAAAAAACAAAAAAAACATTGGTTGTGATGAAGCACAATATGCAAGGGCATGGGTTTGGCTTTAACATTAATAGAGGCATTTTTTTTAAAAATCAAGAGAACAATATAAATGCGCCACTGTGTTTGCCTACACAGTAAAATGTATCTACTATCTTTTGTACAAAATAAAATTATGTAAAATAATACAAGATAAATAAAGTAAAGTTTTATTAAAAATCATATTTATACTTTTTCATAATTATAATCAATAAAATAAAGAAATATTGTAATACACATTTCATAAAAAACTGTATTTGTATCATGCTTCCGTTCAAAAAACTAAATTGAATTGAATAATTGAATTGAATTGTGGTCTGACTAATTTTGCAGCATATGGCATTAATTTATAAAGTGAAATAAAATGCTTATATGTTTATGAGGGAAAACGTAGCATAAAAACATTTAAATAGCATCACAATCAACTGCAAATGGTAGAAATATTGGTTGGGTTTATTCAGTAGACCCATACAAAAATAAAATGGCCAAAATATGTTTAATATATATGCTATATTTGTGCATGGTTTCAAATGCCAAAATTCATTACAAAATGTACAACAAAGAGCAAGAATATAGATATATATGCATAATGATTATATCTTAAAATACATGTTATAAAGCCAAGAAATTGTGAGAATAAAAAAAAAAAAAAGATTTAAAATATATCTAGAAAAATAATAATTCATATATTTTCTTTATGTAGCATAAAATCAAATAAAATCAAATAAAAAAAATACACTATCTATCCGTCTATCTATCTATGTATATGAAAAACTATATTTATAAAACTATTTAAAAAAGTGTATATATATATATACACACTTTTTAAAATATAGTTTTATCTATATTTATAATTATTTATTAATATTTATGTTTATAATATGTCTACATAGTTTTTATTTATTTCTATTTCAGTTTTTTATTTAAATAAATGAATTCTAAGTTTGCAAATATATATTTATAAATTATTTTATTTCAAGCAACAACAAAACATATAAAATAAACCTTGTCTAAACTGTGCCTTATTGTTGTCTGATTGATTTTAGTAAATATTTAATTTTATTAAATGAGTAGTCGCAGGTTTAGAGATTTACTAAAGGCGCAGTTGGGCTGTGAAATCCCAAAATGAGCTTGCTCCACAGATTTTCTTTAGCTTTTCATGTCTAAATGCTGGCGAGAGAGGATATGTGTGCAATAAAGTCCATGCAGTAATAGTACAATGATAAAAGAGCACTCCTCCTCTATCTCACTCTCAGTGATAGCGTAATGGAGTGGGGCTGGTCAGGCCCAGGTTTGCTGTTATGCTGGACAGTCTTTCCCCTGAAAACAAATGATCTCGAAGCGAGCCAGAGGCCCACTTTTAGTTTGCTGATTAGTACACAGGACATCCAGTCCCAAGATTCCCAGATCAAATCTGGCTCTGAGCAACAATAGCACTCGGTCCAGAGGGGCGGACTGCAGTTACTGTTGAAAATGACTTCTGAGGGCTTCAGAACACAGAACGTGGGATTAGAACGGATTCTGCTGCCTTCTGTTCAAGTCCAGGGGAACGTTCTATTGAACTATGGGGAATTTATATGAAAAATGTAATGTGGAAAGTTTCTCAGGGGTGAGAATTCACAAAATTGTTGGTATTTCAACACAAAAAGCTGATTGTTATTTAAATGTTGCATGTTTTGTCGTGTTTTTATTCATCAAATACAATTCTGTATGAATTTTATGAATATAAATGTATTTAATTTATAAAGATAAATGAAATTTCATGACTAAAAAATGACAACAAAAACATACTAAACATTAATTCACAACTTTGACTCAAGATATGACTGAAAATATTAGTCGACTCATATTTCAGGCAAAAATATATTTTAAATGCATGCTAAAAAAATATATGCTAAACGTTTCAAATGTAATAAATATTTGATTTAAACCTTCAAATGGCAAAATAAATTACAAAAGAAAATAAATTAAAAGTTTTAAAAGAAAAGTTCTTCCATGAGTATTTAAATTAACGACGCACAATAAAAGCCGATAAATGGCCAAAAATAAAATTAAAGTTAAATGAAAATATAATATTTTGGCTAAATAAAAAAATTAATTGTTTAAATGCTAAATAAAGTTAGGCATCACAACATTACAATGTGCAGGATTAATTTGATATTCCTTTTAGACTTTAAGTGAGCATTAAAAAGCAAGTAATCTAAAATGTACAAATGGCATGATTATACACAATTAAATATCCTATTTAGCCAATATCAATAACTGATGAATAAAACATTTTCTAACGTCAGCCAAGAACCAATATGGTACCGATTTATTATACACCCGATCTATTAATAGGATATTGATCCATATTTTTACACTGTAGCTTAGATAAGTATTTTACAATATTGGCAATGTATCGGTTATCAGACACAATGTCAATGTTTGTGCATGTATCATTTAAATAGTCGTTGTTTTCCGTGTTAATGCAAAGGCAAACTGCTTTAATCTAGCGTTCTGTTTGCAAATATCACTAGTTTATGCCTAAGAACCATCAGCACGTTTTGTGTCTCCGTGCGTGTCTTAAAAGAGCGTTGTAACGCGTGTTGCATTTTGTCACCTAATGTGGCATCTTCAGCACAAATGTCAGAAGAGATTGAGAGTGACATTCAGGAAGCCATGCTGAAGAAGATGATGCTGCATATTAAAAGGCTAGAAAAGGTTAGGCGTCAGCCTGGGATTGAGGGAAATACTTGCTCTGCAGTCAAAAGGGAATACCAGAGAGAGATGGAGTGAGAGATTGGAGCCTGTGCTTGACAGCGACACCTATTGAATTAAAAGAGTAGGTTGGATCGGTTTTTAGAGCTCCAAGCGGGATGGTGGGTGTGATTCGGGGTGACAGGTGACCCGGGATGACCGGGTTGACATGAGGTGTGCATGTTCGCTGGCAGGTTAAATAATTATTGTGAGATGTCAACTGGAAAGGGGGGAAAAAAGTCAGTCGCGCTTTACTTTTTCTTTTTACATTTTCCATGTTACACATATTGACATAATCAATTACTGTAGTAATGCCAATAACAATGTGCAATTACAAGCAGCTCAACAAAATAATTGCGCATTAAGTAGGCAAACATGTTCATTAGAGCTAAATGCTACAGCAACATGAACTCAAAACAAATGTACCCATGTGATTTAGTACATGAAATGCTTATAATTTATGCTAATGCTTGTGTATAGCAATGAAAACCTATTATTTACACAGTATATTTACCAAAATCCCAGATTTTTTATCTGTCTCATACTTTTGGATCCCATTGGTTTGGTAGGCTGCTTCACAATGGAGGAAATACATTTAAAATAGCCATATTTAGTTAGCCTATATATATATATATATATAATTTTAGTCAAAATTGATGAAAAAATCACAAATACAATCAATTGTAATATGGCTGAAATGCTTATCACTTTTGACCAATAGGTGGCGCTGTTACCAAATTGATGTTGTGTGGTCAGTGTGAGGAGATAATGACACATACAAAGTTTGGTGTCAATATGCCAAAGCATTGCAGAGTTACAGTCTCAGAATCAGCTTGGCACCATGCCATCAAATTTATTGATGCGTTATTCGAGAACGGTTTGCTCAATCAAAAAGCTTTTAACCAGCATGCTCTGAAGATGATCTGAGCCGATTTGTAGTGAAAATCAGACCAACAGTCTAGGAAGAGTTTGAAATAAGCAGGTTTTCAAAGAAATTCGATATTAAGACTATGTTCACTCAAATAGGCAAAATTAATCAAAAGCTATTAGCTTTTTTTGAACAGAAGGTGGCGCCATTCTGAGACTCATTGTCCTGATGAAACATACCAAGTTTCGTAATGATACGCTAATGCGTTCTTAAAATAGAGTATTTTATGACAAAATTCAAAATGGCCGACGCGTCTTTCATGCTCTCCTCATATTAATGCATAATATGCATTTAAAAGTTAATGGCCAAACGGATCTTTATAAAAGTCCACATTGCTGTTGCAGATGAAATATAACACGGATAATAATAAAAAAAATGATCAGGTTAAACTTTGATTATTAGTCACTTAAACCTTTATCTAAACCTTTCACCGTCGGTCGTGCATATCCGCCATGTTTTGTAGTTTTTAACACTTTTACTCGTTTTTGTAGTTCTGAACCAAATCCTCCTCCAAAGTGCAATGGTTTGTGCATGGGCAATATTAGCCTACAGAGTGTGCACGGATCCACACTTCGAAAATCTACCAGAAATAGATGATCCGAGGACTCTTGATACACTCTTTTCAACATACTATGCTTTGGGACACACTTATTCTAATCTCACATACTATTTATGATGGATAGTATGGACATTGGGACGCAGGGATATACTTGTATCCAATTTGGTGTGCTCTTCATCAGATTCATTTGTGCATTATTCGAGAACAGTTGGGTTTATCAAAAAGCTTTTTCAAATATTTTAACAGCATGGTTTGAAGATGATCTGAGCCAATTTTGGTGAAAATTGGATAAACTGTCTAGGATGAGTTGGGCGCAATCGAATCCAAAAGTCATTATCATAACCATGTGGACAGTTGGTGGCGCTAGAGGGATTGAGTAAGTGATTCTAAAATTGCTGTGATTAAATGTTCAGACTGTCCTCTATCTGTGTGCCAAATCTAATCATTTTCCTGCAAGCAGTTCTATCGGCTGCCATAGACTTCAAGAGCGGAAAACGAAGGAAGAATAATAATAATAAGAAGAAAACTAACAGTTATAATAGGTGCCTTCACACCTTCAGTGCTTGGCTCCTAATAAGAAATGTAAGCTATTGTGCTCTTTTTAGGTCACTAAACAAATAAAAGGGGGAAAAAAACATTAGGAAAATTACTGACACTGACCTATGTCGTTTTCCTGCTGAAAATGTACACTGTACAAATGTAATGTCCTATAACAGATTCATGTATTTAAATGCTGCTATGCCATTAATAGAAATTCTCCATAATTTGACTTTATGGTCCTTGACTTACAGTTTGCCGAGAGAAAAGGGTCACATTGACTTTTCTTCCTTGGATTGCTGGGTTAGTCAGTCTGAGAGCTATAACTCTCAGGTTAGGGTTTTTAGCACCCTTATTAAAAGCATATGCACTTAAAATAGTGTCAATCAGACAAAAGAATAAATCCAGGATTTCATGGACAGTTTTAAATTAATTATATGACATTGTCAGGATCAGGAACTAGACGGCTTCTGTGGGACTGGCAGACAATGATAATAAATGTTCTCACACAAAAGACACTTAAAGACTTAAATGGGCCCTTTAAAGTTAACAGCTGACCCGATTCACATGTCCTGGTCTTATTCTGGCCTCAAACAATGTTTGTCTTTGTAATCTTTAATCAAAATATAATTTACGTTTAATAATTTAGCAAACGCTTTTATCCAAAGCGACTTGAGGAATACAAGATTTAAGAAGGCAATAAACAGGAGAAGTTTCCTTGTCAGTTTTCAGTGTGGTTGTTTTTAAAGTTGCCTTTAACCTCTGGATACTAAAGTGTTAAAGTTAGTCATCTTTTACAGATTAAACAGTGAAAGACAGATGGAAAAGTAGAATGTCCATGGCTGAAATATCAGAATAAGTCAAAAGTGACCACAGAGTGCCATTATCAAACTGCCAACTTCCAAGGGAAAAAGACGTTTTCAGGCCGTTATCTCAGCGCTGACACCTTCCCACATTTATATATGTGTTAGTCTGGTACAGTTCATTAGCAAGGTGCAATACATAATACCTAAAGTGATAAGAATGGCTGTGAAGTGATCTTGCCAAAGCATAAACTGCCTGACAGAATCCTATAAGACAATTAAAGGAGTTACAAGCCATAAATTGCCTTGTGACATGCATTTATATTGACATATATTTGTCACTGTCTGCCAGATACCTACAGAAGATGATTGTTTTTAGTGCAGCCGATTTAACACATTAATGTGTTGTGATTAATAAGAAGAAAAAAAATTAATAAAAATGAACAATTAATGCTCTGACCCATAATGTCAATTGAATAATAAGGTGTTTTGCTCATTGTTCACCCAAAAATGAAAATTCTGTCATCACTTACTCACCCTCACGTTGTTCCAAACGTGTATGAGTTTCTTTGTTCTGTTGAACACAAAGGAAGATATTTTGAAGAATGTGGTACACTGAACAGTTCTGGGACACCATTGACTTTCATAGTATTTTGTTTTTCCAACTATGGAAGTCAATGGTGCCCAAAACTGGCCTGGTTACAAACTTTCTTCAAAATATCTTCCTTTGTGTTCAGCAGAACAAAGAAATGCATACAGGTTTGGAACAACTTCTTGTAAATATAAACAACTTGTAAATATAAAATACATCCATTTTAATACAGTATAAAACCCCATAATTTTAATATAGGAAGCAATTATCTAATTATGTGGTCTTTATAATCTATAATATTTATTATCTTTATAATTATAATATATAATATTATATTGGTAAGTAACACTTTAAAATAAGGGTTAATTTGTTAACATCAGTTATTAGTTAACATGAGCTAACATGAGCTAATGGGCAATACTTCTTCAACATTTATTAGTCTTTACTAATATTAATCTCAACATTTTACAACATTTACAAGATCAAAACGTGTATCTTTTAGTTAATGCATAAGTAACAAATGAGACTTCATTGTAAAGTCAAGTGTTACCATTACATTTACATTTCTCAAAAGACGATAATTACGTTATGAGGGTCCTTGGCATCAAAAAGTTTGAAAACCCATGCATGATACAAGTAGAAAAATACAAATAAAAAAACTGATAAACCATATCACAGTGTGCACATTTAAGATTTATCCATGTTTTGGCATCACTTCACACGGCACCAGTATGTCAGCGACTCTGTCTGTCTGCACACATTAGCTAAGTCATCTCTCTGCCGAAACAGCTTTGTTTCTCTGTTATCTAGCCGCTGTCCACGCGCACACACACGCGTGTGCTTCCTCTCCCATCACACCAAAGCTGCCCTGCGGGCAAACAGGCAGCTGGAGTCTCCAGTGATTCAGTTGCGCACTAAA
Source organism: Abramis brama (assembly GCF_963993115.1). Lineage (NCBI taxonomy): Eukaryota > Metazoa > Chordata > Actinopteri > Cypriniformes > Leuciscidae > Abramis > Abramis brama. The sequence continues at coordinate 26,770,697 of NC_139982.1, forward strand.
TCGTGAATGATACATCCCCCCTTTGAGTGAAATATTCATTCCTTTAAAAGAAGAACAAACAGATGACAAGATGCTAACAGCTCAGTGCTAATGATCTACAGCGGGGTCCAAAGGTGTGTGAATACTAAAAGGCTTTAATACAAGATTTAATACAACGTTTTCATGACAAATTTTAGCATCAGCATAATAATTTGAGTGAAAACTTGAACTTAACTGAATTTGAGGATGTCAATATTTGGATCAACCCTATTTTGTTTTAAAGGGATAGTTCACGGCACGCAATAATTAAAATTTTGTCATCATGCCTCAGGTTGTTCTAAACCTGTATGAGTTTCTTTATTCTGTAAAACACAAAAGAAGATATTTTAAAGAATGTTTAAAAAGCACCCATTGAATTCCACATAGGAAAAAAAAAGATGGAAGTCAACACTGTAAACACAAATAAGTTGGCAAAACTCAAATAATTTGAGGTAATCAGCTACATCAAATTTTTTAAGTTAAGAAATGTAACGTTTTAGTAAGCAGAACTTTCAGATTTTTATTTTGTATTCATACATTTAAATTGCTCTTAACTTGAAATATTTGAGTAAGATAATTCATAACTTAAATTATTATGTAATCTCAATTTAAATATTTTAAATTGAGTAAACTTTGGAAACTTGGCTAGCTTTAACCGGCCAGTTCAATAAATGCTACATTGTTAATTGTTAACACAATGCTTTGATAGCATAGCACTTGTTGAATGAGTACAGCAATATATAAGATTTAACATACACTGTTCTCAAACCAAGCTCATGCTCCACTCGTCACCATGATGGTGACTCGTCACCCTATCATAACAAAACATTAAACACTACTAAATCTCCCACTTAACATTAATCGGGCACAAAAAGCATTATCTAACACTTAATTTTAGCATTTACTCTCCCTTTTGAGTGTCATGGCAAAGCATGCTGGGAAATAGAAATCCCAGCCCAGTTTCAGTTAAATTTATCTAAATTAAAAGAAACAAGTTCATAAAACTCAAAAAATGTAAATGTGTCAGTTTTGTGAACTCAAAAGAAGAAGAAAAAGTTCTAAATACTCATAAAAGGTAATTGATGGAACTAATTTGTAGAATTTGAGTTGGCTCTACTCAAAACAATTAAATATTTTGAGCATAAGGGTTTACAGTGAATGGGTAAAATATCTTGTGTTGTGTTCAACAGAAGATATTTCTCTAAAGTCTTCCCCAGGCATCTCTAAATCATATAGGCTACAGTAGGACGGCATCAGATGCATGCATGCACGCTTCTCGTACCTGATCTAATATCTCTCTCATCTTTTAGAGCCGGCAGCAGTGCGTGTGTGCGAGACTCAAGTGTTGCACTAAACTGCGGCGACCCCGTTACGCGCCATAACGCTAAAATTACTCCTCGACTTAATGTACCGTCGGACTGCGAGCAACACCCTGTCCCGCAATCATCTTCACGACAACCTATCAATCTGCTCATCTGCGTGATATATCTAGGTTACTGTGATTACCGCGTTACCCCACAGGATGTACATTAGAAGTCGGTAATCTTCTCCACCGACTGCAGCATGCCGTGAATCTCCTGTGCGGGCCTCCGAGCGCGAGACCTCGTATTTCTCTTCCCACAGATTGTGTGTGTGTGTTTGGATTCAATTTATAAACCTTGCATTTAAAAATAAGTTAATTAGCGTGTGCAATTCACAAGTGCTCAAAAAAACATTACTCTTGCGAGGCGTTCGTTATAAATGGAGTAAAATTTAAATGGAAAGCAAGGCATTAAGGAATTATATTCCTGTCCTGGGGCGAGCACTTGATTATACTAAGTGTTTGCACGCTCCCATTGTCTTGTTCCTATGTCAACAAATGCATGAATAAAAAGGGAAAATGCATCATATGCTGCTCTTGCTGTCGTAAATTGTTTTTATTACTATTCTGCTTTTATTTATTTATTTTTAAGTGTTTCCTCAGTATATAAAATGCTTTAATAAAGTGGTGCATTAATGGAATCGTGCCACAAGTGCTGTATATTTCTGCCTTCAGAAATGGCTACTAAACGCGTATATGGAAAACACTGCAGTGCACAATACAATGCTCAAGGCTGAGAGTGGATTATGAATGCAGTGTGCTGGATTACTCTGTAAAGATTAATTGAGATTGACTTGCTATAATATACAGGGACATGACAGGACAGCATGTAGGCCGACCCAAGCCGGGCCGCTTTCATTTTCAGAATTCTTCATAAAAACATTAACCAGTGCCCAAATTAGGCGCAAAGCAACTGACATTATCAGTTCCTATTTGTGTCACAGTGCAAAATCCAACCCTACATATATGCATTCGGTAAACACGCTCATCCAAAGCGAATTTGGGTATTTTATCAGTCCATGGGAACTGAACCCATGTCGTTAGCGCAACTTGAGCTACAGGAACACATAATGTCCCAAGTCCCTTTAAGATAAATCAGTTCACTTGACAGCCATCTTGGCACCTGAGCAACTAGTATTTTCAATAGTAACCAAAACAGATACTATGTAGCTACTTGAATGGAAAAAGTCTAAAACATCCCAAACATTTTGTTAAGATTCTGATTTAATAACATTTTAAAGCATTCAGATCTGATGGGCCAATGGTATCATAATATGTTAAACCTCCCATAGCTCAAAACCTGCTAATAAAAAGTATTAGACATTCTACACGATCTATAGTAAACAAAGAAGTGATGGCCTTCAAAATGCCATTTACATTGATTTAAAGATCTGGGATCTTAATTTTGCCACTGATCGACACTGAAGACATGTAAACTAACCAAAAACGGGACATGATGTCACAAGATGTTGCCCATCACAGTTTGGTACAGGCATCAGAACCTGCAGATCTTCGTCTGTGTGTGTGACGGAGGCATTCCTGCCGCTGTTTTGATTCCTTTACACGTTTTATAAGCTCTTCACAAGTTCTCAGCTGATCAAAATACCATCATATGTAGGCTACGCACATACAGCGCGCACATTTATCCCAGCACACACAGCATTGTTTGGGATGTTCTGTAAGTTCCTTCGCAAAATATACACAATAAAAGCCGACCAATCAGGTAGTGAACATATCCCTATGCCTTTAGGGACCAAATGAACCAAGCAAACTGAACTGCAAGTGTGAACACACTCTAACAGAGCAATCGCATCAGTATTCGTAACACACCGTTATATTACGCATCAAATATCTTCTGACTGCCTGTGAATCTGTTGCTTCATGCAGTATTTTCACTTTCACTTGACTCCAGAAACTTGTTGAGTCTGCTGCAAAGAAATCTCAAGCTCAAAGAATCTCTGAAAACAGCTTGAAAATACTATCAGTCGCCTCAATAAGGGAGTAAATGGAAGGTAAACATCTTCCACAGACCCCACAATGCGGTTAATGTGTTTGTGCGCGAGATGGAGTTTATATGATTGTATGTTTAAACTCACACTGAGACTTTTTCAGCGACTGAAGATGCTAGATGGCTGATAATTTTCCTCTTCTTTAACTCACACCATCAAAAAAAATCGAAAGTACGATTGCAGTTAAATACAGAGCCGTCACTCAAACAAGCACGTCAATATGTCATCTGTCAATATGGCAACAAAGACACATATGGAACAAGGCTAGACTTTGCACCCCCAGGAAACTCGCATATGCTGAGCTACACACACACACACACACACACACACACAAACACATTCACGAAGCCGCGAGCGCACACACACTTGTGCGCAACTTAGGATGGTGGCACTAGTGCTTTTAGAGGACGGGGAGGGATGCAAACCGGGCGACACACAAACAAATGCCTCTTTAGCATTCCACACAGCACTTCACTGCAGCGCGTTGGGTTTCCAGGCAGCCTTGCATTATTAATGCAACCGTCTCTCCAGTCTGCCCGCCCCCAGAGCCAGCAGAAGAGGAGGAGGAGAGGCCACAGATACACTCCACGACAATGCAGCAAACCTGCACAGAGCACAGAGGGTGCAATTACACCTCCATCCAGCAAATGTCACGCTTAAGGCCTGTAATGCTTCAAGAGCGCGTTGGATTACGCGTAAAACCACTGAGTTCGTGCAAAGCCGCCATAAGTGGGGACACGTGTCTTTCGTCAATCGCTGAGGGCGGAAATTAGATCATGATTCTTACTATCAATTAGAGTAAGAATAGGGCTTTTTTTGCATTTCAATGTTATGGCGCTGTGCAATTCCAGTTGAAAGAAAGATTGGGACTCATTTGGGACAATTTTAGTATAATTTGTCAAGGAAATTCTCAAAGGTCTGAAAACCAGGTCAGGACTTATTCACAAAACATGAGCAGCTGACATAAAAGTCGACATGTTCTTTGGTGTGATATGCTGTACGCCATTTAAAACGGTATTTTACTCATTCTTTTAGAATTATTATTATGCATGCTGCTTTTATGAATTTGTATTAATTGAGAGAATCCCTGGAATATTGGTCCTTTCAAAAATTAATTAATGCCGCGTTCCAGGCAACCTGTAACCCGTGTTTTTCCAACTCGTAACTGGGAGTACATCGATCTAGTATGAGTTCACGGGTGGGAAGTCACGGGTTTGACTGCCGTTCCAGTGCACTTTCACGGGTATAAGGTTGGAAAAACACGGGTTACAGGTTGCCTGGAACGCGGCATAAAATGAGCTAGTTCAGGCACATAAAAAATATAATAATTAAATCAAAACAAATTAAATAAAAAAATATAATATATATATATATATATATATATATATATATATAATTATGTTATTAAAAATGAAATTAATAAATAATAAATGCATACATATACTTTTCCCTAAACCTAATTTTAACCTAATCTTAATTTCAATTTAATATTGATGTTTTTGTTTAAAGTAAATGCTAAATAATGAAGAAAAAACTAAAACAAGGCAAAAAAAGAAAAAAAAGAAGAAGAAAAACAGAAAAGGACTAATGAAAATTATTAAAAATGTGATAATCATGAAGTCTAATTTATATCAGGAGGAGGGTCACATTTACTGTACATTCAAGTGTAAAAAAAAAAAAAAATCAAAATATACTCTCTAAAAAACAGGTCTTATCATTTTACACCATTTCACTTTTCCAGTAAGTTATTTTTACTAGAAAAAAAGACTGATACTGATTAAGAAAAATATTATTTTGCTTTGTAAAACTATATCACAAATAGAGAGAATAAAACATTTGCTCAAGGTTACATGCATACTGAGCATAAATCTATCCTGAGAGCAAGTGGTTTTGTTTAAGCTAGAATAAGCGAGAACAAACAGCGATCTGTGACAGTGATGACAGATTCAGGATCAGTCGGAATAAAATGATCCTACAGAACGCAAATGAAGTTGTGTGTCATTCAGAGAATGTTTTTTTTTTTAACCAGTTCTCTTACGTCAAGACCGTTTCTCTCTTTCCACCCTCTCTAGGCAATTAACAAAGCCGGATGTCTTTGGCACACCAAAGTCAGTCTGTCTGCACTCTATAAAAGAGATAAAGATTCCAATTCCACAGACATCATAAAGAAGTCTTCGGCTCGGCCGGCAGATTGCCATCGAAATTCCCCTGATTTCGCAGTCCGCAAAAATGTTAAGCGTTAACCTCCGCTGACCCTCATGAAAGCATGTTTTTAAGTCTGTGATGCCGTCCCTTTTTTCTCGTTCGCTCTCCCTTCTGCTTTTTTTCAATTCTCGCTTTATCGGAAACTTCATTTCCTATTCAAGGTAGCAGCACAAAGTAATGAATTCTCAGTGAGTACAAACTGCGCTGGCTGACCTTCCGGTGACCTCCTGTCGGTAAATGAAACAGTCAGCACTGTGGCGGCTCAGAGGGGTCACAAAGCCACGTCACATTTAACTGCACTGCACTACAGTACGTTCACAGAAGTCTCTGGAACAGAGTTTACTGTGGTACTGAGCCTGTTCTTTTAAAGAGGGCCTATTATACTTGTTTTTGAGGTCTACAAGAATAGGTTTTCATGCTTGAATGTTTAAAAAACACATTATTTTTTACATAATGAAAAAAACTAAGCACACTAAGCAGCAACCTTCCAAACTCTCTCTTGAAACCTACAAGAAAGTGTTTTAAACCGCAATTCATCGACTGGCCGCTAGAGACAGTATGCAAAAGAGAGTCAATCCCATATACCCCCCATATAACTCCCATATAATCCCATATTTTTTCATGCTCAAACAGCAACATCACACACTAAAGAAAATTTAAAAAAGCATTACAGGTCCTCTTTAAGATGAACACAGCAAGCTATCGAGTTAACTGACAGTATTTCTCTACAGAATAGACCTTCCTGTTATTTTAACCGGTGTTGATGACCTCAGGAAGTAGCACCTTGTCAAATTGTCACTTCAAATATTGTGATGGCCTTTCATAGGTCATGTGTTGCAGACATACACGTCCCGCTGCTGTGGTGCTCAGGACTGAACCGGGACACGTCAGTGCCACTGAATCAAAGAGTGTCTTGATACACAGACACCTTGAAGCTTGAATCAAAACGTCTGCAGATCCTCACGCAAAGTAAAGTACGTAAAGTTTAACTTTAGACAGTTAGAAACTTTGCTGCATTTCAGTGTTGTTATTGTGAACAGAAAGTACAACTATTAAAAATATTTTTTGATCATTGAAATAAAGCTGAAATATATAAAAGTAAAATATGAATATACTATGGTAGTATATAAATAATACTAAAATAACACTTGGACTTTTTATATTTCTCTACAAAAACATTGTTAATCAGCATCTTGTCTGATTAGCCACTACTGATGACAATGATGAATAAGATGCATCTTATTTCACAGTAATTGTGATTTTATATTCTCACAAATGCAACAAAGTTGCAATCCCAATACATTTATAATAAAATAATAATAAATAAATAAAACAAATTTTTTTGGTTGATCGGATCACAAGAGGGCGAAGCTAAATACAGGTGTAAATGGGGTCTAAAATGTTTTGAGCTTGTCCACTTTCGACCACTTCCAAAGGTAGTCGAAAACACATTCGACCGGATTGCTTTCATAGTGTAAACGCTCATGTGATCGAATGTGTTCAAACATCCTCAAAAGACGCCTACTCTCCACCTACTGACTTAATGAGTCAACATTATGGGAAGCGCACTAGCCAGACGTGATTTAAACTTTGTTGGCTGAAGAGCCATGTTTGGTTTGAAGATGAAAAACGTACTAAGTACGATGTTGTCTAACGATTCCTGATTTCTAACACACTCACAGAGTTCGGCGTGTTCTTGCGGCTGTCAGAGCAGAAACGAAAGCTGATGCTCTCTGTATGTCTTCTGGATGCGTTCATATGTAAATTGCGTGAGCTTATTTCGCCCATTAGATCCATTAAAAAATCCATACATTTACCACCCATAGACCCTCCCCTCGAAGAAATCAGGACAGAAGTGGTTGAAAGTGGACAAAATAGACAGATTAACACCAAGTGTAAACGGGAGTTTGTCTCCATTGTCTACTTGTGATTCAATCGACCAAAACGCATCTTAATACAGGTGTAAACAGGACCTTTACGACTACATGTCAACTACCATTCATTAGAGTATTATATCTGCTAACACTTTATTTTGTTGGTCCCCCAACAGACATTCTACTGAGTAATTTTGCAAGTACATGTCAACTTATTCTACTATCCCTAACCCTACCAGTCTACTAATGAGAGTTAAAAGACATGTAATCACAAAGTTACTTACAGTTAGTACAATGTCTAAAGTGGACAAATCAAAATAAAGTGTAACCATTTGTTATTTTAAACTTTTTCCACAATTACCTTTTTTTTAAATCCGAGGGGGAAAGAGGTTGCCATAGCTAACAGAATTAAAGTTTTGAAAATGATTTGTTTTGTTATTCAGAAAACGCTCAGAAGCGGTTCTCGAATCTCAAAGCTGCTCGAAGCAACCGCAAACTATCTCATGAGCGGCCTCCTGACCTGATGCTTCCCAGATTTCCATCACGTCTGCGATAAGTTGTGGATTTGAACACCCGACGGCGAGCCGCGAGGAGCACGTTGTCTGATTGCTCCAGTGGAGTTGGCGGTGTGCGGCTGCTGTAATGAACCCGCTAATGGCTAAATCTTCTCATCAGTCTAATTGCAGAAAGACAATACCCACTGATGGCATCTGCAGATTAAACGTTCTCGCGTTCTCCAGCAAATTTCGTTAAGTGGGGGGAAAAAGCACAGTGAGAGCAATTAGAAACAAGAAGGACGGAATTAAATGCACAACTGAATTAAACTCATGGTGGACTTGTGGAGCCACACCAATGAATAATCAGGCTTTTATAATTCATACTACAGAGATAAAAATGACTGGTTTACGAATTCAGACCGAGCCTCTTGGCCACAATTGCATTATGTTACGTGCTTGTATGTGTTGAGCGTCTTCCAGGAGCCGTGGCCAATCAGAAGTGTTGTCACGTATTTACAACGCCCTCATTCTACTTGTTTGGGGTTATTTGTTTGCCAGCCGCCTACGTTTTTATCTCTGTGTACCACATAATGCTTTGTCAGTAATCAAATTTCATTTCACACTCCAGTGCTATAGTCCAGGATAATTAGGCAGAATTATTTTATGTCCCTTCTTGTAAAAAATGGCAAATTCATTGTTTGTTTGGGGATGGTGGGCAGCTGAAGACATCTTTGACTCTTGGCGGGTCTGAATCACTGCTCATTTCAATCGAATTGGTTCAATAATTACATTCATAAATGGTTATGACATACATATCAACGCTGCAAGCTTCTGGCTTTTCCCAGAGATCCGGAATTTCGGAATAAAGAGAGGATAAGGCAACTTTTAATTATTTCAAATAATTAAAAGTTTGAAACAATAAGAATAATAATAATAAAAGTATTATTATTATTAATATTATTAAAAGTATTATTATTATTATTATTAGTATTAAAGTTTTTTAATAATAATAATAAAAGTAAGAAGCCCTGCAGATCGCAAAAGCTGCTTCCAAATCCTCAGTTCTCATTCTCCTGGATCTGTCTGCTGCCTTTGACACTGTGAATCATCAGATCCTTATGACCAGCCTTTCAGCACTGGGCATCACAGGAACTTCCCTCCACTGGTTTGAGTCCTATCTCACAGGTAGGTCCTTCAGGGTCGCATGGAGAGGCGAGGCATCCAGAGCACATCAACTGACCACAGGGGTTCTTCAGGGTTCAGTCCTTGGACCCTTGCTCTTCTCCATCTACACCACATCACTGGGACACATCATACAGGCACATTGTTTCTCTTACCATTGCTATGCTGACGACACACAGCTCTTCCTCTCATTTCAACCAGATGATCCCACAGTAGCTGCACGGATCTCAAGCTGTCTGGCGGACATCTCGACATGGATGAAGGATCATCACCTGCAGCTCAACCTGGCAAAGACTGAGCTTCTCGTCCTCCCTGCCAATCCGTCTCTACAGCACGACTTCACTATCCAGCTAGACTCATCATCAATCACCCCATCAAGGTCGGTCAGAAATCTTGGAGTAACGTTTGATGACCAGCTGACCTTCACAGATCACATTTCAAAGACAGCTCGATCATGCAGGTTTGCACTGCACAACATCAGGAAGATCAGGCCTTTCCTAACTGAGAATGCAACACAACTTCTCGTCCAGGCCCTGGTCATTACTAGGCTTGACTACTGCAATGCTCTTCTGGCTGGACTTCCATCATGTGCAACTAAACCTCTACAAATGATTTAGAATGCTGCAGCTCGTCTTGTCTTCAACGAGCCCAAGAGGGCCCACGTCACTCCTTTGTTCATCTCACTGCACTGGCTACCTCTCTCTGCTCGCATCAAGTTAAAGGCATTGACGCTTGCTTACAGATCTGTCACAGGCTCAGCTCCCTCTTACTTTCACTCACTCCTACAAGCCTACACCCCTACCAGAAGCCTACGATCGGCCAACGAGCGACGTCTCGTGGTTCCATCACAGAGAGCCAAAAAATCGCTTTCCAGAACATTCTCATTAACAGTTCCATGCTGGTGGAATGATCTCCCCACCCGCATCCGGAATGCAGAATCCCTGACAACATTCAAAAAGAGCTGAAAACTCATCTCTTCCGTGAGCACTTAACCTAATAAAAAAAAAAAAAAAAAAAAAAAATTCCTTTTCCTGTAAATTCTCGCTTATCGGGCTTATGCTACTCTGAATAATGCCTGGACTTCGTATTTTGAGCACTTCTTGCATTGTTTTTGCCTCTTCACGATGACTCGCTTAATTTAGTCCCAATTTGTAAGTCGCTTTGGACAAAAGCGTCTGCTAAATGAATAAATGTAAATGTAAATGTCATAATTTATTCTTAACTTATTCTCATAAAAACTGCTAGAAATGTCATGTTTATAGCTGGAAGAAACTGGGATTGAGTGATTAGGTTTGTTTTATTGTGCCTTCTCTTCTACCTATTTATTTCTTGCATTTTCTAAGACTTTGTGTCAAGGTCCCGCTTTATGCAACCGTTCTAATTTGTTCTTGTAAAGGATTTTGATTCGTCCTAATGACTCAAATCTATTGATTGTGTTCATTGACCCTCTTTGTAGGTCGCCACATCTTTTTTGTCATTGTTTTTGAATAAATCAGTTGAGTGAATGATTCAGAGTCGTCCAGGGCCAAATCAAATATTATTATCTTTTAGTACCACCAAAAAGCTCACCAAAAAATGTAAGTTTTTAGTATTTAGAATGAAACGGTAATAAATGTTAAATGTGTATTTTAAAATACTTATTACATAATAGTATTAATAATTATATATATATAAAAAAAAAATGTATGACCCCTTTACTGCTAATTCTGAGTGATAATACTGTATACATATTAAAGTCCCCCTGTAGTCAATAATTTTATCCCTTAAAACTCATCTTTGACCACTAAAATGACATATTTAAACGTTTTTTTCCTGTGAAAATATATGTCTTCATGCCTTAAAATAGCACGAATGTAACCAATGGTGTCACTCTTCACAAAGTCGGACACATAGCGGTAATTAATATGTTTTTCTTGACTATGTTATCAAACAGCTAATAATGTGTTGCTACTGTTACATAAACTATGTTCCCGTTCGTCATCTTTGAGTCAGACAGCTGCCATCTAACAATCCTTACAAACGCTTTGAACAACTCAGAACGTCAGTGGAGAAAATATTTCATCATATACATAATTCACCCACTATATTACTAAATATACACAATTTTTCATATCAACAGAAAAATATACCAGGATAACCTGCTGGCTTCTCTTGAGACTCTTGCTTCGCAGCATAGTAATGATATTACGCTAAAGCCCGCCCCCCTCGTGACGTGATTGGTTACAAGGTAGTTTGTGACGTCAGAAACACCAGCGATTTCAAATCATATTTTTTTAAGGAGAAAATACCTAAGCAATGGTTTTGACTCATGAATTTACACATGGTTAGACTTAAAGCATATTAAAAACACCACATAAACAACATTAAAAACTTGATTTTCACCACAGAGGGTCTTTAAGCAGTGATATATAGGCAGTTTCACTGAGGAGAAGACACCCTCTGGGCATATACTAGACACCCTCTCTTCTGGACCCCAGACCCTCGGGTGTAAGGCGACATCGGTCACGCACCCACCCGTCCCCTCACAGATCTCGGAGCAATGCGCTTTGGCAGTTTTATTAAGTGGACTTTGACTAACAACACTTAGTGAACTGAAATGTATCACTGCATTAAAGGCGGGAACAGGCCTAAATGAGTTTATGGGGTGTGTGAGTGAAGGATGGCTCGTTTTACTAGAGCAACAACAGAATCAGTCGAAGGCGTAGGTAGTTAACACCCCGAAGATCTTGTGATGGATTTTTCCTAAAGATCAGCGTGATAAATGACACTTTCCTGGGGAAGTACAAAGGAACATTAGCTTGATATTAATGTGGGGAGACGCACGGAGGACACTGACTGAAAGTACAAAGGGCAGAGTTTTAAAATATAAAACTACGGTTCCTGTGTGAACTCGGCTACAGCCTTTGTACTCGGGCACATCAGCGGCCTATTTAGTCATAATAAAAGTTTCTTTTTGAGCATGTCAATGAAGTTAAGAAGTTTCAAATGGAACAAGATGAGATTGTAATTGTATCAAATGATAGCACGATAGCAAAAGATTGTCGCCTACACTTCAAATAGCCTTGAAATCCCCCTTTTGAGATGAAATATTGGCAGGACACTCATTCAAGATCAGCAATTTTGCAAACTGTGTTCTTCGGTTCACATTCTAAATCACATCAGAGTAATTCAACGACTTTATGATGTCATAAGGAACATCATTTTCCACCCTGGTGAGTTTAGTTTGATTGGATGTTGTTTGTTATGTTTTGATAAATAGCTGAGTTGAATGCATATAATTGCATTTTTTAACAGCTCAGAACACAGTTTTCATAAGGTGACTGACA